>NC_063336.1:47682933-47774797 GCF_021869965.1 Rhincodon typus
CCTAGACCCTTCTTCAGAAAAGGGTCTAGGCCCGAAACGCCAGCTTTCCTGCTCCTCTGATGCTGCTTGGCCTGCTGTGTTCATCCAGCTCTACACCTTGTTATCTCAGATTTTCCAGCATCTGCAGTTCCTACTATCTCCAAAACAAACTCATTTTTGTAGAGTGACCGTAGCCTAAAGATCACTAGAGTAGCAATAAGTTAGTTTCTCCCAGAGACTATGCTATGGTTTGGTCATAGTAAAATTGGACTATCAACTTTCATCTTTGAATTTAATATGAGACTTTTTTGGACAAAAAAATCATTTTATAAATGAATGACTGACCTAAAATAGCTGCTGTGATCATGTGATAAGCCCAGGTGATCCTCATGGAATATAAAGCACCAGCTGCATCAGAAATATGATTTTCGTCGAGGCATTGGAATTCAGTGAGGTGTTAAAAAAATTGCAAGTTTTATTTTATTCAAACATTCATGATAAATTCACATTGGGAAATGCAAAGTGACCTGCACAGGACTCAGTTTGGAAAAAGAAAATGGAGTGAGACTTAGAATATACAAATTAACAATATTTCAGTTGCTTGCAATTGAGCAGTAAAGAGAGACAGAGAAAGCAATATGAACTGATAACAACAAAGAGACTATGAGTTTTCTTTCTGTCTCAATCTCAGAAACCAGCATCAGTAAAGAAAATCAACTTGGGAAAACCACTGTTCATTGAGAAGTTAAGGGTACCAACAAACTTCTTCATTCCTGAATAAACAGGACAAAGGTTAAATATTTGCGCCTGCTTACACTCTCGCAACTCAAGGATTCCAACACTTTAAAGAAAACAGTCTTTACTTTCTCATTTTTATAGACCCTAGACACCTTCCTCTCTTTTTAAGCTTATGACTTGTATTTTTATGTTTGTTTGTCATGTTTTTTTTATTACTGACTGCCTGAAAAATTAATATAGTCTTTAATATCTAAGATGCTAAAATATCCAGATTTGAAATGAATGTTTTCACAGGCTATTCTGTCCTATTCTATGAAAAACTACAAGCCCAGTCCTTAGAATTAAAAGGAATAGAAAGAACTTGGAGGTGGAGTTCCACCTGGAAAAACAGAAGTTGTGAAATGGGTGGCAAGATGTGTAGAGCTAGAATCTGGGGATAATGAAATGAATAAATTTAAATTCAAATAGCATACATTTTGGAATTGTACAGATACTGTAAAACTTTTTTAAACCTGCAACATACTTAGAAATTTATGTCGCCTCTGCATCACCTATTCCCCAACAGCTCAAATCCAACAGCTCAAATACATGTCTACAGTAGATGACATTACAAGTTTGCTCTCTTAAGTCAACTTTAACCAGTGACACTTGCATATTCTTTCCTATGAGTCCTTTTATCAGCACATCAAAGTTGAATCTGCTTCCAGGTGGAAGATTTTTTTTACTCTCACCACTAGCATGATCTGTGCACAGCTGGTGTCTTGGAGTATGCTGGTTTCATAGCTGGCTGTTTAAAAACAGTGAGTAATCCTCATTCGTTTTGATACAACCTTGTGACAGCCATTCTGGTCCAGTCATGTCTGAGCAGACACCGATCACACTTAATGCTGCAGACACTAGTTTTGCAGCATGAGTTTCCGAGGGTCACTGAAACTACCAATTTTCCTTGGCATACCCGAGTATTTCACAGTGGAAGCACTTGAGGTGGTTTTTCACCTTTCCTATCCAGTTCCTTCCTTTTATTGATTCAGGGCTGTTCTGTCTTCTCTGGCTGCACTTTTTTCCTCCAGCTTGTCTCTCACTTAAATTATTTCATTCTCACTTGTCTGGAACTCTTTCTTCCCTCCAATCTCAGTGCTCTCTTTCTTTCTTCGGTTCTTAGAATTTTCTTTCCCCTTTGTTAGAATTCAAATTCAAATTGTTGCTGCTTATCTTAGCTCTAGCTTCCAGGTCAGGTCTTTTTTTTTCCCTTTACAAGAGCTCTTGAGATTGCCTTGGTGATTACTTTTTGATTTCTGATGGCTAGGCTGTCACTCTCACTAACTCAGTTATTAGATAATGTAACTTTTTTTGTAGTTGTGTTGACATATGAGGATTTTGATCTTAGAAACAGAAATAGAATAATTGATCTATATCCTCAATTATAATCAATACATCATTTGACTTCAAAGTACAATTTATACAAACGAGTGGACCCCATGGTTCTTTGAGCCTGCTCCATCATTCAATATGATCGTGGATGAACTGATTTTTAACCTCAACTCTACATTCCTGCATGTCCACTAAAATCTTTTATCCTCTTGGTAATCAACAATCTATCTATCTCTGTATTAAAAATATTTAAAGATTTTGCATCCACTACCTTTTCAGGAAGGTATTTCCAAAGACATTCAATCCTCAGAGGAAAGAATCTTCCTCTATCTTAAATGGGTGACCCCTTAATTTTTAAATTGTGACCCCTAGTTCTAGATTCTCCCACAAGACAAAACATCCTTTTGTCATCTGCTCAATCATGACCCCTCAAAATCTTTTGTGCATTTCAATTAAGTCGTCTCTGGCTCTTCTAAACTCCAGAGGATACAGGCCTAGCCGGTTCAGCCTTTCCACATAAGGCAATCTGCTCATTCCACATTTTGGTTCAGTAAATCTTCTCTGAACTGCTTCCAATACATTAACATCCTTCCATAAGTACATTGACCAGTACTATACACAGTACTCCAGGTTCAGTCACACCACAATGCCTAATATTACTGAAGCATAAACTCCCTACTTCAGCATTTATCATCCTTCACAGTGTTCTAATGCACAAGGAAAAAACATTAATTTCCTAGATACCATAGTATTTAAATTGGTACAAGACAGTAGGAATAAGTTGACAACAAGCTTTATCTTTCAAAATAACTGACAGTTATACAAAAAGCCATCACCTAATCTCACCTCCCACAAACGACGTTAGTCACAGATAATGTATTTCCATCACATTTGCACAATGTTGAACATTCTAACATGGCAATTATTGCCCATTTTACTGCAACTCTGATCTCAATCCCAGATTTAACTTTAATAATTAACACGTTCATTACAGTAGGATCCACCTTTTTTTCCAAGGTACATCTTCTTGTGCAGCCTTAAGCAAGAGATTCCACTTTCATTTCCAAGGAATCCATTACTTCTGCGATTTAAAATTTTATCAATTCTTATTTAACGAAGCATTCATTTTTTTGAAAGATTTAAAATTGGTCTCGGCCTCTATCTCACCATTTTGTACCTCCATTCCTATACCACTCCTACAATCTCCTTTACCCCTTGCATGTGTCTTGCAGCTGCCTTCTCTCACCACAAGCCACTTGCAGCCTCTTTCTATATGCAATCCTCTTACAATCCTGTTCTCCCCACAACCTTCTTGAATTTTTCTTCTAACTACCAAAACCCCGTTGAAGCCACTTTCTTCACCTCCCCTCCCTCATAGACAGCTTGTAGCCTCCTCCTTCTGTATTTATTTCCAGCCCCTTCTCCCTCAACAACCAGGGTGATTTAGGGACTTTCAGAAGTAGATGTGCTGACCATCACTTCCTTGAGCATTGTTCTGGGTGCTTCAATGGTGTCTGTTCTGAGTTCACACAGAGGCTTAACCAAAAAAAAACAGTGAGTGTAGATTAGTTATTAGACTCAAATATTCAAATGCATAAGAAACAATTATGTGTATGTCACTTTAAATACAAAAGTTAGGTTTGCTTCATGTTAACTATGTTCACATCCATTCAATCTAATTGGTTAGGAAACATGAAAATAATCAGCTAAATTGTATTTTTGGTTAAGTGCCAGTTTTGCTAAGTTTATTAGGTTTCTTTACCGCAAGGCCAAATAAGTTTTTCATTTTTTCTTACCAAATTCATCTCATTAGCTACCTACACCATTCCTATGGCAGCCTCTTGCCTGATTCTAACCCCTTCTTATTACACACTGTTCCCGGAACAACTTGCAACTCAGTTTAGAAGTGCTGAAAGACTGGCCTCCCTAGTGCACATACCATCTTTAAAAACCTGTTGTGTGTCTGTGCATGCATTGGTAACCTGGCATTGTCACTCACTGTCAATGTAATGACACAGCAGCCACAAAACCGTGCTGCTCATGACTCATCGCTGGCATGAATGGCATTTTCTTGAACATGCAAACTCCTTTCTCTCACCCTACTCACTGTTCAGACACCGAGCCACACAGTGTCCCTGTTCTTAGCTACATCCTGTCTAAACACCATTATTCTGCAGCCAATACCCACTGAAGACCCACATCTTGTCATTGTCCAACAGGGGAAAATCACATACAGGCAAACAATCAGACAATTCCAAATATGACCTTTTATTTATAGCCAGCAAAAAAAGTGAATGCAAACAAAATTAGTAGAGGCTGCAGTTCATACCCACAATGTAAACCAACAGCTGGAATTCTGACCAACACAGTATATGAAGATCTGCTGCATCCAGCTCTCCTCTACTGGGACCGGATGTTCATCACCCTGTCTGGCTCGTAGCACCCAATGCAGCTGAGCTCTGTCATGCGCAAGGAAAGCTTCCTCCAGCTCAATGTCCTCATCTCACTCTTCTGAAAGCTGCTCATATTCTCCCAGTTCCTCAGCATCCATCATATTGCCTCATTGCCTGCTCTAATTGTGCACTGCATCTATCATATCATCATGACATCACCACATCAGGATCAACATTGTTTGAAGTTGTTTTTTGCCACTGAGTAGAACTCCGACAACCATATATGGCAGCTGCTCCCAGAAGCAGAAGCCGTTCATCAGCACATGATGGACCTGCTCAGTCTTCCCAGCAGCTGCGCCCCCTAGAGGGAACATTGGCCAGGATGATGCAGCACACTCAATCCAGGTTCTACTGGAGGGGGCCCATTCCCAGGCAAAGCCAAGCAGTGGACCTGCATCTTCAGCAGCTCAACCATATGGTCCACCGTAGCCCTGGTCACTGCATGTGCACAAACTTGGTGAAGGTGCCACATTCACTGTAGGACCAACACATTGCATCAAAAAGGGAGTTCCTGCTGTGTCCTGACCCCCTTCCCACCCCAAACTCACATCAACCATTCAAATTTTCATTGTATTCGGTATAGTCCATTCTCATACTGACATGACATATGATAAAGCAAACTTCCCCTCCTCCCACAGCAACCTTGGAAGTTTCAAAACTTGTGAGATGATTTTGGCCAGCAGTTTAACCCTTAGCACGTTAACTATGCATAAAATAAGTGATGAATGATTGAGAATGAAATGTCGCTGGAGTTTGTAAATGCCTGCTTCACGTCAGTGCCCCTTCAATGTCCTGTTTGTGTGGATCTTGTGCCATCAAACTGACAGTGACTCTACCACCCTGAGTGTTGTTCGAGCGCACTTCCAGTTACATTGGGAATCAATGGAATGTTAAGTGATGACACAGAATGCAACTCACAGTCGACACCTCCAGGTCTCCTTTTACCTAGCAATACCACCCGAAGCAATTCTACACACCCCTCCCCTCGCATCCCCAAATGGAAACCCACACATTGAACTTCACATCCATTATCCTCCCTACCCCCCTCAGTCCTGACATTACACCTTAATGATGTCCAACCTTCCACAGCACCCTGATGAGGTCACAGTGGTGATCCATGGCCATAAGTACCCCTCCCTTAGCCTACCATGCCCTCCAATGCTATTCTGCCCACCTCCTATATCCCTTAAATTTCACTTCCCTACCCCTACCCCTACCCCATCACCACACTTGTTCCCACCAACGGATAGTGCCCCACCCTGAGCAGGTTACACAGTGCCTGATTTAAATACACTGCATTTACTTCCAGGTGTCCCACATACTATTAGACCTCCCAGGCCTCAGCATATCATGAAGTTAAAATCCAGCCTTCAGTCTTCTCCAGCACAGCAGTTTGCTAGTCAATGCACTGCTACAGAAATTAGTTTCTGATTCCTGATAAGCAGAATCCTGATTGAGCTCTCAAACCTATTTCATATGCATAGGATTAGTGCAAAGCACACGGTCCAAAACATTGCAGGCTTCCTCCTTTAAGGGCCAATAATGACCAGATTTACATGTCAAATAACCTTGCTATACAATCTGAGTACAAAAGCACATCAGCCACTGAAAAGCCCTGCAACAATATTATGACCAGCAATGAGCTTGTGAGATGTAGATCCCCTACTGTTGACACAGCATGGTACGCTAATAACACTATCCAAGTTTACAACTACAGTCTTAAGGATTCATCTCAATCATTTCATATTAGATGATGGAGAAATAATAGCTGAAATAAAAACTAAAGAAGAGATAATTTTAATTACTGCATCTGGAAGGAAAGAGGGACGAATATTCTTATCAGTGTCAGCTGTAGTTTAAGGATGGCACTTGTTTTTAGCAATATAGTTGTGGGATGTAGGCTTTGCTGGCTGGGTCAACATTTAATACTTATTTCTAATTGCTCTGGTGGATTGTTGCTTTCTTGTGCAATCTATTTGGCATTGGTCCTTCCACAATGATATTAGAGAGAGAATTGCAAAATTTTGACCCAGCAACAGTGAAGGAACAGTGACATATACTTCCAAGTCAGGATGATGATTGGCTTAGATGCAGTGAGTTCAAATCTCACTCCAAAAGCAGAAGCTCATAATTTAGGTTGACTCGTCAGTGCAGTACTGAGGGCATGCCGCACTGTTTGAGACACTGTCCCTTGGACAAATCCGCTTGAAATATATAGAAAGGACACTGTAACACTGCAATGAAGAAGCGCTGGAAAGTTCTTCCTGTTATCTTGATCAGGATCTATCCTTCAATCCTTACCAATTAGAAACAAAAATCTGTTCAAAGTTTTAAGGGAGGCAGTGCACCACCAAATCCACCCCCACCTGTTAAGCTGTTAAGCTGTTTATATGGCCCCTGTTCAAACCCAACTGCACAGATATCCTGTCTCTGAGAACTGTCGGATAATCAAATGGTCCAAAGCTGTCATTTCCTCAGCAGTGTCACCAACAAAGTTGGCTCCTATGGTGATTACAGCAGAAGTAGTCATGGAGGAGGCTATGTTCAGACATGAGCCAGGACAGCTACGCTAGGACGAGCTTGACTGGGTCCTAGCAAGAGGTTAGGTGGGCAACAATCACAGGACAAATGGGAATAAATACAGTATTTGGAAATTCCCTTCTCCATTTTGAGTTTGCATCTAGGCTATCAGAGTCCACCCTTCAGCCGCACCAGTGATGTGTGAGCACCAGGACTTTGGGGAAAAAACACCTCGCAGTGGCAGGACTAAGCCCTTTGGCCACTTAAGGCCTACAATTGGACAAAGGAAGGCATACTACCCCACTGCTAGAAAATGCCAGGTGAGTAGGCAACAGCCATAGTGTTCGCTCTCTACTACCCGATGCTACCATCCGTCCTCTGCTTTACCTTCTATTCTCTGGTCAGTGTGGTGGGATGGGGGGATATGATGTTGGAGGATCAGAGGTTATGGGAGGCCATTGTGTGTATAACTCTGGCCACTTTCTGGTCATCGTCTGTTTGCAGGACCTTATAACATTAACTACGTTTCAAAAGATTCTTCATTGACAGTAAAGCATTTTGGGGTATATTGAGGTTGTGAAAGGTGCAATATATTTTCTTTTCTTTTATTGGAATGAATGTGTGGTACAAATCTAATTAGCAATAAATTGTAGATGTTTCCATGTGTGAGGTGCTTATGATTGACTCGTGGTTTTATTCTGTGAATAATTCTGTCAATGGGTAGGTGATGGCCTAGTGATATTATCGCTGGTCTATTAATCCAGAGACCCAGGTAATGTTCTGGGGACCTGGGTTTGAATCCCGCCATGTCAGATGGTGGAATTTGAATTCAATAATAATCTAGAATTAAGAGTCTAATGATGACCATGAAATCATTGCCAATTGTCAGGAAAAGCCCAGTTGGGTCACTAATGTCCTTTAGGGAAGGAAATCTGCCATCCTTTCCTGGTCTGGCCTACATGTGATTCCAGAACACAGCAATGTGCTTGACTCTTAACTGCTTTCTGGGCAATGAGGGATGGGCAATAAATCCTGGTCCACCCAACGATGCCTACATCCCATGAATGAATTTTTAAAAATCGCTCTTGGGGAATATTTATTGTACAGAACACGTTGTTTTCTCTTTCGTCAAATGCAGACACAACTTGTAACTGTGATAATGTGTTATATGTACTTCACTCTTTTTATGAGGATAACTTATATTGTCTCTCATCAATAATCCAATAACAGCACAGCCAATTCATGATTTTAAAATCACAATGATCAAGATTGTGTAAAGTAGAATGGACAGGAGAGTACCCCATTCATAAGGATGGATATGAGCAGACTTCTGTGTAACAAAGCTCAGAATGAGAAAATGTATTTCAACCCATTTTTCTGTTCTAATGATCCCTTTCTAGTTTAAACTACCAATTAAACAAATCTTTTGAAGATGTTGGTAAGCTACAGGTAAAACCTTGACAGTGATAATATTCATGATATTATTCTATGACTTTATAATAAAATCGAAACATGGCATCAAGGGGTTGAAATTTCTCTATGTACTATTTTAAGCACATTGGGTAACACATTTAGATCAAATTCCTGTGCACGATGTTTTAACAAGGTCGTTATCCTGTTAGGGATTTGATCAGGGTCAAAAATAATACGGAGAAATTTTAAGCCCCAGGAGATCAGGTTAACATTACCATTAAATACTATTCAACCTTGACCATTTCCATTTCACAGATAATCCACCAATGCTCCCAACAGGCCTAATCACAATATTTCATTGCATAGTGCAAGTTCAGTAAGCTTGCCATAGCACCATTCATGAAAACAACAGAAAGTTCATTCTTACCATAAAAGTTTTTGTCATTTTTATGTATTATAGTTCCTAAGCTGGAAATTATACTATGGGAACAACAACAGAAATTACATCCACTCTAGTCTCATCCTTCTAGTGTCAAAATGCAATCAAAATTCCTGAAAATGTTACTCATTATGTTAGGCTACAATCCATTACAAGAGAGAAATTACTGCAGCCAGGGTATCTCTCTCTTCTGGATTGAACATTGTCTCTAGAGGTTCACTCTTGAATGGTTGTTCTTTCCTCAGATAGCACGGATGAATAATGTTCTGAAGAAGAGTCATATTGGACTCAACATTAACTCTATTTCTCCAGAGATGCTAGCTGACCTGCTGGGTTTCTCCAGCACTTTCTGTTTCCAATTCACAACTCCAACATCTGTAGCACATTATTTTAATTATAGATGACATGTGTTGACTGTTTTTTCCTTCCTTCGCCTTGGCTCACTCCCACAATCTGATAATTTCTTTTGTCCTCTGCTTTTTCCACACCCTTTCTAGCTAAACTCCAGGAAACACTAAGAATTCCCCATGCTTCAATTCTGACCCTTTTCAACTTGTGGTCTCATTTGCAAAGGTCCTTATTTTACAGATGTAGCCGACATATTGGTCTCATTTCGATAGCATGTCTTTATGAACATGGCCATTGTTTATTCAGCAAAGGTAATCACAGCTAATGATCCATCTCGAGGTTAAATAGGCTGGAGATTCTGCATCTCAGGAGAGGCAACGGCATAATGGTATTGTCACTAGACCATTAATCCAGAAACTCAGCTAACAATTAGGGAAGTTACTTGCTGTCCTTACCTCGTCTGGCTTACATGTGACTCCTGATCCCCACCAATGTGGTGGACTCTTAACTACGTCTGAATAATTAGGGATGGGCAATAAATGCTGGCCCAACAAGTAACTCTTGCATCACATGGCCAAAAGAAAAATTGCTGCAAAATTTTGGTATTTGACGGCGAACTTTTGCATTTAATATTTTGAAACCTCGTTAGAATAAGACTAAATGGCAAGAATGAATGTCCTATAATAGAAACAACTGGAACCATAGGGAAATGCAGAATGTGCGCATATTTTTCTCCTTTAAGTATAAAATTTACATTTCAACTCAGTCAACCAAAATTAATGAACATTAGGCACAGCATGTTAAGAGCCTGCAATCTGTGAAGATTTTCAGTTTTTAACATGACTTATACTGATGGCATAAGAATGCAATTAAGAAACAGGAAAAATAGAGCAGGTACCAATGATAATGTTCTTAAAATGCTCAAAAATTTGCAAAGAAATGTCAGAAAAATTACTTTAGTTCCTGCTGTGCTTGACAATCTAGTAGTTGTTTTAAGCAAACCTCTCAACAAGTGCAGTACAGGAACTACACCTACAAGGCTTTGTATCTGAGTGGAGGGCCTGTTCTTTGGACTAAGGTCTGTCCGGGCAGAAAGATCGACAGATGAATGTATGAAATTGATGAGAATCGGGTGTGTTATTCTTGTGCCAATTTTGAGGGTACATAATTGATTTATACATAAATTATGCTTGTTTCTGGATAAAATTGCAGAGAAAATTCAACATGCATAAAGAACAACAACTTGTCATCTCACTGATGAAATGGCCTGGGTAACAATGACTTGTGGTTGGGATAGAGTACTGGCACCAAGCCTCCTTCCTCCGCTAATCTAGGAGCTTTCAAATAGTCTTAGCGAAAGAGACTCTTGTCTTAGAAAACAGGATGTTATTTCCATACTAATAATCACATATAGATGACATTAACATTTAGGCACATTAACTATCACTAACAAGAGGTAGGTGAGACACATGCAATCTCCCTGGGGAGACCGGGCCAAACTCCAGTTGCTGTCTGCTTGAACTATTGCCAACTGCCCCAGTAATGTTCAATTTAATTGTTGTTATACATCAGAGTGAGTAGATCTTCAGATTATCTCAGATTAAACTTCATTACCTTATGTAATATTACTCCCAAGCATTTTTCCCCTTAGTTAACTCATTATGCAACGGCACATAGAGCTATGGGCTTTTAGAAGTGTCAGCAGGTGAATTTAATTGGGCAGGAACCAAAATGTCAGTGTCCTGATGGTTGGTTAATGTTTTGGTATTAAATTCTTAGGTGAGTCAGCTTGGGCAGGAAAGGTCTTTTGCGTTCATTAGCAGGTCACATGTACTCATCAAAACACCAGTCTCCTGGGATTAGATTCACAGACACAATTCTGTAAAATGAGAAATGGATGTGGTCACAAACCTGACCATGTATACTAGGTGTGCTGTCACAACCCAATTGGGATACTCGAGCTCCACTACTCCAGCGTTTTCACAATCCAATTACTCAAAGTCTCTAATCTCCCTGTCTGAAGGACTCAGGTTAATGGAAAACACTGACCAGATTTCTGTACTTAACATAACTATTATTTTGTTATAATTCTAACCACAAACAAACATAAACATGAATTTTCAACATATAAATATAGTTACTGAGACTCTAACCCCTCTTAAACTTATACCTTCACAAGCAGACTGGCACATGGGTGAGGAAATAAAATTAGGGAAATACTAATCAATAGCACAAGTCCCATAGGGTTTGGTGCAATGTCCCTTTTGCTTTTTCCAAGTCCTTCAGTTCCCTTATATCCTTATTTCTGGGTCCTTTCCAGTTATTTGCTGAAGATATTGGGCAGTTGACATACTAACTACTCAGTCACTGGTTAGAAGCAACAGGGTATAGCAAACATTGTAATGGAATTACAAGCTAGCTTTCAGTTCTTAGTTACTTTATTGCACAGAGAGAGAGCAATCCTGTCTTTTCTACAAGTTGGAGACTTGTTGCCCCTGTATTGTTTATGCAATGGCTGCGTACCTGTGCAGGAGTCAATCAGAGTTATCGTCATGCTGATGAGTCCTGACCCACACAGCTGGTGTCAATTGAAAAACCTATCAAAACTTGCCCTGAGCACGGTACCGTAGTGTCTCGAACATCTTTCCCCATGACTTGCACAAAGCAACAGTGTAAATACAACTCACAATGAGTTTCAGCAACTTGTGTTTTAAAGGTGCAACATCTCCTTCAATAGTCCTTTGTCTAAAGCAGTCCTTCTCCCATTTTGATCCACAGCTCAAAATAAAGGAGGAGGAAAGAACTCAAATTTCAATAATTTAACAGATTACACAGTATTAGGGGTGAAGGCTGACCAGGACCACTAGCCTGCCCAAGCAAGGTAATCATAATTGCTCACACAAGCAATACTGAGCCAGGCGAGTAACTCAAAACAGAGGTGAAATAAGTGCACAAAGGCTGGTATCCTATCACCAAGTCACCCTTTATTTACTTGTGTACAATACATGGGCTCTGACCAGCAGCTCAAGCCAGTCCTTAGGCTGAGGAGACCTTCTGAATCTCATGTTTATATCTGTCAGCCAGGATTCCCTGATTGGCCCAGGTTAGCAACCCCAATCACGGATCTCATAGTCAATGAGATCCACCTGGTCCTGGTTCCAATCACTATAAGGGGTCAACATAAAAGGAGCAATAAAATAAATAGGAGTGCAACATGAAAGCAAGATTAATTGAAAGAGTTGAAACAAAGATGGGACGGCTGCAAACAAAAGGAATAGATTTCGACTTAAATGGATTGATCATGGGAAGTGGAAGGAAAAGAAAAGACCAGGATGAAGAGAGAAGATTCACAATTATAGAGGCATTGGGTACAAGGCAGATGGAAATTGAATATTAAAAGTTGGGACCCACTGGTGTAATTTGGTGAGGTGGATATGGAGAAACAACAGTGAATCTGAAAGTGGACGGCTGTAGGAATGAAGCTAGTCAGCGGATGTCAATAAGAGTTGGATCAGATTCTCTCTCCTAGTATTTACTTACAAAATAATTTGGATAGCTTTTTCCTCAGTCAAATCTTCCTTGGTCTGTAATAAATCTGAAAAATAGAATCAAAATTCTGACAACAATGCTATCACTTATTGTAAGACTCCATATCCACAGGTGTCAATTAATCTGCAAAAGTCAATAATGAAATTCTCTACAGATCTCCTGGGAGTTAAGCTCTTCTGTTAAATCTTACCCATTCCAGAATTCTGTTTATTCTTAAGCTAAAATAATTGTCAAAAGCTTTTGTAACATCATCAAAAGCGCTTGTATGATCTTTTATTTTCTGGCAATTATAACATCAGCAACTCTAGGCCTACTGAATATCGTGTATTAACTTGTTCTGCTTCTGATTTGGTATTCAATTTTGAACTAACTCTGTATATTAGGAATTGTTTTCTCCTCAAATTCCAACATTGTGTGCTGTTAGAACCACCATTGATGTTGAATCTCTTAGAAGATTTGGTGTCTTTTTCCATTTCTGTTTAAAATGTTAATTGAATTTACTGATGAAAGTATTCTAAATCTGTACACTTTCAATATTTTTAATTCTGATGTTCTGTAGGCTTATCTTCTTGTACTCGAGAACACAATTTTATTTTAAATTACTGTAGAGCTTGCTAGTGTCATTGCAGCTTTTTCTTCATTTGTTAGTTTTTGTTAAGTCTGTATTGCAGTTGAACTATATCAAATTTTTCCAATTAAGTTTTAAAATATACTTAATGGTTGTTTTATAGCACTGTACTGCTTCCAGCCCTGGAATCTTCTTTCTCTTGTAAAGTGCATGTACTTTAAAATTGTTTAAAATTCTGTACTCAAAAATTTTATTCTAACAAAGCGTTTAAAATTCTTTTAACTATTTGAAAGCTTGTACATTCTGAAGTATTAGAATCAAATTGGGGGATTCCTGCATTTTTTTTCTTTCTTCTTCTTGGGAAGGCTCCTGCCAATTCTAAACAAAATGCAGGGTTTGTGATCTTTTCTATTCATGTTGGGATGAATCCAGCCCTTTTCTCCCCCTGATCAAATGGTCTGTTCCCACTCTTCTGGCAATTAAAACATTCTGATTTATTAATAACATTTCTCATCTCTGAAATGCCTTCCTGATTTTAATATTCTTCTTCTGCAGCGCACTTCTGGGATCTAAACTTGTTTGCGTTGTTCCCAACTTTAATACAGATTTATGGCTCTGTTTTCAGTTTTGTGGCTGTATCTTATGGTCCACATTCATGACTGCAGCAATGCTCTTTATTTTTATTCACTCACGGGACATAGGTGTCACGGGCTGGCCAATATTTATTATCCATCCCTAGTTATCCTTGAGAAGTGAGCTGCCTTCTTGAACTGTTGCAGTCCAGATGCTGAAGATAGACCCCCAATGCCAACCTGGCATTTTGACCCAGGAGCAGTGAAGGAATGGCAGTATATTTCCCAATCAGAATTCTAAGTGGCTTGTAGGGGAGTTGGTAGGTGTAGGTGTTCCCATTTATCTGCTGCCATCAACCTTCCAGATGGAAGTGGTCATAGGTTTGGAAGGTGCTGTTGAATGGGTGTTGGTGTTTGCAGTGCATCTTGAGATAGTATACACAGCCAGGATTCAGCATCAGTGGTGGAGGGTGAGGATGCTTGTGTATGTGGTGCCAATCAAGCGGGCTGCATGGTGTCAAGCTTTTTCAGAGATGTTAGTGCTGTACTGATCCTGACAAGTGAGGAGCACTTCATTACAGTTCTGATTTTTGCCTTATAGATGGTGGACAGGTTTAGGGGAATTAGTAAATAAGTTACTCTTTGCAGTATACCTAGCATCTGACCTGCTCTTGTAGTCAATGTATTTACATGATGAGTCCAGTTGAGTTTCTGTTGAACACCCATTAAGTAGTCCAATTTTAATTTTTCAAATTATTGAAAATTTGTCCCAGAAAATGGCTTTAGTCTTTTCAATATTTAGTGAGAGAAAAATTGTGCTAATCAATTACTGGAATCCGGTCAAGTAGCTTGATAATTTAGAGACAGTGAAGGGATTAAAAGAAGTGGTAGATAGGTAGGGCTGGGTATGACTTGTGCTCCTTTGAAAACTGATGCTGCTTTTTAGGATGATGTTACTAAGGGTGGAAAGTTATTGATAAATAAGAGGCTGCCTATATTAAATCCTTGAGGAACAGAAGAGGCAACAGCACAGGACCAACAAAAGATGCCATGTGAACAGATTCTCTGGTTACAATGAGTTAAGAATGGAACCAGCTGAATACAGTTCCATCAGCTGCTCAACAGTGAAGAAGTATTGGAAGGAGTTGATGGGACCACATTCAAAGATTAAGACAGATTGAAGAAGGACAAAGAGGCATGGAAAACTGTTGTCATAGTTATTTGAGGTCATATGTGGTTCCAGTCAGAGCTGTTTCTACCGTGGCAGAGGCAGAAAGCCTATCTGAGTCATTTGAGAATGGACGTCACAATGAAATAGGCATGGACTCGAAGATGGGGGTTCTCATTTGTAAGGATGTCATGGTCAAAGGTTACTTTTGCCTAGATGGGAAATTTGAAGTGAATTTAATATCACCTTAAGGACTGTTAACAATATCAGATAACAAAGAAGCTAGGCACGGAAAATGGGTGGTCAGAAACTTTGTGGGAGTAGTTTCAAAGGAGCAAGAGATGGGTATCATGGATAAGGTAAGCTTGAGAGGGCATCAATGAGGTAGAAAAATATGATAAGTTAAAGGTTAATGCAGGGAAGGGCATTAGTGACGTTTAGCCTGGTGTACTAGGAGACAGGATGGAGCTGATATAATGGTCTCAATCTCAAGTCACATTTAAATCCATGAGCTCTTCATTCTTATTACTGGAGGTAAAGGTGCGGCTGATAGAGAAACAGGTTTAGGAAGAAAATCATAGAATCACAGAATCCCTTCAGTGTGGGAGCAGGCCATTTGGCCCATCAAGTCCACACCGACCTCTGAGGACCATCCCATCCAGACCCACCCCCTCACTCTATCCCTGTAACCCTGCATTTACCATGGCTAACCCACCTAATCTACACATTCCTGGATATTGTGGGCAATTCAACGTGAACAATCAACCTAATATGCACATCTTTGAACTGTGGGAGGAAACCAGAGTGTCTGGAGGAAACCCACACTGACATAAGGAGAATGTGCAAACTCCACACAGACAGTTGCCGAAGGGTGGAATTATATCTGGGTCCCTGGCGCTGTGAGGCAGCAGTGCTAACATCTGTGCCAGAAGAAACGTGGGAGATGTGAGGGTGAATTCAATAGCACTTTATGACATCCAGTCAGGCCTGTTGGTGAATGGTTAAAGCCATTATCCACCATATGTATTTAAGTTTAACATTGATCTGTCAGGTATAAATCAAACCTATCAATTTTGAGGCTTGAGGTTAATGCAGATTTTGAGCATCAGTTGCCCATTGTATATCTTACTAGAAATGTTACTTCGAAGATTTTATTTCAAAGTTAACCTTCAGTTTCTTTTTCATTTTTGGTGGCTGCGATGTTTCGTGCCTTTTTAGGCTTTTTGATCAGTCTAATGATTTGAAGATGAACACAATGTTCAAGATTGACATAAGTTTCTTAGTCTCTTTGGGACTGACCAGATATTCAACCATTTTCATTCCTGAAATATGTAGTACTAGCTACATACAATAGATATCTACTCCAGATGTCTAAAATTAAATTTCCAATCCCATGTGAAGCTAGTTAATTTTCTGCTTGGGTCCTCTCATTGTGCAATTATATTTTCAATGTAAGGGGCTCACTGTGAAATTTGAAGCTGCTGATTAATGAGGCACAGCAGTCTCAACCAGGTGTAATTATTGTGCTTCTTCACTATTCAGCTAAATAAGGAAAAACATTTTATTGCATCCACGTTTTTATTGGTGCTTTTTAATCCTATCGCACAGGTGGAAAAACACAAGACATGGAAAACAAATTTGACCATGAGCTGGGATCAATGACATTTTTGATGCATCATTCAAATCATAAAGTGGTCACAGCACAGAATGAGCCATTAAGATATATCAGTCATGGTAAATTAAACAAAATTAAGAAGAGACAATTAAGAAGAAAATGCTAATGATTATATTTGACACATGTAATTGTTTGAGAATGTGTGACAAACAATGTCTTGTGTGAGAAATGGAAAGATAAACAACATGATCCCCCCAAAATGCAATGAATTCTTTGATTCTATTCTTTAGCCAGCAAATATACACACTCATTTTACAAAACTATTGATAATTTAATCAGTATTAGTTTCATTGTTTTTACTTTTTTTTATTAAGAGATAAAGGGTAATTAATCATTCCCATTTAAGTAATTTTATGACAATGATCATCCACTTATTTATTTCAAATTGTTCAAAATACATAATAATTGACAAAGGTATTAAAATATGCTAGTGGAACGATTTAGGTATATGTTGTTTCTTTCAGATTTTGGATCCTGGTTTAAATTAGCCTACACCGATAGGATGATAGGGTCTATTCCCCCTGCTGGCTTTTAAAGTTTGAGCAATTACAACTCAGTTCTGAGTACATTTAGGTCCACATCACTGAGATTGCTTCTAATGTAGAATCAGTCTTCTCCAAGACACTATAAGTACTGCTGAGGTATGAAAAATTGAAATATCAAACTGGTGCACTGGTGATTAAGGTGTGTTTGTGGGACACAGTGAGGCATCACTATTCTCCACCTTTCCTCTCATAAATTTGTCAAGGAAATTCTAGGTACTGACATAGGGTGATGATTTTCTGAGCTTCTGATGGCAGCACATACTGGAAAATTGAGAGCATGCTGTTGTTGATTTTCCATCCACAATGGGCAGCAAACCAGTGATATTCCAATAAATATTGGCACAAGCTGTTGTGTACAAGTAGAAATACAAGCATTTCTCACGAGTGGGATTCTTAGTTTGATGAGAAAAGAAAATTGATGACATATTATATATATATATATATAAAATAAGAAACTGCTTGTTAATAATATAGTGGACTGGTAAGCTTAATTAATACAATTGGGAGTTGCACATATTATTTATATTTAAACTAATAGCCTTTACGAAACTTGCCAGAAGATTAACCGTATTTCTAACACTGTCTCTGTAGAGAATTTATCATCTTCAAATGTCACTTATGTTATGGTGTGACCTTGTAAGAAATTAGACTTCATAGAAAAGCAGGAAATTTGCCAAGGATAAATATTAATATGCACATAATTACGACAAATTTTTTTAAATGGGAAAAATTATCACTTTAGAAATAATGGCAAAACATTATAATAAATATTGGCCATTGACTTCAAAGATCATAATATAAATCTCTTGTTCCTGAGTTTTTTATCTGCACAAGATATCACATTGAGGTACATTTATGGTTGGAAGAAAACACTGGGAAAACAAACTATGCAGATTACTGTAGTATGTTATTCTGTAAATTTAAAATGTACCGATATTATCAGTATAAAATCTATCTTATCTCATCCATGTGAGAAACATTCTACTCCAATCTAAAATTGAAATTTATAGAATAATTATTATTTGACTTTCTTCTCCTATCTATTTCCTTTTCCTATGTTAAAGCCATCACGTGTCTTCCTAATTCCACTTCCCAAACAGATGCTGAAATAAACAAATTCATAAAAGCAACATACTTGGCTATTTGCAGCCCTATTTTTGCACTATTGCATGCAGTTATTTCTTTTCCTGACATTTTTACATTTCAGGTTCATTATAATGTTGATTACTGAATAATATTTAGACTGATATTTCCACAGAACCATTGGAAATTCCATTTGCATTCAAGTTATCTGTAGTGACGTGACAGGTTTTAGCTTCAACAAACAATGCATGGTATTAAATAGACCATTAAAACACGAAACAGATTGTGGTCTGTAAAAGAGAATAGGAAATTAGTGCTTGGTAACACCATACTAATGAGCTGGCTATTACAGAGAATAATTTGATTAAAAAGGACACCATTGCATCATTATCAAAGCATTATTGCATATTTGACTCTTTTTCTTTCAGGAAATGGTTGAATGTACTTTCCACAAAATATGTGACATACATTTATCCTCTGATTGAGGATGGTAGTCCAAAGTTACCTCTTGAATGCTAAAAGTGAACTTCCATTTCTGAAACCTACTTTGCATATGTTATACTGTGAGGTTTTCCATCATCAATTATTTCTGATAGGGACCAGGCTTCTCCGGCAACGTGGAATGTTGAGAAATTCAACAGACACCCTCCGATTTTGCTTCAGATTGAAGGTCCCTGGAGGATATCAAAAGTTGGCAGATATGCTAATATTTAGGCCCTATTCCTAGAGATATGGAGTATTTCACTTAGCCTGACAGACTATAGTCAGAATTGAAACTCTTTACCCAGTTTCAGTCACTAAGACAAAACTGCAGTAGCATTTTGCTAATAGTTTTTGCTGATGATAGCAGTAGTACAAAAAAGAGAAGAATACCACAGCAAAGACAAATAGTTATCTGTGTAAACAGTATGTACATTTCACAAAATAATATAAATATAAATATCTTAAGATTAACATTCTTAAGAAGGTTAATATAAAATGTTTGCAAGAGACAAATGCATATCTTTGGTTCTTTAAACAATAACATTTTTGTAATAGCAATGAGAATTCCAGTAATACTTAACAGGTATTTCAGCATCTGTGGGGAGAGGAACAGTGTTAGAGGTTCAGGCTGCTGACTATTCATGAGAAGCTGTCAGCCTAGATTTTTTTCCAGTTGGATTGCAGTCCAAGTGTTGGCCTCAATTCTGTGTTGGAAACTCAAAGTACACAAACTTGTTATCCTTACTAGATTAAATAACAATATTTATCCTACTAACATAACTTGTAATTGATTGCTATCATGCAATAAACTACCCCTTGTTTAAGACAAGAGCCTCTTTTCATTAGATTACCTTAACAATGTTTCTCTATCATGCTATACACCTTGCCAGGAAAAGAGGATAGTGGCAGCTAACAAGACAAACACAACTTGACACAACTGGCACATATTGCAACATTCATAACCCATATTTTTTCCAACTATCAGATAACTTTATATCTAAAGTTTTCACATCACAGCTGACTGACCTATAGTTACCAGCTTTTTCCATTTGCCTTTTTTTGAATTGAGATGTAACACTTACAATTTCATCATCTTCTGGCACCATTCCTATATTTAACAAAGATTGGAAGATTTAATCTTTAATGTTACTTCCAAAGAAACTCATCTAGAATGGATGACATTTCTAACTTGAGAATAGTAAAGTTTTAAGTACCTCTTTTATTCTTATCATATTTGATTTCCCTACCACATCAGTTTTACTGTGACATTGGTAAAGCATCCTCTTTCCTGGAGAAGACAAATACTAAGACTTCAAGCACAACAAAAGTTATCCAGTTTAATCTCTATCCAGCCTCACACTCCTTTCCAGATTTGTATCATTATGAAATATTTTGGACTTTCTTTTCATTTTGTCCAGTAACCAATTCCACATATGTTCTCTTTTCCCCAAAATTCTCTTTCAGAACTTGTCTATACTTTCTGCATTTAGTGTGTTTCTCTACCTTATCATTAGCCTTTAATCTAAGCCTCCATATTCCATGTTGATTAATCTCTATAAATTTAATTGTACAGGAATATTCACCATTGGATGCCATTCTTTCTATCCCCTAGAAATATTTCTAGTCTGAAGCCAAATTATCTCCTCTATGAAAGGCTTCACTGTTGCAACTGTCCATATTTTATTCTAATAAATCTATGCTAGACGTCTACCCAATCCTATTAATCTCAACTAGCTCACCCACTAGAATGGACAGCAGCATATACAAGTAACAAAATTGAAAAATAGACCAATGGTCCTCCTTCTAATTGCCAGGAAACCTCAAGTGAAAAGCTTGAATGTGTGGCCCTTGGCCAAATGCTGGATAAGGATCTGTTTGTAGTGTTCCTTTGAGTGACCAGTCTATCACAGTTGCTCTCTAAGCTCATGCATGAAGAATGAACAATTGACAAAGGATCACTGCCTTATGTGGAATTAAATTCCAGCATAAGTCCTTTTATGACTGGAACAGAGTTCTTGAGAGAGGTTTATTTTTAAGAGAAGGCAAGTGTTGCAAATTTATGTAGAGTATTTGTGGCTTAGAAGGCAGGGAGTTAGAATTTGTTTGTTAAAATGATGGGGGAAGAGTGTGTAGTCCCTTTAAGAGGTGATGTGCTTTTCTAAGCTTGGAGATTTAAACAAAAATGTGTCTGTAAGCAGCTGAAGAGGTGCAGCCAGTTCTGATATTGAACCATGTATCGGTTGACTGTGTGATTGGAAGCCTTAGGCTGGTTTTGATGTTTCGGCAACTAGCTTGAAGATCAGCCAATTAATTTAAACCAAGCACTTAGAGATTGAAAACCAACTGAATTTAAATCTGATGGTTTTAACAACCTTGGACCAATCCTATTATAAGAAAATTGACAGGTAATCAGGGGTATATAAGAAGAGGGTTTTTGAAAATTGGTGTGAGAATGAACTGCCATCTGAAGAGTGAATATCTGGCTCTCACAGAAACCTCTAAGATCTCTGGGAAATCACTATCTATTCATAAAGGTACCATGGCATTATAAGATTCCTGATAGAAGAATTCACAGGGAAAGCATTCCTAACAGAAGGATTAGTGGAGAAGGCAAAGAACATTCCAGAAGACTTAATCTGGCTGTACTTTGGAGAGTTTAAGTTTTAATTTATTTTTATTATTACTTGGGTTTTTATAAGTAAAACTTATATTTATTTGTACAACATACCATTAGAATTTTGTTCTGTTCAGAAATAGTTAGTAGTTGCTGTGGTTGGTTCACTAGCCAAACTGGTTCATTAGTTTACAAATGTTTCATTACCCTGCTGGGTAACATCATCAGTGCAGCCTCTGATGAAGCCTTGTTGTGTTTTCCCACTTGTTATTTAAACTCTGGGGTCTGTTGGACTTGATTACCTCATTTCCATTTTCTCTTTGCAGTGGTGTGTATATAGGCTCTAATTCTATGTGTTTATTGATGGCCTTCTTGGTGGAGAACCAGGCCTCTAAAATTTCTGTGCTTGTTTCTGTTCCATTATCAAATGGACTAAACTAGAAGAAACACATCTACATATAAACAGCATTTTCAGTGGCATCAAATTCACCAGAGAAGAAGAAAAGAACAAACAGCTCCCATTCCTGGATGTAATGGTAAAACGTAGGATTAAAGGGGGAATTTCTGACCAAAGTATACAGAAAGCCCCACGCACACGGATCAAATCCTAATTTTCAACAGTAACCACCCCAACATCCAGAAATTCAGTTGCGTAAAAACACTGTTCAAACGAGCCACAACACACTGCAGCAACTCTGAACAATGGCAAAATGAAGAAGAATACCTCCACCAAGTAATTAGAGACAACAGATATCTGAACAGCTGGGTCCGACGATGCCTGTTACACAAACAACAGGAAGATACACTACATCCCGACACACTTATCATGTTGCCATACATCAAGAACGTATCTGAACTGACCACAAGATTCCTCTGGCTACTGGGCATCAGAGTATCACACAAACCTATATCAACGCTACGCCAACTGCTGACAAGAACCAAAGACTCCTTACCCACTACAGACAGAACCAATGTAATATACAAGATTCCATGTAAGGACTGTGACAAACATTACATTGGAGAGACAGGAAGGAACCTGGCTACGAGGATACATGAACACCAACTAGCAACAAAAATACATGACAAATACTCACTTGTCTCCATACACACAGACAAGGAGAACCACCAGTTCGGTTGGGACAATGTCAGGATCCTAGGACAGGCCAAACAGAGTCAAGCACAGGAATTCTAGAGGCCTGGTTCTCCACCAAGAAAGTCGTCAATAAACACATAGAATTAGACTCTATATACACACCGCTGCAAAGAAAAACTGGAAATGAGATAATCAACTCCAACAGACCCCAGAGTTTAAATAACAAGCAGGAAAATACAACAACGCTTCATTGGAGGCTGCACTGATAATGTTATCCAGTGGGGTAATGAAACATCTGTAAACTAATGAAACAGCTTGGTGAGTGAACCAACCACAGCATCCACAACCCGAGCTACAAATCTACTCAAGAACCTTAGATAGGTAGTAGTTAAGGGGGAATTGTTTGATTTGTTAGGGTTAAATAAATAAATTGTTATTTGTTGATAATAATGTGAATATCATGGATTTTCTTTCATTTAACCACTCCTTTTCAATAGATTAGACGAGTTGAAGTGAGTTTCTCTGGGTGTGTTGTGTTTAATTATTAGAAGGGGACCTCTACCCCCGCCATAACAGATTGGGGGGTTTGCGTTTTGATTTTAATTATCAGAGGGCTTCAACCTCCCCTTCCCAACACAAGAGAGACCACAGAAAATATCTATCTTCTATGAACACATGAATTAGGAGCAAGAGTGGTCCATTGAGCATTTTTTGTTTAGTCATTCACAGGATGAGGGTATTACTTGCTAGGCCAGTATTTATTGCTCATACCTAATTGCCCAGAGGGCAGTTGAGAGTCAACCACATTGCTATGGGTC
This sequence comes from Rhincodon typus, assembly GCF_021869965.1. Lineage (NCBI taxonomy): Eukaryota > Metazoa > Chordata > Chondrichthyes > Orectolobiformes > Rhincodontidae > Rhincodon > Rhincodon typus. The sequence goes on from NC_063336.1 coordinate 47,706,363, forward strand.
TGGAGTAACACGTTGGCCAGACCAGGTGAGGATGGCAGTTTCCTTCCCTAAAGGACATCAATAAATCAGGCGGGATTTTCCTGGCAATCAACAATGGTTTCATGGTCATCATTAGACTGTTATATCCAGATTAGTATTGAATTCTAATTCCACTATCTGCCATGGCGGGATTTGAATCCAGGTCCAAAGAACATTACTTGGGTCTCTGGATTAATACTCTACCAATAATACCGCATCACCTACCTTAACTATCTGCTATTCAGTATGATTATGGCTGGTCTGATTGTTCAACATCCACCGAATAATCTTTTATCCTCTTGCTTAACAAGAATCTATCTATCTCTGCCTTAAAATATTCAAAGACTGATTTTCCATCACTACCTGCAGAAGAGTTCCAGAGACTCATTCCTCTATGAGAAAAGAATTATCTTTGTCTTTCTCTTAAATGGGTGAACCCTGATCTTTAAAGAGTGACCCACAAAACAAGAAACATCCTCGACACATCCAATCTCAGACCTCTCAGGATATTTATGTTTCATTGAAGCTGCCTCAAAGTCTTCTGAACTCCAGTTGGTAAAATCTAGCCAGTCCAACCTTCCATTATAAGACAACTTGCTTATTCCAAGTATTGGTCTAATAAATCATCTCTGAACTGCTTCCAATGCACTTACATCATTCCTTAAGTAAGGAGACCAATACTTGAATATTACAGACCATGATCTCTCAGATGTCTTGTCTAACTGAAGCATAACTCTCTGTGCCCCTCACTCGCCATGTTTGTATTCAATTCCCCTTATAATGATAACACTATATTAGCTTTGCTAATTCCTTGTTGTACTTGGATACGAACCTTTTGTGTTTCATACACATGGGTATTCAGGTTCCCCTCCACCTCACACGTCTGCAATCTCTCACTCTTTAAATAATATGCTTCTTTTATTGTTCTTTCTGTCACTTGCCACATCTTTGTCCAATCACTTAATCCTCCTACATCTATTTCTAGTTTCCATTATTGTCTTCACAACGCACTTTCCTAACTATCTTGGAATTGTCAGTAAATTGGCAATCAGAATTTCAGTCCCTTCGTCCAAGTCATTTATTTGTATTATAAAATATTGAGGCCCTGATCTCTGTAGCACACCGCTCATAATGTCTTGTCAACAAGCAAAAGGTCCATTTATAGCTGTTTTCTGTTTCCTGTTAGCCTGCCAAACTTTTATCCACGACAGCCTGTTACATCCTAATTCATGAGCTATTACTTTGCGCAAGAATCTTTAATGTGACATCTTATCAAATACCTTCTGGAAATCTGAGTCCAATAAATTCACAGGTTCTCTTTTATCCATGGAACAGGTTATTTCTCTGAAGAACTCCAATAAAGTTCGTTAAACATGATTCCCCTTTCATAAAAGCATGTTGACTCTACTCCAGTACCTTAATTTTCTAAGCTTCTTGTTGCAATGTCTTTAATAATTGCTTCTAAAATCTTTGTTATGACGGATGCTAAGTGATGTGTCATTTCCAACTTTCTATTTCTCTCTCCTTTTGAATAGAGGAATTACATTCGCTATCTTCCAATCTCATGCAATCTTCTCCAAAAGGAAATTTTGGAAATTAAAACCAATGTATCAAGTATCTCACTCTCCATTTATGTTAAGACATTAGGTGAAGTCCATCAGGATTCAAGAGTCTTTCATTTCAAAAATATACTTTATTCATAAAAATATCTGTATATACATATATAGTCACCAAAGCAGTTCGGTTCTGTACACTAGCATATGAAGAAACAAACAAATATTAATTCTACCCAACAAACAAATCAAAGGCATTTCTTACTTGTACAAGATTATATTTACATATATTTGAGGCATCGAGAGGCTTCTATAATTGAAGTTTCCCCCATTTAACTTCGGTAGAAAGACCTTAAATGCTGGTCTTTCCCCACTGCACCTTGGCAGCACCTACCCTAAGCTTTAGTTTGTCCCTCAGCACATCATCCTGGACCTTGGAATGTGCCAGTCTGCAACACTCAGTCAATGTCAACTCTTTGCTCTGGAATACCAGCAGGTTTTGACCAGACCAAAGAGCATCTTTCACCGAGCTGGTGGTTCCCAGGCACAGTCGATGTTTGTCTCAGTGTGCATCACAGGAAACAGACCATAGAGCACAGAGTCCTGTGTCATGGAGCTGCTCGGGATGGAACTCGACAAAAATCACCGCATCTTTCTCCAGACTCCAGACTTTGCAAGGCACATTGCAGCAGGAAAGTAAGACCTGCTGATGCTGGAGTCTGAGATAACACAGTGTGGAGCTGGAGGAATACAGCAGGTCGGAACCCAAAACGTCAGCTTTCCTGCTCCTCTGATGCTGCCTGGCCTGCTGTGTTCCTCCAGCTCCACACTGTGTTATCATATTCCAGCAGGAGATGTGTGGAAGTCTCTGTTCACCCAACCCCTCAATACTCCCACCACTTTGAGGGTAGTATGTGGTGGTGCAGAGAGTCCAGGTGTACATGAAGGATCTCACAGGAATTGCCCTTCTCACCACCAGCCAAGCATTGTCTTGGCGCTTGTTAGAAAGTTCTGGTGATGAGGCTTCCTGCCAAATAACTTTGACAGTCTGCTCAGGGAACAACCCGACAGAATCCACTCTCCCCATTTTCCACAGGGTCTGGAGGACGCTACATTCTCACCACTTCCTGATGGACTTGTGATCAAAGGCATTTTTCTTTGCAAATTCTTTCACAAAAGACAGGTGATATACTACAGTTCAACTACTTGGAGCATTCTGCGGCAACAAGGCCAGTTGCATCCTTCACTATACTGGGGACAGGTAGAAGCTTGGTATGACACTTAGTGTTTGTGTTCTGAGGGTCTACACACAGCTTGATGCAGCCACACATAAAAGTGGCCATCAGGATGAGGACGGTGTTGGACATGTTTTTCTCCACGTTATCCTAAGTTTTATACATGGTGTCGCTGCGAATACTGTCTATTTTAATCCAAATGGAAGATGGCTCGGGTGACTGTAACAGTGCAGGTTTTGGGAATGCGACAGACCTGCACTACTTATAACAGAGAGACTGCCTCATGCCTGATGACCAGGTTTTTATCTGCAATGGAGAGGAAGCAATGTTCCTAAAAGCCCAGTTTCTGCCTCACCTTAGCAATACTCCTCCCAAGTATTAGTGCACGCTCCAGCCCCTCTTTATTTCCAGCACCTTCAGGTAATCTGTCCTAATGGTGAAAGGGATAAAGGATCTGTTGGTCCAGTTCCCAATGAAAATGGCCTCACTCTTGTCTCAATTTACCTTGGCTCCTGAGGTCAGTTTGAACTGCTCGCAGATGCGCATGACTTGCATACTGACAATGGATCAGAGCAGGAAACGGTGACGTGGAAAATATACAGGGAGGCTTTCACCTGCAGGCCTCCACTGCCTGGAATATTCACCCCTCTCGGGCTCTAATCCTCTCTGATGGGCTCACCAAAAGCATGTAAAGAACACACAAACATATCAGGATTCAAAAATACAATTTATTCATAAAAATATGTTCATATATAGTCACTAAAGCAGTTTGGTTCTGTAGAGTACCGTATGGAAAAAAACAAACAACGGATTTGACTCTAACCAGCAAACTCAAGTATTTGTTACTTGTACAAGACTATTACATACATTTGAGGAGTCATCAGTCCTCAGCTCTGTCAATTTGCTCAGTACCACTTCCTTGGTGATTCTAATTTTTGAGACCCTCACGCCCTTCCCTTTGTCTGTAGAGATGGTTTTAAAATCGACTCTCCAGATCAGGCAAAATAAAATCGCCCCTTGCAAAAAAAATTCCATCAAAGATGAAACAGAAAATGTGCTTATTCTGCTTTAAGAATTCCCACGACAATTTCAAATTTCTATCATGCCTTTGCTGGGCTTTTATAGAAACCTACTGCAGGGGCTACACTGCCCTCTATCCTGGTCACCTGTGAGACGGTACCCTTCCGTTTAAACTTTGTTTCCTAGGGTTACAGCCTGTCAATGATTTGAACTGGAATCAATTGAAGAGGTTAAGATGTATTTTAAAAAGCGAGACTTTAAACAGGAATTTCCCAACGCTTTGATTGAGAAAGGGATAAAGACCTTATTTTTCTATATTGGTCATCAAAAATGAAACCACTCCAAAAGCCGAATTTAAGATTTTCCCTACTGGCAATTATATTTGGAACCAGTCAAAAGGACCACCGAAGAATCGGCGACAGGATTAATTTCACCTCGGATGTGTAACCGTTGGGCTCCTTTGATGAGTAGCGCGGAACTGTTGTGGTACAGAGCCACACAGATCAGAATGGTTGAAAGTTCACTGCACAGTCTGTGATCTCAGCATCAACGTTGGAGTTAAGCTCAGTATCATAAAGACGGGGTGCAAACTCCCGCCCAGTGACCCCTGCTCTTGGATGCAATTATCGAGAATGACAGTAAAGGACGAAACACTGACGGTTACCGTCCACGATAAGGAATGCGGGACGGGGAGAAGGGCGTAGCTGAATAGACTGACTGTAGTGCAACCTGAGTCCTCACTTTTCAGGGAAAAAAAATCTTTTAAAAAGACGAATCCATCGCCTTTTCATTCTCACAGGCTGCCAGGAGTAACTTCACGCTGTTAATATAACTAGCATGGCTCCTTACCCGATTCTCACTCAGTGCACTGAGTATTTCACCGCCACAACTGTTTCATATCTCCCCTTCCCTGATTTATTCCGCACAGTCCTTGCACTGGCTCCTGGAGGTATCTGTTTTATGTCTATCCCCGCTTCAGTTTTGTTGACCCCCTGCAAACTGTGTGAGGTGACTTTTCTTTTCACTCGGGTGAACTATGGCTCCGTATTTTTGTTAACGGATTGAGCCTTTCACAGGTGTCTCCACTATCGCTGCAAGCTTTTTCTCTCCTACAGTTTTGCGACGAAACAAGCAACAATAAAAAAAAATCACCCCCTCAGTGTCCCTTTCGTATGTTACTTTATATAGGGTTCGCCCGATTGGGGAGTGTAAAGCCCTCCTCTATCACACTCGGATTGGTGGGTGTAGCCCTTCCTTCGGGCCGGACCCTGTCTGGGAGGGCTGTCTGCTGTGTGGCTGCTATTCCTGTCAGTCTCTGCCGGGTCTGGTTGATTGACGTGACGGCTGTCCCCGGCTCTCCGCCCCGCCAAGGCAGCGCTGCCCGCTATTTGAGTGTGTGGGAGTGAAGCTCGCCGGCAGAGCCTGGGACATAAAGCCTAGAGGATACGGCGGAGTTTGCTGCAACAACAACAACAACAACACACACACACACACAGAGAAAGCTGTTCAGAAATTAAAAAAAACAGCCACCGGTGTCACCATGAGCTCCAAGCTCAGCCGCGCTCTCTGGATTATCTGCGGCTGCATTTCTTTGCTCAGTAGCATCCTTGCCCATCTGACGCAGGCTGCAAGAGAAGGTAAGAAACGGAGGGGAGGTTTGGGGGGGTGGGTGGTGTTGGGGATTGGTGGTGGATGATGTTGGTGGTAGGCAAAACCAGAAAAGGTCTTTCTCCTCCCCCTTTTTCCCCCCGAACATGCAGCTTCGGAGACCGATCCGCCACTCTGGGAACGGGACAGCCCAAGTGGCAAAGGTCTTTGACAAAGCTCTCAAAGCTCACTCTTTCCCTTCAAACTCCCAGCTCCAGTCCCTCTCCCTGCGAGCGGGAGCATCCACCGAGGTCCCAGTTTCATGGCGATTATTATCGCTAGCCAGATTTGATGTAGGCACGTTTTGGGAACATGAGCCACACTTTAAGATCCTGATAGAAATTCCGTCGCCACTTGATTTTAGTGCATTACAGGTTAGGGGAACGACATGGGGGGGGGGGGGGGGGGGGGGGGGGGGGGATATGAAAACAAAAATCAGTTTTACTGGACAAAGTGGCTGAATTTATCATTAGCCTTTGACGGACACTTCACAGTTGTAACTCATTCTTGTTTCATCGGCGTGTGCGCTCGCTGCCGATTGCAGTGGGTTCGCTGGGCGATGGGGAAGGAGAGCGGTATCGTCCTGAGGTTAGCCCGACTCCCCCCAGACTGCGGTACACTGCCAGATAGCTTCTCAGCCGCATCCAGGAATCCGCGCGAAAGGTGGAAACCCCCCTGAGTGGTAAACGGCAAATTTTGGCTCTTTGAGTTTGCACGATGGCATTTCAAACGGGCAAACAAAAAGGAACGTGAGGGCACTTTTGGATGAAGCCAAAACTGGAGTTTCTATTTCTAACAGCGCACCTCCAGGCTGTAAATGCTGGAAACTGTACTCTAATAAAACAAACTTTTTAAACAAGGTCCTGGAGTGCAATTTCATCCGCTCTGTCGATGTGAGGTGACACCTCTTCCCTTCATGATACAGCCCTGCTCATTTCTAAACCAAAATCGAGAGCTGCTAAATACAATGGGAACACAAGTTAGTTTTGACATTTCGGTACAACCTAGTTCTACAGGGCGACTGGACCCAAAACGTTAACTCTGCTTTGTCTCCACAGATGCTGCCAGACCTGCTGAGATTTTGTTTTTTGTTTCCCCCAGCCATTTCTGTTTTTGTTTAGTTTTGACTTTTTTGAGTTTGTGGGTTGCTGAGGGACAAAATTGCCAGGGAATGGCCTGCCACTCCTATTGCTGACAAAATGTCAGTCACATCATGCCCAATCCACAACACGTCTTCGTCCAGATCCCTTCAAACCAGCCTTTTGCACACACCCCGTCACTCATGCGGTAAACGTGTCGCCTTCTTTCAGTAACGAAATGTTTCCGATCAAAATGCAGGAGAAACTTATGTAAAGTTGGTGCAGCGAAATCAGACTGAGCCCACGATGTTCCGGGCGCTGCTGGTGTTGGGAGAGCAAGTGAAACATCTCTTACAATCCCAGCAAGTTAGAATGAAATGTGTACTCCCGATAAGTGAACGCACATCAGGAACCTCGCCCGGCTCACACATTGTCTTACCCGCCTTTGAAAGGGTTTGCCACCAATTTGTCGTTCAGCTTAACTCTTTATGTTTTATTAACCGCTTCTCCCGCACGTAGATGGTTAAAAAGTGAAACTGAGATTAAAACATGTAGGACAGATTTCCGATTGTGAGTTTGTGGTTTGCTTTTGAGCATGTTTTGCGAGCGACGCTTGCATTGCTGTTGGAAAATGGACTGTGCCAGGTACCTGTCGCTTGGAGGCGGACTGCTGCTTCTTCCGAGCACTCTCACTCTCCACCTGAAACCAGGCAGTGACCTCTCCCTTAGCCAGCCATCTCCCAAAATCCTTCAAATAAAATATAAAACCCCTCTCCACAAAATCCAGCGTTGGTGGAAAGAGTACCTTATTAATTTCCTGTCAGTTTCATCCATCTGAAACCAACCTTGTCACCTCTACATTGATCAGTCAGAGAAAGAGAGACACTGGTAAAAGTTAAGTCAATATTAACTTTCTTCAAGAAAGAGCGGGACAGAATTATTGGAAAAGCACGTGGGAGGTAGGGGCTCGGAATCGATATTCATCAATATTTTGTGTGAAATTTATAAAGATACAGGGGAAAGCCATCTCCATAATAACTAGCTACTTTTTTCCTCCACTTTGAGCTACAAATTTTGTTTGCCGATTTGCCTGCCCGTTTAACGTGACATTAAAACAGTCGCTTTTGAAAAGTTCGTTCCGACCCAATTTTTAACTGCCTTGTAACTACTGTATTGACAATGTATTTCAATGGGGAATGTGTCTCGGACACATTGCGGATCACCTCCTGTAATGGTATCTGCGAAGAGAAAAGAAGTAGAATTGACATTGAATTCTCGTCAGTGAGGGAAAAGTTCAGAGGGAGAGCGGTCTCGATTGAAACCAATACACTTCCCACTTGTCTTCGTGTGAAGACGTCCGAATGCTCAGACATACGCAACGTAGCTGAGATGGTAGATTTCTATCTTCTCCCGGGAGCTAGATCGCAATATGGGTCACTCTGGTGTTTAGGCACATCCACACAGATTTACAGCTTTTAGTTCATTTGAAAATAATAAACAGATTGAAAGGGAGTGAGAGATGACTCTTTCGAATGTAAGAAAAAAAACCTCACGGAATGCAGATAATGTATACTTAATTTGAAATTAAACACTATCCTTTAAAGTAATAGTTTGAATTGTCCTTGTTGAACCAAAATATTGTTCGTGGTCGTCCACCGTATGTTTGAAAGGGGTATATCAGATTGAACGTATTATTGTACAAGTTGTTTGAAAGGGGTATATCAGATTGAACGTATTATTGTACAAGTTGATCGAGAGTAAACCTATTTTCTGTTCATGTAAGTAGCTGACACTTTCCGTATGATCTTTTCTCCCTTTCTCTCTGGCAGTTATTTTGCTGGATTCCAAAGCACAACAGACGGAGCTGGAGTGGATCTCGTTTCCTTCTGATGGGGTAAGACTTCACGTTTCTCAGCTCTTTTGAAATGTTTGCCAAGGAAACAGAGCCCTAACCTAAACCCGAAGGTGGCTCTGAATTTCCAGAGAGCTTCGGTGCATTTCATTGCAGATGATCATTTGTGTCCAAAGCCCCACCTCAGTTAGCGAGAAGATCGATTGTTTTAAAGTTCTTAAACTAAACTAAACGAGGATGTTATATTATCCAACGTGCAGCCGTCCGTCGTAAATCACTCGCTTCGGACGTACTGAGTTCAAACGCCTTGATCTGGGACAAATGGAAATTTAATAAAAGGCAGTCAATTGATTTCCACTACACACATCAACACCAACATCGTTCTTATCTCCTGTGTGATCTGTTGATTTATCCTTTGAACTACCCATTATGACAGAAATTAATGTGCATTTTTGATTTCGGTCTGGGAAATTTCGCTGTAACTTTGCGAGGACTGTACTTTTTAGACTAATCCGTTAACATAAATCTAATCAATTATATGTAGTATTAAAAAGTGAAAAAAAACTTGAAATTGGCCAATATAATTATTGACAAACTGGGCAAATGTACAACGGAGGAAAATGTGTCGGGACACTGAAAGAAATTGAACATTTTCCAATACGTTCTAGATCATAGATTAGATAGACATTTCGGTTACAAGTTGCCTATATGTAATTGGACTGTAGTTGCGGGTTGTTTAGACTTTATCCTCAATTTTTTAGCTTTGGTTGAATTATGTCCTATATGTACCGCCAGCTGAGAGTTGGTCTGGGAGAATTTCAATTTTACCCCAGACCAAATGCACAGTTTGTTCTGGGCAACCGTAAGAGATAGGAGCAAATGGTGTTTATTGGCTAATAATAGATTTGGATTGCACTTGAATTGGAAAGTGTTGTGCTTTGTAAATTACCATATAAATGATGCATTAGATACTGAAAGAATGACTATTGCAGAAAACACTTCTTGCCAATCTGAACAAAAGTGCATTTCTTACACACACAATCCCAGGTGAAATTCTTCTATAATGCATAATTCTGGATACTGTAAAGATACAGTGAACATCTGATGTTGGTAAAATGCTTTATTTTCACCTCCCATTACTTTTTTTAAACTTTACACCTCCCTGGAAGTTTCTTTGCATGATACAACATTGCACATCTCAACTTGTTAGGACCAGAGGTTGAGTACATTTGAACCAAGACCACGTAAGTCACAAAGCATAAATTCCTAATGCAACATCTCAAACAAACTCAAATAATTTTAATTAAATCAAGATGTATAAATTGCTAATACTGAAGAATTTCTGTCGATTGTGAGTGCTGGCTTTCTATGTGTGGCTACTTTGAAAATTGCACAGAGAAAGAAAATCAAATTATTTAATTTACCTCGATACAAATGTGATGCCCCACTGCTAATAAATCAAACCAACAAAAATGGAAATGACAGGAGTGAGCATATAAAAATACTGCAAGTTAGACAACAATTCATTTCTGGATCTGTTTAATGCATCAACAAAAGAAAAAAAAGTATGAAAAACAAAGAGTAATGGTCTTTCATGATGATCAGTGAGATCAGACCTGCACAATTTATTTTTTAATTGCCATTCATGAATATGACTTTTGTCCCTGTTAAGATAAATTATTTCAATACTCGGAATGGATTTTTTTTTCATTTCTTTGTCGAAAGTCAGCAGCAACTGTTCTAAACCCAGGTTAATTATTAAAATTGCAATAAATGCAGTTGCTGTAAATCAGAAACAAAAACAGAGATTTCTGGGAAAGCCCAACAGGTCCGGCAGCATCTGTGGAGAGAAATCAGAGTTAACGTTACAGGTCCATGGACCTTGTCCTAGAACTCAAATCTGTGTTTACGTTTTCTGAGTTAACGTTTCGGGTCCAGTAACACTCCCCCAGAACTCAGTTCTGCGGAAGGGTCACTGGACCTGAAATGTTAATTGATTTCTCTCCACAGATACTGCCAGACCTGCTGAGCTTTCCCAGCAATTTCTGTTTTTGTCCCAGGTAAATTATAAGATAGGTGTCTGTGCCAGGCAATATGCTGCACCAGGTTCAGCTACTATCTCTCACCCAGTAAATTGTTTCATTTCTCATGCCAACCACCTTTGCAGTTTCTTGTAGTTAATTTCCTGGACAGGGAATGTTTTATGCTCTGTGCCCACATCATTTAGTGACTGTTCAGATTCAACCAAAGCTATACCATTAAAAATGCTTGTAGGAGCGAAAAAAAAACCAATTTTAATCAGTTTAGTTTATATTTAGATTCAGGTTTCAGAGATGGAAAAGCAATGTACCAGCTGATTACACTATGCACAAATAAAAGCTTTTTGCTGTTCCAAAGTACTTTCAGCACTTTAATTTTCAACTTTTTTTTTCCTCATAGCAATCGTGTTTTAAAGTTTTGATGTTCTCTACATGAATGAGATATATTATCCTTGACTGTTTTTCAGAAGTCAGAGCAAAACTATGCAACACACAGTTAATTCACCTGGCACTACAACATAATAAAGCAGAATTTTTACTTGGCTTGTGGACCCTGCAGTCAGGTATCCAGCAGAGGCTCTTTTGAGAGTCATGCCAACCTTGTGATATAGAATCTGCAGAAGGACTTCAGTAACCAAGTGTTTGTCTGCAGTAAATGAATATCAATGCTTTGGACATTCCAGAAGTAGTCTGCACCATTACAGGGGGCTTTTCATAAATAGGATTTAGAAGAGATTGTTACTCAGCTCTTCAGAAAGGTTTCAGTTTATCTTCATGGCAATCAGATAAAAGGGACTCTATTTTGGCAAAAGGTGGTTGTATTGAGTGGCTTTGTTGTCTGAGCTTGTCTTTTTAAGCTGTGTTTTAGTCAGAACATTCCTCTCTGCTTGCTCTGGTTCACATGACAGCCCTTAATGCAATTATTTCACATACTACCAACAGGTATTACTTAGTGCTGTCATTGTTCTCGGCTTGTCTGCTTCCCTTTATAATTCAGCCTAGTCCCCATTCAACTAATATTCACTGTCTAATAGTAAATGCTGTACCAAATAAAGCATTCCATTACAATGGTTTATGAAAAAGGAAGTCATCAAGCAGGAATCCTGCAGAAGCTAAGTAAATATAAAACGTGGATTAAGCCTGCATGACTAACAGAGCGCAGAATGTAATATTTGTGACATGAAGAAAGTGAATTTGTACAAGTGTTTCTTCTATGATATCAAATGTGGGGGTGGGAGGGTGGTGTGTTGGGGGATTGGCTGGCTCGGTTGGCTGGTTTGAGATGCAGTCCAATTCTTGCACTGGCTGAGTTCACCATGAAGGACTCTCCTTCTCAATCTCTGCTCTTGCTTGAGACATGGGAACCCTCAGGTTAAACCACCACCAGTTGTCTGTGACCCACCACCAGTTGTCTCTCACTCTCTCTTTCTGTAATGAGAGAGCAGCATGATAGACTTGTGTGGGATATTGAATGTAAAAATACAACTAAAGCCTATCAGGCAATAATATGTTGTGACTTCACCAAAAAAAAATAAATATAAAACATTAGTGAAAAGGATATTTTATGTATTAACTGCTTCATTTTTGTTATATTAATGAAAATTAACCTTAAAATTGCAGCTCTCACTTCCCTAAATAATTAATAAGTTATAAAATTTTACAAATTATTTTGTCAATTTAAGTTACCATAATTCTTTCCTACAAGTACCTTTCCTGCTTGATGATATTGCATAAATTTTAATTTAATAGCCATACCAGCTGTTGTACATTTTCATAAAATGCTGATCATCAGCTAGTCAGTTCTGAATTTATTAAACTGGAAACTGATAATTAGCCCTTTGTAAAAAGGGATTCTTCAGTTTCTTAAATGTATATGTAATAACCTTTTTCAACTGGTCATGTGTATTGTGCACCTAATGTTAAAAACAAAGGGAATTGTAAGATTCTGGCATTAGGATAGGCAAAATTGGATGTAAAATCAGACACTGCACAAATAATATGAAATGATCTTTTTATTGCTGGGCACAAACATCAATAGAAATTTTGGTAAGACATATCCTAGGATTAGGAGAGTTTGATTCTGCAGTGATTCATAAATTAGTTTCTCTGTTGGTATAGCTATAAGCTACAAAGCTTAACTTTGAGAATACGTGTTCTATTTCTTCTCATTTTGTAAGACATACTTTTTCCAGCAGGGCTCAGTGTTTGAAAATGTGTGGTTCATGCACTTGCACCATTCTTCTTTCAATGTGATTCAGAAAAGTAATGAAGAGCTCTGTACATGTGCAAACCATATGCTCATCAATATTGATCTCAGTCACTCAGAAAATACCTGAAGTGATTGTTTGGGACATGATTAAAATTAAAGTGTCCTTTGACCTCTTTGTTTCCTACTTATGCCTGGAAAAATAATTCTGAAGATTTTTCAGGCTGCTGTCAGAGGGAAGTTAATAAACCTCGTGCCTGTTAAATTTCATACATTACTCAATCGGGGTTTAGTCCATATGAATATACATTAAAATTGGACATTAAAAAATGTCCATTTCTGTGTTGAAAATTTTAGAATTTTGTTTTAAAGACCGTGGAATATCCAGCCCATGGCAGAATTACCACCTTGGAACATCTGGCCTGAGGTGCTCTTCAACTATATGAGGAAAGAAAAATGGCTGTATTATGTCCTATTGTTGACTCCACTGCTTTGTTCCAGAAGTTTTTTGGACATGTTAATAAGTGAGCCTGGCACAAGTTCAAACCTAACATTTTACTCAGGTGAAAAAGACTTTGTTGATATCCCACCTCGCTTTCTGCATTGCGTGATTACTGAGATTTCTGTTGAAGAAAGGTGATGCTGAGGTCTGCTCTGAGACCCCTGAGTTCCAGGGACTTTACGCTGTCCCTGGTGGAGACTGAAGATCAAAGCAACCAAACAGATACTGAAGGATTTCTAGATTTTGAGCTCCACCCTTTCCAGTCTTTCACAGCCGCAGCTGTGCTTCAATTCCTTCCCTGACTTTCTTTCAGTGCAAGGTGAAGTCAATAATGCTATTTTACCAAGCAAATAGCCATATAGTAAAATTGCATGATCCCATTTACTGATAGGCTCAGTGTACATTAAGCACCCAGCAACACCCATTGGTAAACTGTGTGCCAAATGCTAATCAAAGTTAACCTTGTTCTTTAACCTCTACACATGCATTTCTAGTATAGAGCTTTGCATAGAAACCCAGCATAATTAGTTTCACCTTTGACTAGAGGTAATAAGGTCAACTGTAAATCCTGCTTGATGATATTGCAGATGACCAAACAGGTCACCAGCTAACTCGGCATTGTCTGGAGATCCAACTTATTTCCTCCCTGGGCTGAGTGGAGTAGCAGTTTTGGGGTAATTTCACCTAGCTGTTGGTGGGGACATTTCCTGTTCAATGCATCTCTCAACTGATAGTGCTGCAGCATTGAGAATCTGTTAGCGGTCCTTATTGCAAATGGATACAATAAACTTTTGATACAGAGGGAAAAAGCATGTGCTTGATTAAAGGGAGTGAGAACCACTTGATGTGTTAGACAGAAAATTCTTCTTTTAATTTGCTCGAAAGTTTTGGCTGAATGTGCATGGTCTTGAGATTTTAGGGTCATATTAAAAGAAAAGTGGTCCTGGTGTGTAATACATTCTGATCTGGAAATCAGGTTGGGAATTTGGCACAAATACTGCAGGATATTCCATCTATTAAAATTACTTTCAGGAAAATTGTCTAGGGAACGTTGAGCTCCACAACTACATTTCTAATCTCTGTTCTTGGAGGCCCAAATAAAAACAGATCTCAGTCTAGTCTTGGGGAATCTAGAATGTTAACTATTTCTCTCCACAGATGGTAGCTGACCTGTTGAGTGTTTCCAGGAATTTTTGTCTTTATTTCAAACTTCCAGCATCCATAGTACATTGCTTTTGTCATTGGGCTGTTGATCAGTCTCCATAAGATAGATTCATCTTACTGCTTCTTTAAGTACACAGCACTATCCCATAGGGAGAGTGTAAAAATAGCTCATTGTTGGTATTACTTTCTTTTGTTAGAGGTTAAAGCTATTGTTGGGTGGTTTGGCATATGTGATTTTTATCTGGAAGCTTTTTTGTAATTACTCCACTTCAGAAACCATTTACATCATATTGGTGGTAAAACTTGCAAATCTAATACTTTAAACTTGCCCAAATCTAAAACATTTGCTGGTTTATTACAGGCAAGAAAAGATTTACAGAAGTTCACATTGCAATATCTACTTTGATGCCTTACAAAGACGTCTGTGTGAAATTTATTTGTAATGTTTCAAAACACAGTTTTTATAAATAAAAAGGGATGTTGTATTTTGGTCTCAGATTATTGTCATACTATGAGAAGGTTATATCTTGTACTGTTGCCTTTCAGTGGGAAGAGATCAGTGGCGTAGATGAGAACTACATTCCTATCCGCACGTACCAGGTGTGCAGAGTAATGGAACTTAATCAGAACAACTGGCTGCGGACTAACTGGATTGCAAGAGGCAATGCTCAGAGGATATTTGTGGAGGTGAAGTTTACCCTGAGGGATTGTAATAGCATTCCAGGAGTCTTGGGGACATGTAAAGAGACATTTAATCTGTATTACTTTGAAAGTGACTCAGATGCTGGCTGGAACATTAAGGAGAGTCAGTACCTCAAAATAGATACTATTGCAGCTGATGAAAGTTTTACTCAAGGGGACCTTGGGGAACGTGTAATGAAACTTAACACAGAGGTGCGAGAAATCGGGCCTTTGTCGAGAAAGGGATTCTACTTGGCTTTCCAGGATGTGGGTGCCTGCATTGCCCTGGTGTCTGTGCGTGTTTACTATAAGAAATGTTGGTCAATTGTGGAAAATTTGGCGGTTTTCCCCGACACGGTGACAGGGTCTGAATTTTCATCCCTGGTGGAGGTGCGTGGAACCTGTGTCAGTGATGCAGAAGAGGAAACAGAAAACCCTCCCAAGATGCACTGCAGTGCAGAGGGTGAGTGGTTGGTGCCCATTGGCAAGTGCATCTGCAAAGCAGGATTTCAGCAGAAAGGAGATGAGTGTGAAGGTAAGTGCTTCATTTTGCATCTAAATGATACACCTATAATTTTCCAAAACAGTTTATAAATGATTACATTTTATAAATAATTATGAATGGGCCCTAACTTCAGAAATTAAAAGTGACAACAAACAAACATGAAACAAGATAATTTTCTAAGAATCAATCTTGAGCTTTTAGACAGTTGAACATTGTCCCTAAAACAATATTAAAATGGTTGGAGTGCTTAATTCATAACATGAGCTTCCTTGTGGATGATAGCTCTAGGTCTGGATGTTGCATTGATCCATTTGCTTTAGTGAAACAATTTCTGTTATTTCCTGGCCATGACTACATGGAACACCCAAGGGTATTATGGTATTGGATCAGGAAGAGGGTAGTGTGGTGGTTAATTCTGAAAGCAGTCAGTTGGCATCAACCTTTCTTGGATTACGCTGTTTGGTTCTGTTCTTGATTGTTTGTAGAGAATTGTACGATTGCTTCAATCCCCAAGCTCTAAGTGTAATGGCAATATTACATCTGTGTGTGGATAGAAGATGAAGAAAAACAATATTAGAATTAAAAGAACATTTTAAAGTAAAAAAAAATATAGTCATAGAGATTTTACAGCATCAAAAAGACCCTTCAGCCCATCATGTCTGCACCAATCATCAAGCATCTATCTTTTCTAATCACATTTTCCAGCACCTGGCCTGTAGCCTTATATATCACTTCAAGCAATCATGTAAATATTTCTTGATGGTTACTGCCTCTACCATGATATTAGGCAGTGAGTTACAGTTGCTCACAACCCTCTGTGTGAAAAAATATTTCTTTAAATCCCCTCTAAACCTCTTGTTTCTCAGTGTAAAACTGTGCCCTGTGGATATTGATTCCTTTACTAAGATGAAAAATTTCTCCCTTTATAACTTATCTATGTTCCTCGTATTTTTGTACACCTCACTCAGGTCCCTATTCAATCTTCTCTGCTCTAAGGAAAATATACAATATATATAAAGTAATCTTCATCACAGATCAAGGTTGAATGGAACTCTTTCAAAGATTAGCTTTTTTAGCTCATCGCTGAAGTTGTAAAAATGTAGTTTTGAGGCACTGCAGATATAAGTTGCTTAGAAAGGTGAAGAAATTTCCAATAATTTCTAGATAACAACAGTGCTGATAAAATGAAAATAATCATCATCTATATTTGCTACAACAGTGCTGCAACTGTGGATTCAACACCTGCTTCTTGAGAAAAATCTGTTTGCTTTTCTAAGTCAGGGATTATGTGTAATCATTCCAGAAACGTAAGTATTTCCTAAACCATTAGCTGAAACAATTATGCTTTATTTTAAGAATCTTTGCTATAGCAGTGTTTCGGTGCAAGCTCCATTCAATACATTGGTGTCACGACACTTGATGGGTTATGCATTTTCATTAGGATTTTGGTCACATTTTAGTGGTCTATGCACACTCAGAAAAGACACATCTTTGGCTATCCATGGATTTAACCAAAAAACCTTTAAACCTTATGAATGTAATGTGTACATGTCATAGAAATGTATTTAACTGCAGAAAGAAACATGGTGTTTGATCTTACAGAAGCCACTAGTTTCCATCAGGAATACCTTCTATTTTTCTATTTTTCTATTTGCCCCACAGTTGCCTGCAGTAAATTCCTTTTCTTGTTGAATCTTCTTTGGAATAATGGCAGGCAAAGATTCACACCTTGTGCCCAAAGGGAATGTTAAATTAATGAAATTTTTGTTGTCTCCATTCAAAGTTATTGTCAGGAGGCCTGAGCCATCGTCATGTTAGGATCTCAGTTGACTTCAGTATCAGTCATAGTTAAATTGGCAGCACTCTTGCCTCTGAGTAAGAATGTTATCTGCATTCAAGCCTAAGTATTGAGACTTAAGCACAAAATGTAGGCTCACACTCCAAATCAGAACTGAACTGTGCTGTCAACATGGTGTCTGTTGGCAGAGGTGTTAAACTGAGTGCTGTTCTGCCTACGCAGGTAAACATATAAAAAATATCCGTGGCATTATTTTGAAGAAAAGCAGGGAAATTATACTTGGGCCTCCTGCTTGTATTTATGCCACATTCAATATCACAAAAAGCTTCAGTGGAAAGAAAGAACAGTCAATGTTTCAAGTCCAGTGACCCTTCTTCCTGAAGAAGGATGACTGGACTTGAAATGTTAGCTCTGACTTCTCTCCAAAGATGCTGCTGAACTTGTGAGTTTCTTCAGCAGTTTCTGTTTTTGTTTCAGATTTCTAGCATTGCAGTTCTATATTTTAGTTTAGCGGTTTCTTCACGGATCAGGTGGTAGCTTGGGTATGTTGGGATTACGGGTGTCAGATTTCAGACTTGGCATTGGTGGTAAACACAAGGTCTGGAGCTAATCTTCAGTTGGGGAGAAGAGTGGGGAGATCAGGCTGGAAATAAGCTAGAAGCTTCATGCTCATTCAAATCCTAAAATAATCATATTTTGTAAATAAAGTTTATCGTGTTCCGAAGGGGCTAAAATGATCCATTGAATGGCAGCTAATTCTGCACAGTAAACAATAGTGAGATAATGGAAAAATAATAGTCAGGGCTGAGTGGGCTGAATGGCCTATTCCTGTTTTGAAGATGTGTTAGAATAAACAATGATCAGGGCATATGTTAAATCCTCATAGAATGAATTTGAAGGATGTCATGGGATTCTCAAAGTAATCTCTGAGAGAGATTGTTTCATCAGTCAACATCACTAAAAACAATCAACAAGTCACTCAGTTCATTTGAAGTCCACATGAGTGGTGTATAAAATGGCTGCATAACAGTGGTCACAGCGTGTAAAACAAATTACGTGTGAACTGCTTTGGAATTGTCCTAACTAGGCTCTTGAAGTTGTGACTGGGCTCTTTGTAAATGCTTCATTTTGAAAAAAAATCAAATCTTTTCTGCGTGGCACTTCAATAGTGAGACCTATTTTAAATCTAACCCAGACAGCTTTGTACATTGCTAGTCATGGCTGTATCACTGAGGAGAGTGCTGGCATGTATGGATCTTTCTCATGCATTTATGATGTGCAGAATTGTGGTCAGGCTACTCATAAATACTTAATTAAAAAATTCTTTTGTGGGTCCTGGGCATCGCTGGTTGTCCATCACTTATTGTCCAAGACTACTTGCCCTTGAGAAGGTAGTGATGAACTGCCTGCTTAAACTGCTGCTGCCGTGTGCTGTAGGTAGATCCACAATGTCCTTTGGGAGGGAATTCCAGGATTTTGACCCAGTGACAGTGAGCAAATATATTTCCAAGTTAGGATGGGTGAGTGGCTTGGAGAGAAAGTTGCAGGTTTTAGTGTTCCCATATATTCGCTGCCCTTGACCTTCTAGATGGAGGTGGTTATGGGTTTGGAAGGTGCTATCTAAGGATCGTTACTGAATTTTAGCAAATAGTACACACTGCAGCTACTGAATGTCGGTGGTGGAGGGAGTTGCTGTTTGTGGATGTGGTGCCAATAAAGCAGACTGCTTTGTCCTGGATGGCGTTGGAGCTGCAGTTACCCAGGCATGTGGGGAGTATTCCATCACACTCCTGACTTGTGCCTTGGAGATGATGGACAAGCTTTGAGGAGTCAGAAAGTGATTTACTCACCACACTATTCCTAGCCTCTGACCTGCTCTTCTATCCATTGTAGTTATATGACAAATCAAGTTGAGTTTCTGGTCAATGGTAACCACCAGGATTGCTGGGGATTCAGTGATGGTAACACCTTTGAATGTCAAGGGTCAGTGGTTAGATTGTCTCTTATTGGTGATAGTCATAGCCTGGCACCCGTGTGGCATAAGTATTCCTTGCCACTTGTCAGCCCAAGCCTAAATATTGTCCAGTTCTTGTTGCATTTGGACATGGACTGCTTCAGTGTCTGAGGAGTTGCGAATGGTGCTGAACACTGTGCAATCATCAGTGAACATCCCCACTTCAGACCCTCTGATGGAGGGAAGGTCATTAATGCAGATGAAAATGGTTGGGCTGAAGATGCTATCCTGAAGAACTCCTGTAGAGATGTCCTGGAGCTGAGATGACTGACCTCCAACAACCACAATCACCTTCCTATGTGCCAACTATGGCTCCAAGCAGTGGAAAGTTTGCCCCTGATACCCATTGATTCCAGTTTTGTCAGGGTTCCTCGATGCCACGCTCGGTTGAATGTGACCTTGATGTCAATGTCACCTCACATGTGGGTCAGGCAGAACCCAAACTGGGCATCAGTGAGCAGGTTATTGTTGAGCAGGTACTGCTTGATAGCATTGTTGAAGACACCTTCCATCACATTATTGATGATCAAGAGTAGACTGAAGGGGTGGTACTTGGATGGGTTGGATTTATCCTGCTTTTTGTGTACAGGACATACCTGGACGCTACTCTTATTTGTCAGATAGATGCCAGTGTTATAACTGTACTGGAGCTTGGCTAGGGTGGAAGCAAGGTCTAGAGCAAAAGTCTCCAGTATTATTACTGGAATGTTGTCAGAGCCCATTGCCTTTGCACTATCCAGTGCCTGCAACCAATTCTTGATACCATTTGTAGTGAATTGAATTGGCTGAAGTGATGATGGGAACTACTGGAGGAAGTTGAGATGGATTATCCACTTGGCACTTCCAGCTGAAGGTTGCTGTGAATGCTTTAACCTTATCTTTTGCACTAATTTGTTGGTCAATTCCATCGTTGAGGACGGGGAGATTTATGGAGTCTCCTCCTGCAATGAATTGTTTAATTGTTCATGACCATTCATAATTGAATGTGGCAGGACTCAGAGCTTAGATATGATCCATTAGTTGAGAGATCGCTTAACTTTGTCTGTCGCTTGCTGATGTTGCTGTTTGGCGTGCAAGTAGTCCTGTCTGGTAGCTTCATCCGGTTGACACTTCATTTTTATGTACTGCTCGTGCCGCTCCTGGCATGCTCTCCTACACGCTCCATTGAGCCAGGGTTGATCCCCTGGCTCAATGGTAATGGTTAAGTGAGGCATATGCTGGGCCATGAGGTCACAGATTGTGCTGGAATACAATTCTGCTGCTGTCGATGGTCCACAGCACCTTATTGATGCCCATGGAAGATTGGAAGATTGGGACCAATGTTGGTAACACAAAATTGTTTTTCTGGGATCCAATCAGCTACTTTGTGCTTTGTTAACAGATAGAGAGTATTGGCTAGTAAGGGATGAAGAGAAAATGCTTATCATAGAGAAAACAAGATATTCCAACATCCATGTAGAAATCTTGCCACAATTGATGCCATCAGAAACTTAAGTTCAAATTTCCTGAGAGGTGCATCAGTACATACCAAATGTTAAAGACAAGACTAATCTCACCATAAGCAATTGGTGCCTGAAGAAAGTGTGGAACGGGGCAGCACAGTTGCTCAGTGGTTAGCACTGCTGCCTCACAGCACCAGGGACCTGGGTTTGATTCCGCCCTCGGGCGACTGTCTGTGTGGAGTTTGCACATTCTCCCTGTATCTGCGTGAGTTTCCTCCGGTTTCCTCCCACAGTCCAAAGATTCATTGATTCACAGAATCCCCACAGAGTAGAAACAGGCCCTTTGGCCCAACAAGTCCACACCGACCCTCAAAGCATCCCACCAGACTCATCCCCCTATAACCCACCTAATCTACACATCCCTGAGCACTACAGGCAATTTAGCATGGCCAATCCACCTATCCTGCACATCTTTGAACTGTGGGAGGAAACCGGAGCACCTGGAGGACACCCACACAGATACAGGGAAAACGTGCAAACTTCACACAGACAGTCGCCCGAGGGTGGAATCGAACCCAGGTCCCCGGCGCTGTGAGGCAGCAGTGTTAACTACTGAGCCAGAGATGTGCAGGCTAGGTGGATTGGCCATGCTAAATTGCCCATAATGTTCAGGGATGTGTAGATTAGGTGGGTTATAGGGGGATGGGTCTGGGTGGAATGTTCTGAGGGTCGTTGTGGACTTGTTGGGCCAAAGGGCCTGTTTCCACACTGTAGGGATTCTGCATGTTGTCTTCTTTCTTTGACACTCTCTTTATTTTAGTGGTTTTATGTCAGTTAAATCTAAAACCAACAAACCATCAATTTTACATTCAAAAGCACAAAATATTTAGAGCCACTCATCTCTTTCTAATGTTACATGCAGATGCAAAGAAAATAATATAGCTTTTAAAGATGTGATAAATATGGAGCAAGTCTCATGAAGAAGAAACTTTTAAGAATTGTGTAAAACATAAGGAATAGCTGGTTTTAGTGTAGATGGGGTGACAGTGAAACAACAGCTACTTTTATCCATGTTGAGTTTTGGTGATCCTAATTAAAACTGCTGAATTGACCAAGGAAACTTATGCAGTCATGATTCAATATGTAACCCACTAAATCAATTACTGGTGCATTTCCTCAGAAAATGGCATAGTTCTACCTTTATGCCATAACTGCCCTGCAACTGTTCAAGAAATTCCAGGCTATTTAGCCAAACATTCCTTACATTTTGCACATTAAATGCAGCATGTAGCGCATAAAGAGTTACCAAATAACATGCCTCATTGAGTTTAGTCAGACGTGTCTGCATTATATGGTACATGAGGATGAATTTATTTTAAGTACACTATCATTTAAAATAAACACAATTAAATATGCCAACCTAGCTTTAAAGATAAAAGTAAAATGCTGAGGCTGCTCTGTTTTGCTTAGTTTTACGTTGATTTTATTTCTGTCGGGTTAATGTTTTCTGATCTGTGCTTGAAATAATATCTCCAGAGACAACAATGCCAACAACAGCTACCATGAAATGTCCTCCCATAATATTGTGCCGCTGGAACCACCATTCCAGCTGCACCATGCTGATGTCTTCATGTCAGTGCAGTGAACCAAAATCTCTCATGTACTGCTCTCTTGTGGGTGAGTCACAATGTAAGAACCTGATTGTGGTACTCTAAACATTTGCAATAATGTAATCAAACAAGATTTTGAGATTAAGCAGTGACACTTGCTTAGTTTACAAGAAACTGAGCATTCTTAGTTTAATTCTTTTTCTCTTGATCTGGTATCTTATTATCTAAGATACTCACTTGAATTTTAATTTGCTGACTCAACAGATTCATTTATTCTTAAAAATTGCTGATGCCAAATATAGTCACATCTCTCCACTTTAATTTCTACATTGTTTCTAAAAAGAGCAAAAGTAATCTCTTTTTGGCTGAACTTCTTTGATTGGTTTTTTAAGTGCCCTGCTTGGTTTGTGACTGAACTGCATACATTTTGAAGTCTCCAAGGCTGACCTGTGGTTTGCACTATGTTCACTAATTTCAGTGGGGCAGCAGTGGGAGAACAACAGTATTTTGGATTAAGAATGATCAACTCTTCAATTTAAGATCACTGGAACATTTCTAGCTATGGACTTCATACCATAAGAGGAGAGGATTGGGCTTGTCTGTTCAGACTCAGTGTCTAGGCTTGCATACGAATATTGGTAAAACTGGGAGCAAGGGAGGGCTTCCCATTCCTGTGCAACGGTACTGAATGGAATTGCAGTTTGAGTCAACACCTTTAAGAGTGGAGGAGAGTAATTGGATAAAAAATAAAGAAGCTGTGTGCACTAATTGGATTTTTGTGTAGATGATTTTAATAATCCACTGCTGTTAATTTAAAACCACAGCTTTGTTGACATTAGTATTATTGCTG
Organism: Rhincodon typus; assembly: GCF_021869965.1. Classification (NCBI taxonomy): domain Eukaryota; kingdom Metazoa; phylum Chordata; class Chondrichthyes; order Orectolobiformes; family Rhincodontidae; genus Rhincodon; species Rhincodon typus. Next base: position 47,729,578 of record NC_063336.1, read on the forward strand.
AGGAATGTTGTCTTTGCACTTGACTGTACTAGTGTGTATGTGCAAGTGCACTTTCCATCCTTGGCATCAATCCAAGACAATCATTTGTAGAATATGCTATTTTGGAACTAAGCCAATATCTTGTTTACAGCAATTCTTTCTCTCAGTAATCCTGTTAACATTTGGAAATGCATAAAAGCACTGACAGGGGAATGATAAATCTTTTTTGGGTCTGTTGGAAGCGGAAATAAATGAGTGTTCATAAGATGCTGGGTACAAACAAACTGTACGAAAGTTTATGACAGTGAATCCAATTATATTACTTAATAAATTCAGGCATCATTGTGATCTATTTAGTCTTCCCTGTCAAATGGATGTTTTCACCCAGCAAAGTTCTTAAAGATCTTTCAAAATGTTCATAGCTGCAGGAGCGTGGAATCAGAACCACGTGATCTTGTTCCATTTGGCCTAGATTAACAATGAGCTATTATCCTTTTAAAAAACATACTGCAGTAGGGCAAATGTAACTCTTGCTGCAATATACACCGATTGGTAAGGTTGGGGGGGGAGCAGGGTGGGGGGGGCGGTGGGGTGCGGTGGAGTGAGATGTAGTTTTTAACCAAATTTCTGGAGCAGATCTGTTTTCACATATTCAAATGTGCCTCACCTGGAGCTCACACAGTATGTTGATACTTCTGTGTTGAACATGACATTTTCTTCATTGAAGACATTGTTTCAAGATGTATTCAACATTGAGAAGCATCGGTACTGTGTAACAACAAGTGTCTATGTCTGAGGCTGAGACTGGGGCTTGTCATCTTTACCTTTATGCATAACAGGAGGTGAAAAGAACATTTTTTAAATGAAAAGACCAGTTTAAATGAACAAACACTGGCATATTTATTTTTTCATTAATAAACTATGAAACTGTTCATTTTATCTCAGTGGAAATTTTGTTGTAAACAGCAGGAGTTTTAAGTTGCCATTTTTTTTCCATTTGTCCAATAACCCAACGTTTTCCTTGTATATTGTGCTTCAAAGCCTTTGTAGATCACGATTAGTGAGATGTCAATGTTCTCCTTTGATTTTTTTTCTCCCTGAAGTATGTAACATTGACAGCCCCCCTCCCCTCGAAGTTTTTGTAGAACCAAATAAGTTATGAATCATTCCTGTGCAGCAGCAGGGGTGAGGAGTATGCTGTTATGAAGTAAAGAGCCTTTTGAAAGTTGTACTTCAAGAGAATATTTTAACTCAGGAAAAAGAAAGTTATAAATTGTGAGGGAGAAAAAAAGCTCCATAAAAACAGCAAAGTTTTCCTAATTGAAAAGCTGCAGGGCCCTTATCCTGAACTTATCTAATTATTAGAGGGTGGGGAGGTTCTGGGATTACATTTAGGCTTGTCAAAACTCCCTCTGTTTAGTTTGATATGATGTATAGGTATACTATTATTAAATATAAACTACTCCATTCCCTTAAATGACTTTTGCAGTCTCTTTCTGATCATAAATTTTACACTGTTCTTTAGTAATGACATATCCAATTAAAGTACATTTTACAATTCCCTTAAAGTTTATAAACACATTCTGCGATTGTTTTGTTATGATGTTGTGTTATAGTTGCCTTCCTATTTGGCCTCTACTCGGGCTTACATCAACTTGAATTACAAGTCTGTTATCAGCTGTTTCTGATTTGAAACTTCTCAAGTTCTTAAGAAAAACAACCTAAAATTGGAAATATCACTGTCTGACTGTTCTGTGGGAATGAGATGGTTGCACTTTGTGGGAGTAGAGAAAGTTAAACATTGAGCTCATTGTGCTGTGCAGGCGGCTGAATTGTCCAGTGTTTTTCTAGATTTCCCTTATCTTGTGTGTTTTTTTATGATCACGATGAGATCAGGTGTTTCACTGGTCCCTCTAATATGGTGTGTTAAGTGCACTCTCTACTCTGTGCCTTGCTCGTTTCCTATAACACCATTTTGTTCCCCGTGTGATATATGTCATAGTGCCAAAGAATCCAATTTTACATTTTTTCCGACAAGGAGTTCTTTCAATAAGTTCTTCAAACATTCTTCGGCGAAGGTACAGTTGTCTGATACCTGAATGAGGACTTTATCCTAAGAGGAAGTCTGGTCAATCTGGGTTGTATTTGTGCTCAGAAGAGTGAGCAATGATCTTACTGAGACAAGGAAGATGCTGAGAGGACTTAGCAGGATGGATGCTCAAAGGATGTTTTCTCTTATGAGAGAGACTAGGACTCAATGACATGGTTTAATAATAACGGTTCTGTCATTTAGGATGGAGAGTAGGAGAAGTTATTTTCTGTCAGTATATTGTGAGGCTTGGGAACTTTTCCCCAGAGAGCAGAGGAAATGTGGGTGTGGGTGTATGACTCAGTGGTTATCCAGGTAGGCAGGAATGTGAAGTTGAGACCTCAATCAGATCACCCATGATCTCACTGAATGGTGGAGAAGACTGCTGCTCCTAATTTCCTTTTTTGTATTGGACAGCTGACTTCAGGGGGTGAGATTTTCTTCTCTAGAAACACAAAGCAAGTAATCATGAACCAAAAGCCCGTTCCATCTCTTGACTGAATATCATGTTTCACTAAATTCAATGAAAAATAACATAAGGTAGAATTCAAAATATACCGTTGCTTCACTATTGCCTTTTCTGCCCAAGACACAATCTCTTTGATCTCTATCCCCAACTATCATTTACTCCGTACCCCTTCCCCCATCCTATCTTCTGCATATAAACCAACATTTTCCTAGCTACCATCAGTTCTGAAGACGGGTCACTGGACCCAAAATGTTAACTCTGATTTCTCTTCACAGATGCTGCTAGACTTGCTGAGCTTTTCCAGCAACTTCTGTTTTGTCCACATATTATTGCTAAAGAAAGAGATAACTCATTGAGTTGCAAAGACAGGAGATGCTGGTTACTGTAAAGACTATGTGCCCCAACAACATTTCAGCAATAGTATTAAAGAATTGTGTTGCAGAACTAGCTGTGCTCTCCAGCCAATCTGATCCAGTACAGCTACTATATTTCATTTACCTGCCAATGTGAGAAAATACTCAGATAGGTCCTGTACACACAAAGCAGTGAAAATACAACCCAGTCAATTACCACCCATCTGTATACTCTCGATCATCCGTAACGTGATAGAAGTTGTCATTAACGGTGCTATCAAGAAGCACCAGCTCAGCAATAACCTGCTCAATGAAGCCCAATTTGTGTTCTGCGAGGCCCACACAGAACCTGACCTCATTACAATCTTGGTTCAAACATGGACCAAAGAGCTGATTTCTAGTGGTGAGGTGAGAGCGACTGTCTTTTTGGCATCAATGCTGCATTTGACCATGTATGGCATCAAGGAGCCCTAACAAAATGAGTGCCAATGGGAATCAGAGGGAAGCTGGCCATTTGTTGTAGTCATAATTGGCACAAAGGAAGATGCTTGTGATCATCAGGAGCCATTCATCCTCAGCTCCAGGACAACTCCGCAGTGTCCTCGGCCTTTACATTTTCAGCTGCTTCATTAATGACCTTCCCTTCATCGTAAGGTCAGAAGTGGGGATCTTCGCAGCTGACTGCAATGTTCAGCACCATTCACAATTCTTCAGATATGTCCATTTCGAAGAAGTGTCACTGCACTTGAACCTGAACTACTAGTACAGTAACAGTACCACCAGGCCTTTGCCTCCCCAAATACTGTGACATTAAGAACAGGTCAGAGGCTAGGAATCCTATGGTGAGTAACTCACCTCCAGACTCCCAAAATCCTGTTCACCACTTACAAGGCACACGTCAGGAATGCGATGGAATACTCTCCAATTGTCTGGATGAATAGAGTTCCAGCAACACTCAAGAAACTAGACACCACACAGGACAAAGCAACCAGATCCTCAAATATTTACTCTTTCCATCAGCAAAATTCTGTCATAGTGGTGTATACCATCTGCAAGATGGACCTGCAGAAATTCTCTGAGACTCCTTAGACAGCACCTTCCAAATGCATGACTGTTATTTTCTAGAAGAACAAGGCCAGCAGATATATCCCCTTCTAAGCCGCCCACCATCCTGCTTGGAAACATAGTGCTATTCCGTCACTGGGTCAAAATGCTGAACTCTTTACCTAACAGCATTGTGAGGGTGCCTACAGCAAATGGACTGCAGCTGTTCAAGAAGGCTGCTCGCCAACAGCTTCTCAACTCCAGCTGGGATGAACAATAAATGTTGGCCTAGATAGTGACCCCATATCCCATGGATAAATAAAAATAAGATATGACCTTTGGTTTTGTAAAACTTTGACAATATTAGAAAAACATTCAGCTGAGCAGAGTTTCATATTGTTTTCTTTACACTCTTTTAATAATGACCTGAACTTGAATCTATCAGTGATAAGGACAACATTAAGGAGCTAGAAACTCTGGATGTTACCCTTTTCCTTCTTCCTAGTCTGGGAACACAGAATTAAATTGTAATGTTGCTATTAATCAGCAATGATCATGAATCAAGTGCAGATTCTTTCCAGATTGCATGTCGCATTGTCATATGGACTGTTGCATTTAGCCATCGAGCCTGTACAGGAGTCAGTTTGTTTTTCTCTGATGTTGTTTCGTTGAGATATTGTTTGCCATATTGGCACTGCAGGAGACATGTTGCGATTAAAGCTATACTGCTATTTCAGTAGCTTTTGTATTACTATGTCTTATCAGTCAGCATGTCTTCGTCAGAAGCTGTAAATGTTTTTTGCTGTGGCAACAGGGTATCTCATTGATTGGATTGCAAGCACATTGATGCAAGTAAACTTTGATTTAATACAGGTAAAGACAATCTCACAATGTGAAAAGTTAAAGTTTATCCTGTTCCAATGATCATTATAGTCTGTGTTGAAATTTCACATTTGTTAGATTTAATCATATTAATGTTGAACAACAAGTTATTGTTTAAATGTCACTTTGAAAGATAGGATAAGCTTGCATTTACGTAGAACTTTGTTGACTTCAGGATGTCCAAAGTGTTTCATTGCCAAGACCCTACTTTGAAATTTTCTAAGCAAATTTGGCAACCTATTTTCCCACAATTACTGAGATAGATTATCTTTCAGGCATTTGAACAGAGGGCTGAATCTTAAGTTCATTTTTGGCTCAATACGAGTTTTTTTTTGGTCATGTGCCTCAAGTCTGTTGGAGGGTTTGTCACCAAAAGGCCTACAGCAGAATTTCTTGCTGCATCTTATCAAAATCACGTTATTAGCTACCAACTCCCCCAGGCATTCCTCACATTCAATTCCACCTCCAGAACAACTCAGTACTCAGCATGTTCTCCAAAAGATTGGCATCCCTCATGCCAGCCTCATCTTTGAAAGGCCACAGAGTGCCAGACAAGCGTTGGCAATCTAGCGTTGCCTCTAACCATGGCTCACGGTACATGGCTGTCATGCCCTTACATATACGACCACATTCTGTCTCACTAGTCACTGTTCAAACACCATATCACACCATTTACCTGTACATAGCTATATTCCATCTTTAGTTCACTACTGCTCTGTTCCTAACGTCCACTGTAGACTCATTGTCCAGTTGTGGAATATTCATGCACAGGCCAGTAATTGGATAATTCTGAACATAAACTTTTATTTACAGCCCCCAAAATGGATAGAGATTGCAGTTTCACCCAACATGAGCGCCCAGCCATTTTCCAGTTGTATTTCTCATTGAGAGAATTGCACGTGGTTGCAAGGAGCACAGCTTGCAGTGGGCACCATCAGCACCGAGCTCAGCCTAGTTGTCAGGTAACACCATCGCCCGTTTCTCCACGTCCCCCTTTACCTTCCATTACTCGAGCAGGCGATTTCCACCCGTCCCTGTCATGTGAAAACCCATCCCACAGCTCCAAGACTGATGATACATAATTCCCCTGAGATGTTGAAACTGACGCATGCCCGGTCCCAGACTGTAGTCAGACACGTTCTATAACCGTGACTGGCCCGAGCCTGAATGATTGACTGTAGCCAAGCCGCTAGACTGTGTGTGAGCTGTGCTTATAACTGATGGTACTGAGATGCCCTGACAGGCAACAGTCTCCCCTTGATGACCTGTGGATCAGCCCCTACCCAGGTTTCAATATAGTTTTGTGGTTGAATAAATGTGCAGTGTGTTTGATGCACAGGCAGCAGGGGCATGCAGGAAATTGACACCACTGTGTGCCACTTATAAAGACTGCCCTCCACCCGCTAGACCCCAGACAAATTCCTATTAATAAGCATGACATGCGGCCTGACTGCATGTCTGTGCAAAACAATATGTCAGTATAGCTGTACTGATAGCATGATGTGTCAAGACAAGGTGTAGATTTTGTGAGCATGCAAGTAGGTGATAAGTGAGCGAGTGCTAAGTGAGTAAGCAAACGGACTTGAGATGCAGTCTAAGCCAATCCATAAACTGAGTGCCTGTCTGTGTGAGTTAATGTCCATGCAGCAGCATTTCATTGCCAGTTACCAATGTACCCTGCAATGCAGGTTTGTACTTCCTAAGTGTCCTGCAAGTGAACCTGAGTTATGCCATGACGGTTGTGAGGGGTTTGCAAATGTTGAATACCAGTGACCATAGCCAAGGGGTGCTTGTGCCAGTTGCCTACAGATCATGCACTGAGTTGTTGTTTGGTGCTGAGCAGCATGAATGGCTTTGCACAGCCAGCGGTGAGCTGAAGTCAGTAGGTATCCACTCTGATTTCTCAATGTTTAGCTTGTTGAGCACATCTGGAAAGATAGGAATCTGGATGTCAATGAGGTAAGAGTTGTGCCATTATTAAGGCATTTAGCAAGTTATAATCCCCCGAAATGACCGAACCACTCCTGATGTTGCGATGGGCCTCACTGGACATCTGTTGCAATTCTGCCATAAATCTCTCCAAACCCCACAGCAGCTAGACCCTGATAAGATTCTGCCCAGAGGTACTAATCACTCCAACTGAGAGTCCTTACATGGAGAAAGTGTCACTGAGGGTAAGAACTCTCCGTATACAAGCAATTTGGCTTTGTTAGACTTACAGAGATCCATAATACATTCAGATGCAGAAGCACTGATAGTGAGGAAAGGTGTACTGGCTTTCTAATGGGTGGAAATGAACATATCAAGGTTGAAGTCGTGTTGGAATCATATCTTGGAACTTTGAGAAGGGAGTAACAATGTAATTTTAAAAAATATTCTAATTGATGTGGGTGACAGTGGAGGCAATGGCTATTGTTTCTTGCATCTCAGTCCGACCACATTATGGGTGAGTGCCTGGTGTGTGCCCCCAGCGCAGCAGATACCAACTGACCCATGTGCCTAGGAGGATCCACCACATTCCTGCATCTATTGATAGTGTCACTGGCAGAGTACATCAGTACACTCAAGTTCAACATCCATTAGATCCAATCACTAACTAATGTCAAATCAATTGTTTGGATTTTTCTGCAGTGTGACATTGTAATTACAGATCAATTTAGTATTTTAGATGTACAAGCTGATTTTTGCAGATTGTTTTACATGCATAGGTCAGTATAGAATGTGTTGGACTGTTTATGTGTGAGATGGAATACAAATAAAGAGATGCCTCGAAAGATTCTAAGATGTGTTACACATTACAAATCTCATGGGTCCAACTGAACTAAACCAGTTTGAATAAATAACTCATTTGCAACACTATGCTGGCTTGAATTTAGTTTACATTCACGATGTATGAAAAACTTGTGAATAAAAAGCCTTATGAAAGAACGATATGAAAGACATATTGGGGTAGATTTTCATCTTTATTTGCACAGCGAGGAAAATCAGGCCGGAAATATAATAGTCTCACAGCAAAGCAGTCTGTCCCATTTTGATTTGCATTCATGGAATTAAATTTTGGTGGGTGCTGTTAAAACTGTTCGTTTTTCCCTGGTTAAAATTCTTCTTTGCACTCTGCCCAGGTGATGTTGAAAACGTGGCAGTAACGAATTGGACCTAAGTGTTGGCAATGTTAGTCATTTATCTATTTCATTTCAGAATGAGTTGTTGAGCAATTTTTAAACCATGTTGTTTGCTATTTTTGAAGAAGTAAGAAAAATTACACGGCAATTTTGTTTTCAAAAACTACAAATCGGTATCAATATATAACTGACAATAAATAGGAAACGTTTATTTTTGATTATCTTTGTTGAACTGTCTGAAATGCAATATCATGGAGAAAATTTACTTTCCTGGTTTGTCTGACTGAGCTAAATCTTCCCTCTGGACTAATAATGCAGTGAGTCAGTGTTACAAAAACTGAGATCAATCCCTTCAATGTTTTACACAGATCAATAGTGTAACTTTTCTTCCTGAAACGAGCAGCACATTCTTAAGCCTGGTTGCTATTTAAACTGTCAAGTGGAAGATGACATTGACCATGTTGTGGCATCTTCCCGAAAGAATCAGGTCAGAGGAAGCAAGCAGCCAAAGCCAGAATTTTCACTTGTGACTTCTGAATTTATTCAAAGGAAAACATCAACAGTTGACTGCTGCAGGCAGGGAACTTGCCCTGTGACAGATTGGCAATGCCCATAATTCTCTCACAATGTGTTCTGAATCATGAAGTATTTGGAGAACCAAATCATGGGCTGCTTGGGAAAAAGAGAGCAAACACCGCGTTCTTCCTCCAAGATGGAAAGGGAAAATTAGGAAGGAGTCAACCTTTTATCCATCTTATAATGGCCTCTGACAGAGGCATGGGAACTGATAGTCTGCTTGAGGTAATGTGGTGAGAAGAGCAGAAAGCTATGAGGTGCACTTAAACAAAAAGAAACTGCAAAGCCTGCAATCTGTGTGTAGGTTGAGACAAGGAAGTGAAAATTGGCTTTGGTATAACCTGGCAGCACAATGGCATACATCTTGTAGCAAATTTATAATAGAGAAAGTTATGAAAAGCATACTCAAAACCTTATGTAGTTTATATATTAATGCATGTATGAGTAAAGCATCCTTTTGATATCAGTGTAAAGATAGTTAAAATTTTAAACTGGCAGACGGTCAGGCACATAATACGGCTGGCATAATTAAATAGGAAGATCTAGTGACCCTCATTAGTGTGAATTAGAAATAATGAAATAAATATTTGTTGATCATCGTAGTGGATTATAAAACTTTGCGGTCGAATATTATTTTGCAAGAATATATTTTTCTTCTTGCATGGAGCTTAAGAGAATGCCGGTATATTTTGATCAGCATTTTGGTCACAAACTGTTTTATTTTTTGAAGCAAATGCCTGAAGAGTAAATGGATTTGAGGATGGAATTAATACAACTTTAAATATGCTGCATAAAATATTAAACGGAAATGAGTTGCGAGTAAATGAGATGGCCTGCCGGTCATGTCACCCTAGCAGCCTCCGCTGAGCTCAGCTTCAGCTTTCACCAAAACCTGTTGTGATCAGCTCATTCATCACAGTCCATGGAAAGGGGCCAGCTCATCTTTCACCGCTTCTCGTCTTCTGTCAACCCCTTTCACATAGAATTACTCTTTGCACTTTAAAAGAACTTTCCAAAGTATGACTTTGTTCCCCTGTTCTGTAAACTGAAAGGGTCTTTAAGGCAATATAAGGAAATGGGGATACGGTACGATTTACACCAACCTGACTTATAACCAGCAGTGGTGGCACTTATTCAACATGGTGGCTGCTGTGAAATAAATAACATAGTGCTTGATAGGCTTCAAAAGCTGTGACTGCTGGCAAGATTTTCTTTGATACTTTTGAAAAGTTCCTTGAAATTTATTGCTTTTGTTAGAAATTGTGAACTCAGTGGAATTCCACCTAGTTGGACCTTGCTGAGAAGGCAGAATTTCACAGTTTTTGATGTTCCCAAATGTTGGAAATCCGCTGATATATTAAATATGATCAATTGGGTGAAATTCCACTACTATTGCTAGACATTGGAAAAAGAAGTGTGTGGCTGCTGTATTTCTGATTTATAGCAGGATGGTTATTGAAAAGTATTTAAGTAGCTGAAGATCTTTGGGATTTTCTGAGAGATACTATACCAATGCTAGTCTTTTTCTTTCTTGCCCTTGAAGCATGCAGCCATCCTTACTTGAGAGAATGCACTGGTAGTTTACTCCGAACCCCATGCATGTGCTCCTGGGCACAACATCATGGTGTTAGAACATCAGGAAGCTGCACAACCATCACAGTTAGATAGACGAAGTATTGAAAAGCAGGACCGTAAGTGATTTTCTGAACCTACTACCATTGTACGCTACCAGGAGGGAATTACCGCACGAGGTATAATTGTTTAGTCACCAAATTCAACATTAATTTGCGATTTGCATTTTAACAGAAGGCTAATGTGACTGCCTGTAGCTAGGCTCTGGATTGTTTATAGGGTAATTCATTTGCATTAAGGTCAATAACCTTTCCAAAGAAGTGGGAACACTTAACCAGCTTGCCTTCTATCAGTTTGCACATTTCCTCTCATGTGTTAAGGACATAAGAGGATCATAGGGATAGGCCATTCACACTCTCTAGCCTCTTCTACCATTCAATAAATTGTTTCTGATCTGCATCTTGATGTTATCTACCCTGCTTAGTTCCACAAAGCCTAGTTTAGTTACATAACAAAAATCTACTGACCTCAATGTTGAAATTTTAATTCTATAGTTTTGTAGAAGAGAATGCCAGATTGTGTAAAAGTGTTTCCCAACATCACCCCTGAATGATCTGGCTCTCATTTTAATGTTATGCCCTCTTGCTTTGGACTCTCACAATAAAGGAAAAGAAATATTTCTCTTTATATTCCCAATGAAATCTTTTAATCATCTTAAAAAATGTCAATTTTCACCTCTTAATCTTCTATACTGAAAGAAATACAAGTCTAGCTATTGTAGCTTGTCCTTGTATTTTATCATTTTAGTCCTGGTATGATCATGGTGAGAATTCTGACTGAATGTATGGGGTAGGTGTGGGTGGACATTCATTCTTGGTATTTAAGAGGTACTTAAGCTCTCAATTTATGAATCATTATGATTTGCACGTCTGACAAGATCTTGGGGCATGATACTGTTGCTTTATACAGAAATAATCTTGAACAATGATTTGGCTAAGTGAGAGAATAGCTGTTTTCATGAGCAAAGTGGTAAAATCAGAAAAGTGTGTTGCATTGAAAGCTTCTTAGATTATGCGTTAGAAACGTATTGTGTGACTCAGCACCTTTGTCAAGTATCATGCAGGATGACCAAAGAGAGAAAGTAGCCATTCAAAAAAAATGTTTGTGAAGAGATCATTCAGTACAGGATGGAGATTTTTGTCCTGTCATACGTTATCCAACTACTGTAATCAACCATTCTACTTCTCTAGATAGTACCCAAAGAATAACATTAAATTCATGAACATAAAAGGTCCACCTGAATGTAGAGCATATAGGCTTCTGAAGTAATAAATTTGTCAGTGGAAAATATTTACAAACTAGTGTTTGTGTAAATTTAACATGGTAAGAAATATCAGCAGATTGCAAAGGGTAAATGTCTCTTAACTGGCATCGAACAATACTCGGTCCTGTTTTCAGAAAACACAAAAATTCTGTCTCAACCTTTCAGTGAAAGACCGCACATAAAAGAAAAGTGTCCTTCTGACCAGTATTTTATTTATAGTTTGAATTTACTGTTGTTTGCTCAGTTAATCACAACAACCAAATATTGATGTGATTCTTTTTTGATGAACCCCTTTCTCTCCTTTGGTTGTCAGTTGGTACAAAGATTTTTCTCTTGGTAGCAGCATCAAAAGTAGCATTATCAGGCCGATAATGGTAACTTGTGATATCTCTTCTATGTCTAGTCTTTACTTCTAGTTCAGAACTAGTATTGTCAATATGCCAGTGGATACATAAAGCCTGAACACAAGATGAGCACTAACAATTTTGGTCATCAATGGAAGTCATCAGATTGCTTTTCGACATTCTTGAACCTCCTCAAATAATCTTGTTACAGATGATTTTTTTGAAAGGCTCCACAGAGTATGGAATTCTCGAGTGAAAAGGTTTCAAACACTAATTGTCATTCATCATTTAAGTACACCTTTTCAGAGTGTAAAGTCCTGAGAAATGATGAGGCAGTGTAGCTCAGCAGTATGACATTCAGCTTCCTAGCCTCAACAAATACAGGAGACTGCAGTTAGTGACTTTTAAAAAAGGAGACATCTCTGCCGGATTTAGTTATTTGAAGCTCTTAAATTTAAAAGGTATAGAGCTCAATCGATGAAGTTGTCTGAGCTAGTTAGCACCAATAATGACGAAGGCAGTTGAGAAAGTTAGAGAGTTCTTTTGTTGGGAAGAGTGTAGCTGTGATAATGGTGTATACAGGGCCAAGGTCAGCCAGCTTCATCATCCATCTTCTTCAGTGGCAGCTTTCTGTCAGGTCTTGGCTAACTCCCCCCACTGCAGAGACAGCAGGGCTTCTATTGTTGACACCAGCCAATTCCCAGCCAAGTGTGAATGAAGTTAATATTCACTGACCTAAGGCATAGCCAATGAGAGCCCCCAGCGCAGCCTTAGAAATAATGGAATTTGATACTTTCAAAAGGAAATGTAAGATGATTAACTTTAGGATCAGTTGTGTTTTTTTAGAATTCTTTTTAAGGTGTGATATTGTATTACCTTCAGGGGTTGAGAAATGAGGAACACATTCTCTGCCTGATAACATATGTACATGTAATGAACATAATACTTTTTGAAGGAATTCATTTACATGAATTGTTTACATTTCTAATGTTTTCTTGAAATAATTGAATAGTCAATTAGGGGAGTTGAGGAGCTGGTTCCTGGTAACAGTTTTATCAAAACTCTTGAGCTACCTGATTGAAGGAGTAGAAACTTGCTTGTCCAAGTTTGACTCTTCAGACAGCACATTTTCAGTATCAGTTATGCTTTCAAGGGGAGGCTTTAGCCAAAGGCCAGTGCCGATGCACAGAGGGTGAGGTGGAGGGTGAGGGGATTGAGATGAAGGCATTGGAGGAGGGAGGAGAAGATATAAGCTTTCATCTCTCAAGGATACTTTTGCTAATTTTCAAGCAACTATGTCGAGGGATTCCATGATGAGTGGGAAACATATGAGGAACAAGAAGAGATGAAACAAAGGAAAGAATTAAGACTTCAGTCATTTTGCTGAGCCTGTGAAGGTAAAGTTAGTAGAGTTTTTTTCCAAAACTGCAAAAAAATTCTCTAAGTCATGTGATCATTTACAACCAGCAAAACGCACATGACTGGAAATTTCCTCCTACTTTGCTGCTACACCTACAGCAGAAATATATCTACATGTATAAAGGCAATTTCTGCCAAGCATTTGATGACGTTGCAATGGAGCAGTTGTGAGGAATTCCTCAGCCACAAAGTTATGCTGAAAGGCAGAAATTGGTGAGAAACTTAGAGTCAACATAGTTTTCCTTCTCAATACAGCATTTGTTACCCAACTTTAGAGGAACAGTTTTTTATAAAACATCATTTTCCACACATTATAACCTCCCTGAGAGTAGCTGCTATTTAGAGTTAATTTGCATATATTTTGTCCTGTGAGCCCATGTCCACCAAGACTTGGGTTAAAACTGTTCAAATTCATTTGAGTTCAATGAATTGAATTGGCTTTATTATCACATGTATTCAAATCAGTACAGTGAAAAGTTTATAAGTCGTCACTTACAGCGCCATCTTAGGTACAAATGTACCTAGGTACAATCCTTAGTTACAGAATAGAGAAATGAAGAAAAAAAAAGTTACATCACAGCTACACAGTGGGACCAAAGGTCAGAAAAAAAAACAAGAAGCAAAGTTAAGAAGGAAAGCATCACAGTCTGTCTCCAAAGGCTTTCTGCAGCAGACCAACGAAGGGGGGCCTCCATATGGCCTGATCGCTGGCTGCCTCCATGCACTGCACTGGTCCACTATCACAGGCAACAAAACCGGCAGAGAAAGGAGACTTCTACTCGTTTACTTTGCCAGCAGCATATTCCATATGTCTTTGCATTTGTGTCCTGTTGGCACTGCATTTTTTTGGTTACAGGCAGTAGCATTTTAAATGTGTTCTCTTCCAACAATTCGCTCATTTTGCTTTTAAATGTGAACACCATCAGTTAACTCATTTCAGAATTATATTGAATTCCTGCTGTAAACAACTTCAAAATCACTTCTTAGGAAAACACATATTGATCTTTTTTTCACCTCATTGAACATGTTTATTTGTACAAATTGAGGAAATGATGCTTTTTTTTCAGTGCCGTATTCACTTGGAAGAAACCTTCGTTTGGAATAATACAAGTTAGCATATTGTTTGAGTTCCACGAATGTTTTCCAATGAAAGAAACACTTGCATCATGATACAGAATGTTATATTGGGGATGGGTCGAAGGAGTGTTAACACCCAAGGGTAGTTGGGTTAAGGGTGGAGGAGAGGAAAAGCTTCTCTAAGTTGCAAACCTGAGCCAAGCAATATTCAACCTGTCCTTTGAACAGTTTTATTTCAAACAGTATGGGAGTGGGGTGGGATACAGGTGATTAATCTGTTCCCAGGAGGCAGGGCAGTCAGTAACATTTTTAGAGAAACTCTTTGAATGTGACTTTTATTGTTAACTCTTGTTGTCCTGGTTTCTTAGATCTTGAGGAGCTAGTTTCGAAAATGAAAGTGAGTCGTGCTAATCTTCAACCCCTTACAGCACTGTAATGGGCCTGCTGGAAAAGGTGTGTTTTTCCCAATACTCAATAAGCAAACTCCTGAGAGTCACCTATAAGATCATAAAACCATAAGAAATAGGAACAGTGGACTGTTTGGCCCCTTGACCCTGCCGTTCAATAACGTCGTAGCTGAACTGGCATTCAATACATCCATTTTCCTGCTTTTTCCCCATGGAAGCCTTGATTCCCCTACTGGTCAAGAACCTATACCTCAGGTAAGATCTGCTAGTATTCTTCTCTCCTTCAATCTCCAACTCACTTCACCTCCCTGACCTCTTTCCAGCGTCCGTGATTTCCCTGCAAACATTTGTGAACTGGCCCCCAGTTTCCACGTTATTCTCTCATGGCCCCTAATAAATATCAAGACTGTCAAGCCTGTAGCATCTAAACAACCTATGCAAGCTGATGGGCCTGTGCCGTTGTTTATGGTACATGTAAACCCCTGCCCAACCTACTTCAATCCAATCTATTTTAACTATCACATCCTCCGATTGTATTCTCCTTCATGTGCTTGTCTAACTTTGCTTTAAAGGTCAAAACACCACTTTTTTCTGTTTTTTTTCTCCTAACCCAATCTTTCTTTCCTTCTACATTTTAAAAAAACTCTGCATCTGATTTGAATTTGAATTCATGCACTCTAACTTACATTTCCTTCTCAGCACTTGTGACATTCTTTTCACAATCCTTCAATCTGTTGGGTTACTGAGCCCAGTTGCTTAACCTTGTTTGCTCAGATCTAAGATGCCTGGTTTCTCTCACTACAAAATTAATACCTCCTAGTTTCAGCAACTTGCCTGAATAAAATGGTCTTAAATTCTTATAGCATTTTTCACAACTGCCAGATGTCTCAAACCACTTTACAGCCAGTGAACTACTTTTGAAGTGTAGTCATTTTACAATGAAGGAAACAGGGTACTCAACTAATATACAGCAAATGGCCACAAACAGCAATGTGATATGGACCGCTTATTCCATTTTTGTGATGCTGACTGACGGAAAAATATTGCAATGAACCCGTGAGATATTTTACATTCATCTGAACTGGCATATGGGGCATCATTTTAATCACTCATCCAAAAAAAAGGCACCTCTGATGGTGTGGTGTTGATAGTGAAAAATGACCGCTCTTGAGTCAACCAAAATCAAACAAGCGTAGATTTTATCCCATTTTCCGTTCTCTTATGGCTTCATCCAAAGTCACAATGTCCTCCTTCTCCTTTCAGAACGCTCTGCCACCACTCAGTAACATTCTTTCCCTGGCATCAAGGAGGTAACTTACCATCCTGGTGTCATTGTATGCAAATGCAGTAATGTCTCCTCTGTGGTCATTATTGTAACATCATGCAATATACTTTGCATTTCCCAATTCTACTTCTCCCATCCACAGGTTCCCAGATTAGTCTGCCAGTCATGCTGTTCATCTCTGTGTTGGACCACGTTGAAGTGTTCCCACGATGGAAACTGAGCACTTTCATCAGAATTGTCCCAGATCTGAGCTGATACCATTCGCTCCCCTTATGTCCACATCTCCAGCTTGGGGTATGTTGGGCTTGTCCGACAGGGTGGCAAGTCTCCCCAGGGATACTGTGTTGGGAAGTGTGCCTGGGACCAGAAGCCGTATCCATCCTATCAGGCTCATTGTACCTCCATTTTACTACCTGGGATTGGACAAACGGAACACAACACTGGCTCAAAGCAAAGTAACGTGTATCAGCCCAATTCACTACTTTGTTCTGATGGGATAACCTCAATACTATGATGACTGTGCACAATGATACTGTTGAAGATGCTTTATTTCTCTTTCCACTCTCCTCTCCGATCATTTGGTGGTTGCACCAGACCTTCCAGACCATCTACAAACAATTCTTCCACTTTCCTTCTGAAGGAAATCACCTTAACTCCCTATCTTTCCTTGTCTTCATCCAATATTTCATAATGAGGGACTTCTCATGCTGACTACATCCCTTCTGTAGGGCAGGCTCCTACATTCTGAACTGTTTGTATGGGCCTGTTTTTGGGAATCTAAACAGCCGCCCATGTGGATTTTCTGTTGTCTGCTACTGATATTAATTTGCCAATGTTTAAAAAACCACCAAGGCTGTGTTGGACTACTTGCCTGGTCATCACCACTCACCCATTCTTCCCAGTTGGAATTATCCAGTGTGACCACAGAACAGAGAAGGTTCATAGCCACTGCTGGTGGAGGAAAAAGCCATCAATGTCTCCAGTCACCATGCCACTGCACCAGGTCCTCATTGTAATGGCCCACTTCATCATTATTACAGGACAAATGGAACGTTAAATCCTTATCCAGCAAACCTAGGGCTAGCGCTCTGACCAGTCCCTGTTTAATCTCTATTATACCTTTTCCTGGTCCCCACCACGTGCTGCAGTCAGGTCCTTCCTTCATCAGCTGCTGCATGGGCTCCAGCAAAGAGTCAGGGCGTGTTAGTGACTGTGGCATGTTGATTATCTGACATTGACTGGTGTCCTTGATGGACGGTTTGTCCTAGATACTAAACAAGTGACCACAGAGGGAAACAGCACCAATTATGTCATTCATGTACTGGAGAAAGTGTTGTTGGAAGGGATCTGAGTAGAGTGGAATTTTCTACATAACCCACAAAGACATATTCAGTATGTTTTGTAAAAACCGAAAGAACTGCGGATGCTGTAAATCAGGAACAAAAACAAAGCTGCTGGAAAAGCTCAGCAGGTCTGGCCGCATCTGTGAAGGAGAAAACAGAGTTAACGTTTCGGGTCCAGTGACTTTTTCTCAGAACTGATGGTGTTCAATAATTTTAGGGCCTAAACTCTCCCATGTTCCAGCCCCCTACCCCACACACCAGGCCTTGCTACCACATAGCCTGCCATTACACATCCCCTGTTGTTAGTCACTAACAGTGCCCATTAACAACTATTCACCCTCCTGGCTTGATCGTTAGCAACTCCTTTGTCTGTCCAACTGTCTTTCTCTCTCTTTGGGCTCTATCCTATCGTTTACTCCCTACCCCACCCACCTCCGTAGTTTCAGCATATAAACTGACGTTTCCCCAGCCACCATCGGTTCTGAGGAAGGGTCACTGGACTCAAAATGTTAACTCTGTTTTCTCCTTCAAAAATGCTAGTAGACCTGCTGAGCTTTTCCAGCAACTTCTGTTTTCGTTCAGTGTGTTTTGTTTGGTTTCAGGACTGGCCAGACAGGTGGGCAAATTAGTTGTGGGGCTTGTCCTTTGCAGCTTCCCTCTCTCACCCCTCTGTCACTATTTCTGTCTTCCACTTTAATAGAGTACTGTCAGTCAGCCCGGTATTTGTCACTGGCAATCTCTAAAGGGTCTGTTTCTACATTTCTGCAGTCCTGTTTATGGGTGGCCTACACTTTCTCCCCATCCCTTTTTGTATGGCAGTGGTCAGTTAGTGATTGACTCTGAGGAACCTTCATTAATAACATTTCTTACTCGCAGGCCCCTAACAATGCTGTCGTTAATATTTGGCATCCTGTCCCTCACCACCTCCTGGAGCTAATGTAACCCATTTGTCTTTCCGGGCAATCATCTTTATCACCTCCAGGACCTGCTTAGTAGTTAAATCCATACAGTTCCCCTGCTCTCAGACCCGTTGGGAACAAGCCTTACTTTTCCTACTGTCCCCTTACCAAGACAATCCCTCTGCTCATGGCTATGTTTTTCACAATAACCGTACTCAGTCCTTCCTCTTTTATTCTCTCCGCAAGCTGTCACACATTGTAACTCCTACCATGGATGAAACACAGGATGGACTTGATGCCTTCATTTGTTAACATTGATGTTTATCCCATTGCTGTACTGGTCCTTAGGGAGTGCTCCATTTGTTTAATGTGGGTCTCACTAGCCCATTGTAGGATTGTTTTTTGATCACTATCCAGAGACATTCCCGATCTGTGCCTGTGTGTTGTGCACTTTCTTTCGACATATTCACAGGACATTTCTCACAGATTTTGGGTGACTCCTATTATTGTCCCAATTGGTCTTTCCATGACCCTTGTACTGTGTTCTTTAAACACGTCATATCTCTGCTAGACTGTCACTGCTGCCATTGTCCATGATCCATCTTGGATAATTTAGCCGAACACACGGCCCAGTGCTGTTCGGGGGTATTTTGCTTGTGCGAGTACATGTTCATCCATCATGTGCATGTTGTAGATGTCTTTCACAACCGCTAATTCCCTCCAAAACCCGCTATTGCTGCAACAAGCCGAAGAGGAGCATGGCTTTCTAGTATCATTTTATTTTCATTCAGACTGGAAGACTGTTGTGTGGGTATGGTCAAGATTAGGTTTTGTCCAGGATTATTGGGATCAGGCATCTGTCTATATCTTGTCTCTATGGGTGCAGCTTTCACATTGTTTAGTTCTTTCCTACCCAGAGAGAGGTACAGATATCTGGACATCACCGTGGCTGACATCACCGGTGACTCATACTGAGCTCCCAAGCTGAATTCTGAACCATAGCTGCCCCAGTGTCTATACTTCTAGACCTCATCTCCTTAGTTCCCAAGTTTATTTCACCCAAATTAATATTGTCCTAAGGGAACAGTCACCTTGCGGGAGCTCCTGGGCACCTGGTGAAGGTGGGTGTGTTGAATGCAAAGTCTTGCTCCTTTAGCAATTCCCCTTCCCCAAAGTCAGCTAACTTCCCCAGTTTTTCGGTTGGTACAAATTGAGATAACACAGGCATAATTTAATTATTCACTTCTTTCCTTTTGTCTGTCTTTTCCACCATACTTTGTGTTTATCCAGGGTCCATGAAGGATCCTAATCCTCCTTAGTCATTGTATTCAAAACCTTTTTATTTTGTGTACCAAAGATTTGTTGAATGAGCCCTTGTGAACCCACTTTGAATTCTGGCCTGTATTGAGCTTGGTTTTAGGTTACTTTCTTATTGGAAGCAGAGCTTTCCCACTTTATCCTACAATCATTCTTATTCCTTGTGAAAACTGGACCATTTCCATTTTGGACATTCATTAATTTACCTGGTTTACCCTGAGATCAATATTATCTCCTTGTTCACAAAGGGACCATGATTCTGGTTCCTAACTATAGACAGTGAATCTTTAGTTACTTCACCTGCAGTCTTGTTCTTTGCTTTATACCCTTTAATTCCTCATCCTGTCGCTGACTTCCCCATCTAATGGGTGGTAAAGTTAATGTTCTCACTGTCACCAGATGTTAGTGTTCAAACCAGTACTGGTACCATCACTGCACTTGAGTGTCAGCCTTGATTTTTGTGGTCAAACCCTGAAGAGGGAACCTTGTAACACAGAGACCAGAAAGCTACCAAATGAGGCACAACTGACACTCTCAAGTCAGTGGCAGGGGATTTAAAACCTTCTGCTCTGTTATATGCTTACATTGTTTAGCAGAGAAATCTAATTTACCCTTGGTTGTCAAAAGAAAATTTACATGAAAGAATTAAAAGAAAATTACCACAGTTTCAGGAGAGGCTGACAATGCCAATAGCTGGCCTGACACTGTCACCTCACCCAGCTGTTTCTGTCAGTATGAAGAGAAGGAAGCGTGTGTGGTAGATGAACAGATAACAGCCTCAGCAGGAGATATGGTCTTTCACCTGCTGATTAATCTCAGCCGTAGTGTAAGGAAGGTTCAACAGAAGCTATAACCCTCTCTGTCTCTCTCTGTCTTTCAGAAGAAATGCAAACTTGCACTTTCCTGTTCATCAGATCTCAACAGAAATGACTTGTAGGGACAGCAGTTCACATTGCCAACATAACTATGATTTCTTGTTGAAAAAGTACAAATCCTTTTAATGAACAAGTCAGTAGGTTAGGCATGAAGGAGGAAATTTACATTGCACAGACAAGTTTCTCAAGGGAAGAGAAAGATAATTAAAAGAAAGTGTGTGGCCACACTACATATTTGCAACACTTTCATCGGCTGGAAATTATTTAAATTACAAGTGCAGAATCTAATCAAAAATGGTGTGAATGAATTTTTGCTGTACATGTGCTTGCATGTGGTGAACCAATGAATGAATGAAAGGGCCAATTCATCAAAGTAGTGCCATAATTAACGGCTTCCTGTTCTTTGACATGAGAAGTTCCCATGATACACCTTTTTGAGGAGTCAGAGTAACATGTAAAGTCGTGCCAATCTCAGACCCATCGAAAGTCATCGTTAGTCAGGCTTTATTACTTAACTGTGTCTTTGAAACCATAAAGATTCATGGATGTTCATTTTCTATCTTTATAACTGACAGTCAGCTTTTCTTTTCAACAACTTCCATCATAAATTTAGACATGTGTTCTGCAAGATCTTTTGATTATTGAATCATCAAAAGATCATAATGGCTGCCAATTTCTGAATAAGAATTATGTGTGTTAAAGTTCTTGAACAACAGTGCCAAATCAGAAAGCCACCTGAAAACATATGGCACGTACATACTTTGATTTATGTACCTCCCTAGTTACTATCCCAAAGTTGAAAAGAATGGTAGAGAACTGGGGAGGTTTAGCGAAGGAATTCTGGAACTCAGCTTTGAGTCTGTTGAAGGAACAGCCATCAATAGTGGAGTTCTTAACACGAAAATGGGCAGAAATCCATAATTGGAGGAGTAATATAAAACAACGAACTGTGGATGCTGGAAATCTGAAACAAAAACAGAGACTGCTGAAAAAACTCAGCAGATCTGGCAGCATCTCTGGAGAGAAACCAGAGTTAACGTTTTTGGTCCAGCAACCTTTCTTCAGTTCTTGAGTTCTGAAGAAGAGTCACTGGATCCAAAACACTAATTCTGCTTTCTCTCCACAGATGTTGCCAGACCTGCTGACTTTCTCCAGCAATTTCTGTTTTTGTTTCAGAATTGGAGGGGGGGGTTAACATCTTGCACAGTTGCAGGACAGGAGCTTGTGGACATATGGAGGGGCAAAGTCATGGAGGGTGTTAAAATCAGGATTAGAATTTTAAAATTGAGACAGTCTCGGTCAGTACTGTCAGGGATAGTGAAAAATATTGACCTGCTGTGATTTAGGATTTGGGCAACAGAATTTTGAATAACCTTAAGATATGGAGAATGGAAAATGGGAGGAGAGCGAAGAATGGATTGATATAGTTAAATCTACAAGTAACAAAGGCTTGTTGAAGTTTCCATTAGCAGAAGAGTGGTGGCATGGTGTGGCATTGAGCAATATTGCATAGGAAGAAACAGTTTGCCTGATGCCATGGATACATGGTCAGAAATTCAGCTTGAGGTCATGGCACCAAACTTGTAAAGCTTCTTGTTTAGCCTCATACTGATAGAATCCGTGGCCAGGAAACAATGTTTGTGCTGGGAGCTGAAGAAATTAGACCCAGGCTTCCCAATATTCACATGGAGGACCTTTCTCCTCATCCAGTACTGGATGTTGAGCAAGCAATCTAGGAAATTTAAAGATCGTGGGGAGTCAAGAGAAGTGCTACTGCGGTAAGGCTGTGTGCTTTGTTTTCAGATGAGACTGTCGTGGGGCAACATTTAATAAGAAGAAATTAGAGTAAAGGCCAACTATGGATCCTTAAAGGACATGAGAAGTGACAGTGGAAACAGAAGCCACTATAGTTGATTCTTTATAAAAACTGAAAGAGCTGCGGATGCTGTAAATCGGGAACAAAAACAAAGTTGCTGGAAAAGCTGAGCAGGTCTGGCAGCATCTGTGAAGGAGAAAACAGACGTAACATTTCGGGTCCGGTGACCCTACCTCAGAACAGTTGATTCTTTGTTTTGGACTGAATTGACAGGAATGAAATGGGACAAGTATGTCAGATCTAGTTGGATGACAGTGAAGAGGCATTGGAGGAGGGTGATGTGGCTAACCATGTCAGGGGTTGCAGATAGGTTGAGAAGGTTGATGTGGGGACATTTACCCTTGTCATAATGACACATGTTACTTGTGAGGTAACAGGTTGGATTCTGATTATACGCTTCACTTAGGCAAGCTTGTTACCGAATTATGGTGGATAGAATGCATTCAAATCCCCCAAATTTCAGATGCAGATTTTTTGCTAGTTTGTTGCCATATTTACAACTTTTTTAAAAATTTTGTATTCTTTCTCCAGAGCAATGCTAGAAAATATTAATCAGTGATCAGCTAGAATTTGAGGAGACTTTTTTTTTCAATTCATTGGTACAGTTGAGGTGAATGCTGAATGACATAAAGAGCAGACAGACCTATTGTATTAATTTGTTTGTCCTAAAACACAAAGCTGAAAGCTCCCTGCCTATAGAAACTGCACGGCAATGTGAATGCGACAGAATTATTTTTGGCAGAATGGTGAAGGATCAGTCTGTGGTTTTCGAAGTTTGTCCAAAAGCTAACAGTAACTGGAATATAAATGGCTGTCATAATAGTTGCTGTCTTCCACCATTTTGTTCCTGGCCACAATTAACTAAGCTCACTGTTGTCATATATTGGCCATCAGTCCACTTTTCATGTTGTTGGCTGATATACACTTCCCTCTGACATTGGGAAATTGTTCACTTGGAAAATAAATGTGTTAGTTCATGATCACAGTTGCTTCTTAACCTCCACTGAAGCCCTGAATTCTATCCTCCAACGTAACTGGGTCAAAGTGAGTGCGTTAGCAGCAAACACAGAGGGAAGAAAAAGTTTAAATGAAAGTAACACATGGAAATGAATGTATTGGTCATTACTGGGCCTCCATTTTGACAGATCAGAGCGTCATTCACCAGTTTTACTGTTTTATTTTTCTCTGGGAATGCAGAGTACAGAGTCATTTTTAAAAAGCAAGAAAAACTCTGCAATATAAATGGGATATTAGGCGTCCTTATTAACACCACAGATTTTGTTATTCAGTATGTCCTTCACTGAAGCTTCATGTGAGCGTATTTATTTGGTTAAGATGACTAATTATGGTGACATAGAGCTCAGTTGTTTGGCAAAATAATCTAAAAATAGTGCATAACAATGCTGTTGAAATTGTGTGATCATTAAGTGATATTCCATAATTTTCGTAAAGTCAAGACATTTCACTGATTTAAGCAATTGTCTGCCACAGATTGTGATCAGAGCATGTGCAGTTAGTTTTATTGTCGAGGTATGTCAATTTGGTTTCAAATTGGATACATTCCCTTTTTATATTTGTTAATGGAAAATGTGGTATGATTGATGAGGGCAGCATTTTTGCCCATTCTTTCTAACCTTCAGAAGGGCGTGCTGAGCTGTCTTCTTATATCACTGCAGTGTGTCCAGTGTCGAATACCTATCGTGCTATTATGAAAAACAGCTCCCAGCATTTAACCCATGAGAATTGAATGTATGGCAAACTGGATCCAAGTCAGGGTGGTGTGTGACTTGGAGGAAAACTTAGTATCAAATGATGTTCCCATGCATTAACTGACCTTGGTCTTCCAGAGAGCAGGAGTTATGATGTCATGGGTTTTGGAAGTGCTGTTGAAGGAGCTTTACAGACTTACTGGAATACATGTTGTACATGGTACGTACTGCTGCCACTGTGTGCCAGTGATGAAGGGAGCAAATGTTTAAAATGGTGAATGTGGTGCCAGAATCTCATCCCTGCTGATGCTATCACCATTATTTGTTCTGTTACATTGGTATCATTTATTTTTTTTCAGCCCTAGTTACATCCTTCGTCTACCCCTGATCATGTTATGAGAATCCAGTATTTGTTTTATTATATTTAAATCATAGGATAATTTGGAAGTAACATAGTCCAGCAATATAGCCAAAAATGCTTCTTCTTTACCGAACTGATTCTAATTCATGTTTAAGGATCATGCCAATATACTTACAAGTAGTAGCTGCGATTCAACTATATCTTGAGTTGCCAATCTCCGCCCTGCTATGGGGAAAGGTGCTGAGGGCAGATTAGACACCATCACTCAAGGAAAGTAATAATGTCAAAGTGGGGTTTAGTACGGACTATTCATCATAGGCAGATTGGTAGACAGTTTGAGAGGTCAGGAGACATATCATCATCATCTTGGTGATACTTGACATGAGGTAGGTTAAAATATGGAAGATGGGTAAGATTAGCACCTTAAAGTCTGCTATACCATTACTTTGAGAAATGCATACTAGATTACTGTGTGAACACACTTTAAATAAAATGTATTTTATACAGCCCTCTGTAGAATTACTGTGTTATAACACAGCAGTGTAGGAAGAGTGTGAAAATGAACATCTTGCCAATGAAACAATTGTTAATCCATCATTTCTCTGGGAAGCTGAGTTCCATCATAACTGGGCCCACCTGGATTTATGTTTACTAGATTCTAAATTGAACACATTTCACAAGTACAGTAACCCCCTCACCTCATTTGACTTAACAAGATTTTCAACAGTAACATGTCTTATTGAAGTCTCCACTGATAAGAAAATTCATGTGAAAGAACTATGAATGGTACATAGATAATGGAGCATCAAGTAATGTGCACTGCATGTGTGTGGCCATGAAACAGAGTTCAGTAACTTTTTTATTTTCTGGAATTCCGGGGGAATGGGAATATCAATCTGAAATGTTGGATAATGGAGAGTCATATTTGCCATTAGAAGAGTTATACCATAAACCTTAAAAGAAAGTTTACAATTGACCCTGAAGATGTGGCAGATTACATTCTAGTACAAACCCTGACTGCTTTATTGAATAAAACACTCATATCAGCTCATATCTTTTTATTCAGTCATGGAATTGGGCATCACTGGCTATTTATTACCCACACTTAATTGTCCAAAGGGAAATTAAAAGTCAGTTATATGGCTGATCGTCTGGAGTCACATGGAGGTCAGTCTAGGTAAGGATGGCCGATTCTCTTCCCTGAAGGACATTAGTGAAACAGATGGGTTTTTATACCAGTCAAGAGTGGTTACAGCATCATTGGGTCAGCTTTTTATTCATTCCAGATTTGTAATTGAGTTTGAATTTCACCGTTCAAACCCACGTCCCCATAATATTAACCTTGGCTTCTGGATTACTAATCCAGTGACTTTATCACTACACCACCACTTTTGCACCCTCTCCTCCAGATTTGCCTTCTGCTTTTTCTGCACAAAAATGAAATGTAGAATGTACAATTCATAACCTATATAAAGGAACAAGACTACTTTCAGCAAATTTAAGCAAAGCATTAAGCTAAATCAGCATTGCCTCAAGTTACTTCTCCCAATTCTATGAAATACTGTTCCTCAGAGATTTTTTCAGTGTCTTTCAGTTTTTGGGGACCACAACTCACAATAACATCTCTGTATCAAGAACAATGTGTGTCACTTCAAACTCCTTCTTCAACCCAGTCTTCCATCTTACCTTTGAAGGTTTGCTGATTGGATTTTCAGAAGGGGTACCATTCATTGTTTCCATAATTTTGGACAATGTGTGAGTTTTTCTCCTTACAATTAAATCCTTCAGAATCTTCTTCAGCAGAAGAGCCTTTCATTAACTTAACACTAGGTAAATGTTTGCTCCAAGCCCTCTTCAGTGTTGCGCTTTCCAGATTTCCAATCTGCATTCCAAGTCTGCATTTGACCGAGTGTGACATTAAGGAGCCTGAGCAAAGATAGAGTCAACGGGAATCACGGGGAACAGCTCTTCATAGGTTGGAGTCATACCTGGCAAAAAGGAAGATGGTTGAGGTCATTGGTGTTCAGTCATCTCAGTTCCAGGACATCATTACAGGAGTTCTTCTGAGTCATGTCCTAGGCTCAACCATCTTCGGTGCTTCATCAATGATCTTCTGTTCATCATAAGGTCAGAAGTGGGGATATTTGTTGATGACTACTCAATGTTCAGCACTATTTGTGATTCCTCAGATGCTGAAGCAGATCATGTCTAAATGGACCAAGACCTGACAATATTCAGGTTTGGGCTGACAACTGGCAGGTAACAATCACATCACAAGAATTCCAGGCAATGACTGTATCCAACAAGTGGGAATCTGACTCTCACCGCATGACATTCAGTAACATTACCACTGCTGAATTGCCCACTGTCAATATAATTGACAGAAACTGAACTGAATTCCCAAAGTCTGTTTACCATCTACAAGGCACAAGTCAGGAGTGTGATGGAATACTCCCCATTTGCCTGCATAACAACATTCAAAAAACTTGACACCAATGAGTACAAAGCAGCCAACTTGACTGGAACAATATTCACAAACATTCACTCCCTCCACGACAGATGCTTTGAAGAAATTCTCCGAGGATCCTTAGACAGCGCCTTCCTAACCCACAACAGCTACTATTTATGACAACAGCAGCAGATATATAGGAACATCTGCACCCGCATGTTCCCCTTCAAGCCACTAACAATCCTGACCTGGAAATGGATCATCATTCCTTCATTGTCACTGGATCCAAATCTGGAACTCCTAACAGTATTGTGGCTCTACCTGCAACAAGGACTGCTACGGTTCAAGAATGCAGCTCAGCACCATGTCCTCAAGAGCAATTCGAAATGGACAATAAATGCTGGCTCACATCCCCAGATGAATTTTTAAAAAAGCACAAGATACACAAAAAAAGTCTTTCATGCTGCAAAGAGAATGAAAGGTCTGTATAGTGCCTCATGATTGATTAATTTTCTCATTAAATCTCTTTTGTGGTGACTTTTCACATTTTGAATGAAACCCAGTACTTTCAATCTCTGATATTGCGGATTGTAGATGTGCCAATGTTATATCTTTCATCAAAATCTTGCAATCTATTTCAAAAGATCTACCATAGTCAGTTTTCTGTTTCAGTGTTAGTGTAACTCTTTTGCACTTCCTCTGTTGGCTTTTCTCTCGTTTATTAGATACCATAATGGCAGGATGAGGTTTATAATTCAACCATTAAAAAAATTAAACTTTGCATCAGCAGCTATGACCAAAAATGATTTACCGGTGCCTCTACTGAAAGCTGGGCTAGCCATACCTGTGTGACCCCAGAAAACTCTGGGTTCTGGATAACTTTCTTTCAGCTTCTAAAGTAACAATTCACAGGATGGGAATAGCAGAATTTCCAAAGATTAGAGCATTCTGACTGGTGGAATGCTTGTTTGCACAAAATTTTATGTATTTACGCTCCAAACAAAGTGATTCTGCACCGTGTGCCAATGAAATGTGTTAATGAAATAAGTACAAATCAGAGAAAATCTTGCCCCATAGTGGGAGGAAAACAGAATAAGTAAAAGCTTGTGCATTTAGTTCACTTTTACAGAAAATATTTGCACTTCAATTTCTCTCCCTTTGCTGCCTTCCTCTTCTAAATCAATAATTCTTGCTGCTATTTCTACAGGTGTCGGAAGCATCCAATAATGTAGTCAACACTGGCAGAGTAGATTTATGAGCCTCACAGGGCAAGTTGCTTCATTGAGGGTGAGGCAGTGAAGCACAGGCTCATCATCCTGACAGTCAGAAGAAAGCAGCAGAGGAAAACCAAAGGTGGATGCATTTTGAGCCACTTCTGTGCTGCTTCCACTGGCAAGTTCCAGATCCATTGGGCAATTTAAAATGTAGACATTTGTTTGGTATTATTACTTAGAGTTAATTATTTGTTATTTTTAAAACTCATCATCTGCACTGCCAGTCCCTAGTTGCTTTGAGAAGATACTGGTGGGCAGTGTTATGTCAATTTTTTTTTCCCTGTATCTGATCATTTATCGCTCTGTGTGGTTCCTCTAAGATTGCCACATGGCCGTACACACTCACATCATATAAAGACTGGTTCTTATACATGATTTGTTTGACCCCTATGTAAGTAAATTCTGGATTATTGTATCGTCATGCAGTGAGAATTTTAGTTGAACTTGTGGGATGCAGCAGTTAGTGCAATGGAAGGGCTTCCAAGCTCAGTACAACAACAGCTAAGAGTTAACTATGCTTTAGACACATTCTCCTTTTTTCCTCAGTGTTTCAATAAATATTAAGACAACTGAATGATTTGTGAGAACTTGGTTTTGCCCCTAGCTCCTCTATAATATGCCGTTTTTATTTTCCTGTATTGAAGCCCTGGTGAGGTGTATTGCCAGCATGGTGTTGTGCAGTTCTCCCTGGGTTGGGAGAGACTCACATTATTTTCACAATGTCCAAAACATCCAATCCTGTGTCTCCTGGTGCAGCTGAAATAATTTAATGCTTACGTACTCAGGGCACCTTTGACATATCCAACCAGCTCTTTCCTAAAATGGCAGTTGAGATCTTAGATACATCACATGATCCTGATTTGTATCTTATAAGGAGCCTACAACTTGAAACAGGCAGATGCTCTGACTATCCAGTGGCGGGTCCATTGTAAAAGTGACAGTACAGCTCTGCATTAATGGAAGACCAAAACTACCCATCCTATTCTGAGGCAGTTCCCTCCTCACTAATATCAAATATCAAGTTAACATCAATACCAAGGTTCTCCAGACTGTAGCTAAATTGAAGTACTCAATACCACAAAGTGCCAATTTCCAGATGCCATCCTACAACTCATCCACTTCATCCTCGACCACAACATCTTCACCTTCGACAAGCAGTTCTTCATCCAGACACATGGAACAGCCATGGGGACTAGATTTGCTCCCCAATATGCCAACACTTCCATGCACAGATTCTGACAAGACTTCTTTGCTGCACAAAATCTCCGACCAATGCTATCCACCAGATACATTGATGACTTTTTCTTCCTTTGGACTCATGGTGGGGAATCACTGAAGCAACTACATAGCATTATCAACAAGCTTCATCCCACTATCAAAGGTACCATGGACTACTCTTTACAATCAGTCTCATTCTTGGACACACGCATTTCCATCAGGAACAGACACCTCAGTACCTCACTCTACCACAAGGCCAGGGATAACCTCATGATGCTGCACTTCTCCAGCTTCAATCCGAAACATATTAAAACAGCCATCCCCTACGGACAAGCCCTACACATACACAGGATCTGTTTGGATGAGGAGGAATGAGACGGATACCTGAAGGTTTTGAAGGATGCTCTCATAGGAACAGGATACGATGCTCAACTTGTCGATCACCAGTTCTGATGTGCCACAGCGAAAAACCGTAATGACCTCCTCAGAGAACAGGCACGGGATACGTCTGATAGGGTACCCTTCGTCGCCCAATACTTCCCGGGAGCGGAGAAACTACGCCATGTTCTTCGCAGCCTCCAACACATTATCGATGATGATGAGCACATTGCCAAGATCTTCCCCATGCCTCCACTTCTCACCTTCAAACAACCGCCAAACTCTAAACAGACCATTGTTTGCAGCAAACTACCCAGCCTTCAGGACAACATCGACCATAACGCTATACAACACTGCGATGGTAACCTCTGCAAAACATGTCGGATCATCAACATGGACACCACCATCACACGTGGGAACACCACCCACCACATGCACGGCAGATACTTATGTGACTCAGCTGACGTTGTCCGTTTGGGATGCCCCGAGGCATGGTATATTGGTGAACCTATGCAGATGCTACGACAACAGATGAATGGACACCATGCAACAATCGCCAGACAGGGATGTTCCCTCCCAGTGGGAACGGGCATTCGGTGTCGGATCTTCAGGTAAACGTCCTCCAAGGTGGACTTTGGAATTCACAACAACACAGAGTGGCCGAACAGAGGCTGATAGCCAAATTTGGTACCCATGTAGGTGGCCTGAACTGGGATCTCGGGTTCATGTCGCATTACAGGTGATCCCACCACACACATACACACACACACACACACACACACGGACACAGACACACACGTGAATCTATGGGGTGAATTTGTATTTGCAGAAACATTTTATTTTGTTCAAAAAGCACAATTTAAAGACAGTCAGTCAATGTGGCATTTTATAACTTCCTACTTCAGAAATAAAACCAGTCTGACTACAAGCTAAAACACAAACAGATTCTAAACAAGGCCTCACACCTAACATGCATTGTCTGATGTAAAATGTCATCTCTTCTTTGCACTGATAAAGCCTTTAGTTCTCTCAGGACTGTGACTTGGAAGGAATTCAGGGATTTACATATACATATTAATTAATCAAAACCTTCTAACTGACTAAAGATTTAACAGCATCTTAGGTTGGGTTAGTACATCCTTATCAATGGTGTGACCCTTTGATCTCTTATAAATTCTGTATCTAATACTACCTCTTTCACTAACACCTGAGAAGGACTGAGGCTCTGAAAGCCTGTGTTTTCAAATAAACCTGATGGACTATAACCTGGTGCCGTGTGATTTCTGACCTTGTCCACCCCAGTCTTACACTGGCACCTGCACATCATAACTTTTCAAACCAGACCATGTGTGACTGTTCCAGGAACTGAAGCTATCCAATATTCTTGCAAACCCTAATATTTTACTTTGACCATGTCCTCAATATCCACATTTTCAATGAGTTCAATGGATAATGCAAATTTCCTTCACTGTGAAATGGTAGGGGTGGCACGGTGGCCCAGTAGTTAGCACTTCTGCCTCACAGTACTAGGGACCCAGGTTTGATTCCAGCCTCGGGCAACTGTCTGTGTGGTGTTTGCACATTCTCCCTGTGTCTGCGTGGGTTTCCTCCAGGGGCTCCTGTTTCCTTCCACAGTCCAAAGATATGCAGGGTAGGTGAATTGGCCATGCTAAAAATTGCCCGTAGTACCCAGGAATGTTTAGGTTAGGTGGATTAGACATGGGAAATCAGGGTTAAAGGAATGGGTCTGGGTGGGATGCTCTTCAGAGGGTCAGTGTGGACTTGTTGGGCCAAATGGCCTGTTTCCACACTGTAGGGATTCTATGGAGCCAGTCTCCATTACCCTGTTACTTGTTCAAAGTTATTTGAATTGCTATTGTTAATAGTAACACGACGTATAAAAGACTTTAATAATTGCATGGTTATGCTATTTCCTAATTGATGGTTTTTCAAATCCAATAATGGTACTACGCTTGTTAAACAAATTACTTCATTAATTAATGATCCTACAAACGAGTTCCACTAGCTTTCTTGACTATTTTCTGCTAAGACTGTCAAGGCCATCGTTATTTAGCTTTCAATGTCTTTTCCCATTATAAGATGATAGGGGGAGTGGTAATATTCATGGCTAAGCAAAGAAGTTAACGATAATGTAAAAGCATAAACTAAGGCATACCATATTGCAAAAGTGAGTGGCATGCTGGAAGATTGAGAAAAATTTAAAGATCACTAAAGGGTTACTTAAAAAGTCATAAAAAGAGCAAACATAAATTACTAAAGAAAACAAAGCAAAATATAAAGCAGGTAGCAAAAGCTTCTTTAAACATATAAAAAGGGAGAGTAGCTAAAATGAATATTGGTCCCTTGCAGGTTGAGACTGGGGAACTGTAGCAGGGAACACAGAAATGACAGAGACACAAAGTCAATATTTGCCTCAGTTTTCATTGTGGAAGAAACTAAAATTATCTCAATAGTAGTAATAGGGAAAAAAGTATTGAACAAACTGTGGTGATTGATGGCAGAAATGTCTCCAGGGCCTGATGGTCTACATTCTAGAGTCTTAAAGGAAATGACAGCAGAGATAGTGGATCCATTAGTTGCAATGCTGCAAAATTCCTTAGATGCACAAACAATTCCAGCAGATTGGAAAAAGTGCTAATATAACACACTTATTCCAAAAGAGAGGAAGGCAGAATGCAGGAAGCTGTAGATCAGTTAGATTAACATGCGATGTTGGGAAATTGTTGGAATTGATAAGGCCAAGGGAAATAAGAACAGGACTCGGCTGTATGACCCCTTGAGCCCGCTCTGCCATTCTGTAGAATCATGGCTGATCCAACATTCTTCACGTCCACTTTCCTGCCTTTTCCCTGTAACCCTTGATTCCCCTGCTGATCAACGATCTATCTATTTCAGCCTTAAATATACATAATGACCCTGTTCCACAGTTGTTGGTGGCAAGAACACCCTCACAACCCCCTGAGAGAAGAAATTCCTCCTCATCTCAGTCTTAAACTGGTGCCCCTTTATTCTGAGACTATGCTCTCTGGATGAAGACTTAAAATGCCAGGATCCAGTAGGCTATGGATCAAGTGCAGGTAAATGGGATTAGTGTTCTGAGGAAGGGTCACCGGACGCGAAACGTTAACTCTGTTTTTTCCTTCACAGATGCTGCCAGAGCTGCTGAGCTTTTCCAGCAACTTTGTTTTTGTTCCTGATTTACAGCATCCGCAGTTCTTTCAGTTTTTATTGGGATTAGTGTTTGTTGGCTGGCATAGACATGGCAGGTGGAAGTGCCTGTTTCAATGCTGTATGACTCAGTGACTCATTGGTCCGGCTCACCAGTGATATTAAGCAGATATTTTTGAGAGACAATGTTCAGACTATTTGCACAACTACACTGGTGCAGTCACACTAACCAAATGAATTCCTATGACAGCCTGCTAATGTTGGAAAATTATATGTGAGGTAATGCAAGAAGTTAAAAAGAGAATTGGGATTTGAGAATGTGTTTGATTTTGTATCAGACCAATTTGAACTGAAATGCCTCAAGCCTGCAAAGTAAAACCCTGGTAAATCGTGATTTTGTTTTGTGACTTTTTCTCTGTCTGAAAATGACACCACTTCTCATGTTGACTCAACCTATTCAGAATGGCTGAACTCTGAACTACTTAAGGCTGTCTCCCAAAAGACTTACAGATGCAATTTTAGAAGAATAGAGAAAGAAGGAACCAGAAGATGCAGCTTTTGTTTTGTAAGTGAAAGTCGGCCAGGCGAAGGTGAATTTAAGCAGAACAATGTGTAATTGTAATACAGACTCAGATGTTATAATAAATGAGTGCCAATGAGTTTTCTAGAGAGAGATCTTATTCTCTTATCTCATTGTTTGCAACGTTATCATCACTCATTACTTCTTCTGAATGTAAGTACAGCAAGACATCTTGCTGCCATGAAATCAGTCTGTGTTTTCAGGTCACAGCTAGTATTACAAGTGAAGGTCCTGAAGATACCGGACTTTGAGCAAATTGTCCACAAACTGTATCATCAAAATGACAAGTTAAATCAATGCTGCAATTCAAGGCCAGTGCAAGGGTATTTGCCAGTCTTCTGCTAGCTCTCTCCCCACCGCCCTCATGCATGCAGATAGACAACTTTAGAAAATGAAGACAGTAACACATTCCTATCTCATGGGCAGTTGTTAGCTGCAGCAGGTTGTGGAATTGCTTTAACCTATCTATCACATGCTGATTCTACTGCTTACTGGGGAACTGGTGCTGTGCCAGAGCTTTACCAGTTTGATACCTTATGTTTAGGTATGCCTGGTGACCTCAGTGAGTGAACAGGAAATGCAGGGAGTAGGAAGCGTTAGTTGTTTGGGAGGATGAGGTGAATGTGAGCTGCTGAGGAGACATGATGCATGCAATAATGAGACTTGTAGTCCCTGAGCCTTAATAAGCTGTGTGTGCTTTGCTGGAGCTTGAATGAATAGTAGCCCTGACAGTGTGAGGTGACAGAGAGAAAATGATGTTGACACTTACTCTTGCAGAACACAGAAGGGTGTTTAACCTTTTCCCTTCATTGCTGTGCTTGTGTTTCACCCAGGACACAGCACTGACCTGGGCTGCTATCAATGTCCAGGCTGACTCAGTCTGGTGGTATTTCCTCCTTGGCTGATCAGCAGCATACAGCACTGCCCGCTCTGTATCACTGCATCCACGTGTACCCCCAGGTCCTTATTGGTGAACTGAGGAGTTACTTGCCTTTCTGAACCATTGCCTTTAGGCTAATGGTGAAGAACCACAGCGTGAGCGGCAGCTCCTAACTTGCACCTTCTGAAGTGGTAGGCACTTGGTGTTTAACAGTGGCACCAGTTCATGAACCTCCAGAAACAGTGAACACTTCTGCTTCTCCTGTCAGGGGATACTACGAGACAGGAGTCCTCGAGGTTAGTTGCATCACTAAGGAGAAGAGCAGAAGACCGTGTGAGAAAAGTTGCTGCAGGCTATAACTGACTGGCCAGGTGTGAATCTTACTCGAAAAATTAGTTGCCACAAAAGGAAGAATTGAGCCCTTTGTGATGAGTCTGTCGATGTTCCAGGATTGAGTGCTAAGACAAAATGAAGGAATTAAAGTTATTTAATTGTGGGCTGTATTCAAAGTATCTAGGGCTGGTGAATTCAATTCTGACTGAACGCCAGGAGCTAGATTCTCTGTTTGAATCCAGGGGTTTAACATTTGAAACAAAACAGGAATTGCTGGAGAAACTCAGCAGGTCTGGCAGCATTTGTGGAAAGAAAGCAGAGTTAACGTTTCGAGTCCAGTGACTCTTCATCAGAATTATTCATGAAGTGTCACCAGACTGGAAATACGTAACTCTGCTTTCTTCCCGAAGATGCTGCCAGAGCTGCTGAGTTTCTCCAGCAATTCCTGCTTTTGTTTCAGATCTCCAGCATCCTGAGTTCTTTGTTTTATTTTAGTGTCTAACATTTGGAACAGTGCTGGGTCCCGAAACTGTGTGGAGTGTTTGAAATGCACCTCCCCAGATGTTGAAGAGGTCTGTCTGTAACTGGTCAGAAAGTGGGCTCAATGTGCAGATAAGTGACAGTAGCTGACTCTCCGGGCTTGGGACCAAGTCACCGACGCACCACAGCCCCACTGGCTGAGGTGGAAGCTGCTGATCAGCGTTCGACAGAAACAGGGGGCTGCTCAACTTGGGGGTCACCCTCTAATGAAGAAGTCAATTGTACTTTAAGTCTCTGACATTGGCTGTCTGGTTGTGATTGTAGGAGCTGCTAAATCTCCATGAACCACGCCTGTGCTCCAGTGGCAGTAGATGAGGCAGCGTCCCTCAATGGATGAAGCATTGATATTTTCTAATCAACCTATTCTGAGAAGTCATTACACACCTCTGAAGCAGGTGGGACCTGAACCCAGAACTGCTGGTCCACAGATTTGGGACACTACCACTGACCAGCCCACATTTCACTTATTTTGAATAAAATGCAACCAGTAGATATTATCGCTGATTTATTTTGGAACTTGAAAATGAGGGATTAAATGGCTGTTTGACTACTGGGCATTCCAATTTCCTAAAATGGCTGTGGTCCAAGCTAATGTCTCTTCTTCTTGCTGGAACAGGCCCCTAATATTTCCTGTAATTATCCGTAATAGCCAACTCCAGTCAGCACTTGATACTAGAATTGCGGCATTGAACCAGCAAAATCGCTGGTGGTGTAAAATTGCAGGTCTGGCTGCCTCCAACTGCAACCCCAACCTGCTCTTGGGATCTGCTGCTACCAGAGAAAAGAAAACTTGTTTGATAGTTAAAGCCTCGGTCAGCCTTGAACTTGGGTGTCATTCTGTCATCACAAATAGGAAAGATCATGTAAGATGAAGAAATGAGATTGAAGCTAAACTAAACTGTAGAAGTTTGTCTGTTACCTGGGTTCATTAATATGATTGCTTTTGGAATGGATTTCTACTTCCATTTATGTAGATTTGGAACAGTATAGATGTTACCCCATCTTAGATAATGTCTTTCAATACCATTCCCCCATTCTGACATCACTTGTTAATACGTATATTCCTTCTCCAGTTCCTTATTTACACTTTGGTTTTCCATTGAACATCTACCTCTTTCAGCACCAGCTTTTTGCTGAGGAACGTTATCAAAGGCTTTTTGAAGTACTTGGCTGTCCTCATGTTTTTGAA
This sequence comes from Rhincodon typus, assembly GCF_021869965.1. Taxonomy (NCBI): domain Eukaryota; kingdom Metazoa; phylum Chordata; class Chondrichthyes; order Orectolobiformes; family Rhincodontidae; genus Rhincodon; species Rhincodon typus. Next base: position 47,765,930 of record NC_063336.1, read on the forward strand.
GCGTCGGCTGAAGAACATGTTATAGAACCCTTGGCATTGTTGAAAGAGGAACAGGGAATTTCCCCAATCTACTGACAAATGTTCCATTCTCTAGCAACACCACCAAAAAGTAACAATAAACTGACCATTTCATCGAGTTGAGATTTGTGAGCCTTTACTGCGTACAGGTCCTTGCCGTAGTTATGGAGTTCATTGCAAGAGTAAACATGCTTTGAACCATTCTAAGCATGGAAAGGTGCCATGTAAATGCAAACTTTGTTTTTTTTCTCTCTATCATCACTAGCAACTTTATAAGTAGGTTCAGGAGAAGGTCATTTGACCCCATGTTCTTGCTATGCTATCCAGCCAGATCATGGCTGATCAACTACCTCAGAGAAACTTTTCTTTGTGGTACCCTATTAGTCACAGCCTGCCTTTCTGAGAATGACCCAGTTATTCTTGCTACCTGTTTTCTACCCATTAACCAATACTCAATCAATTCAAGTGTATCGCCTGCAATCCAATATCCTGTAATAAAAGCAAAATACTGAGAATGCTGGAGATGTCAAACAGAAACAAAAGTGTTGGACCAACACAGCAGGTCTGGCAGCTTGTGTGAAGATGAAGATGAGATCTGAAGAATAGTCATTTACGACTCAGACATTAACTCTGCCCTGCTGAATATTCCTAGCACTGTCAGTTTTTCTTGTGCATCCTGCAATTTTGCTTACTACTGTCTTTTGTGGGATGTTGTCAAAAGCCTGCTGAAGTACCACCTCTTCTAATTTCATCTATTTTCCCAGATTAGGAAAATTCCGATAATATGGAAAGTTTTGTCGGATTGCCAGTAGTGGTTATTAATGACTGGATAGCCACAGTGTTTGTCAAGAGTTCTTTTTCTGCCAGGATAGAGAAAAAAATCATAAACAATATTAGTGTTATTAAACATTCAGTCATAATTTCTAGCATCAACTAGTCAAGTTTCTTGCTTGACATATAGAGAAATATGGAGACATTATGAAAATAATACTATCTTGTGTTATTTTATTGCAATTATTTGTAGACAATTTCAGAATTTGTTCATCATTTAAAAGTTCTACTAATTGCTACTGAGATCAATTTAGTAATGATCTGCAAATGCATAAGCACATTTTTTGAACTATTTACTCTCCCCTTCCCTAATTGGATATGAATTCTTTGTAAATTAAGTTGCTGCTGACAAAGGACACAAAAAATCTTGTGGGAACAAATATCTTTAAATTAGTTTTGCGTGGTGTCCCTTATTTTATAAAGCTTGATCCATGGGTGGCACAGTGGCACAGTGATTAGCTCTGCAGTCTCACACCAGTAGGCACCTAGGTTCAGTTCCACTCTTGGGCGACTGTCTGTGTTGAGTTTGCACATTCTCCTTGTGTCTGTGTGGACTTGCTCCGGGTGCTCCGGTTTCTCCCACAGTACAAAGATGTGCAGGTTAGCTGGATTAGCCAAGCTAAATTGCTCACAATGTCCAGGGGTGCATAGGTCAGGTGGATTAGCCATGGGAAATACAGGGTTAGAGGGATAGGGTAGGTGGCTGAGTCTGGGCGGGATACTCTTCGGAGCGTCAGTGTGCACTTGTTGGGCCGAATGGCCTGTTTCCACACTGTAGGAATACTGTGCTTCTCTGTGCAGTTTAGGTAGATTTGGCCATGGGAAATGCGAGGCTACAGGGAAGGGTGGGATGCTCTTTGGAGGGTTAGCATGGATCTGATGGGCCAAATGGTCTGCTTCCACATTGTAGGGATTCTGTCATCTGTGTCCTGTAGCTACTGACCTGACATTTGTCAGTTTTTGAAATCTGAAGTCTCAGGTTAGTCATTGCTATTTCAGTGCATGTTCCATATACAAATAATAGAATCCAAGTGGCCATTTTGCATCTTCATTGCCCTTGGCATTTACGCCTGGGGAAATGGATGTTCGTGAAAAAGATGTAGGAGGGCTGCTGTGCTATGAGCATACAAAATATTATCTGCAGGACTTTCTGACAGAGGGACATGAAACAAATTCCAGGAAAAATATGAAAATTTCCTGATAAAAGCACAGAGAAATGTTCAGTGAAAGTGGACTGCCAAGTAATGAAGCTCTAAGTGGCTCTGAGTGATTTTCTTAGTGCGCTTCAACCTCTATTGCTAGTACTCTCTGAGAATTTGCCTTGTTTATACATATTGTTCACAATGGAGACCAACAGCCATTTAACGGGCATTTTGTTTACATTGTAGCTGCTCCAAAGGTGCTGTCTGACGGGTTTTTTTCATGAAGTTTCAGTAGGAAGCAGTTATTACCTCGAGAACAAAAATGCAGTGATGATTGGAGTTTTGAGTTACAGGAAGGGAAATACAGATATGGATAAAAGAGCTGGTGAATCAAATGCAATTTAAGAGAGGTTTCCAGTGAAAACAGTTATTTATTTTGGTTTACTCTTATGCCCGTTAAACAAATGTGAATGGTCTCAAATGTAGCTATTGCTTAAGTGAAAAGGCTGTGTCCCTTTATTATTGACCAATGTTTGGAAAAGTAATGGGTTACGTGATTGATGTTACTTCAGACTTAGAGGGAAGGATTTTCCCAGAGCTTGTGTAGCAAGAGTGAATGGGATACAGAGAAGATAAGATAGCAGTGAGTAACCAACTCTGTAACTGAGACTCCCATTTAGGGGCCATTTATATTGCTCATTGACATTCCACATAGCCTCTCTTGGCTATCCCCCAGCAGGCATGGGAATGGGCATGTTGGATGCGGTGAGGGTGTGTTAGGGTGTGTCTAGTGTAAACCATGGGCAGGAAAAGCCAGTCCTGGTGTCCAAAAATTGCTGTGGGAGGGATACCTCAGATTAGGTGGGTTGGCCTGCTGTACTCCTCATAAAAATGTTTCAATTGTCACCTCTCCAAGGGTACCTCCGTTTTGAATGCCCACCTCTCTTGGTGGAACTGCAGACTTTGATAGTAAACTCAGAGACAACAAGTTAGGAAGGTGCCTTCAGGAAGGTATTGCCATTGGTCTTGCTGTTTCTAAGTTTGGCTTTGGATCTAACACAAGAATTTTGTTGTGCAGTAGAAAATCCAGCCTTGGTTCCTCTGTTATAACATCTTTCATTCCCATGTAGTACATCAGAGGACATGGTGAATTTTGTACTTAAATACCCTAGTAATTAAGCAAGAAGAAAGTGAGATACAAGCTATTTTTTTCAATTTTTAAGTTTTATTAAACTTTGTATTAATTTCTGCAATTTACAGTTAATACATTTTTGTGTTGACTTTTCTTATCCTTCAACTATCCTGAAACCAAGGATTTGGCCACAAATCTTTCTCTATTGAATTCTATTCTATCCTACTGTCACTGCCTGTTGTGTGGAGACACAAGTCCACATTTTGATGTCGTCCAGCCATGTCATCTTAGGTCTTCCTTGTGGATATTTTCTCTCACTCCCCTCCTGTTTGCATCACGTACACCCAAACCGTCAGCTTTCCTGAAATCAAATCTCTAAGAAAGCTCCTCTCTATACATCTGTTTTCTCAAGAATGTCCTCATTTGTCCACTAAGCTGTCCAGGACGTATGTAAGATCCATCTGAGTTCCTTCAGTCCAGGCTTACCTGAAGGCAAATGAAAAGATTCGGTGCTGTTGCATAATTATATGAAGTGTGCTTCCAACATTTTTATATTTGAAGTCTCTGTTAATCATCTAACTTTAGAAAATGTTGCACAGCTGGGTGGCAGCAACTTCAACATCAAGTCATTCCTTCAGAGGAAAGATAAGACAGCAATAAAAAGGGCAAGTGAAACAGCACAGTCTCCTTATGGCCAGTAACAATATGTTCCATTGTTCAGTAGGCTATGGTGAATAAGAAACAAAACGCTTCCTGGCTGAACTGCTCAAGTATTCCCAATGAGTCTGAGGATACAGTCCTTGTCTTGTTCCTTTTTAAGGTGTGCGTGTGAATTTCTCAAACACTGTGCTGATCCATTTCTTTTCACACCAAAACTGATGTCTCCTTTTAATTCCCTCATTTGCTATTATCTGGAATCCTCCACTTTTGAAAATTAGCTACACAAATACTATTGCTCAATATACAAAAGGGATGGAAATTGCTGATGGTGCTGTCCGATTCTAACGAATTGACTAAGTCTGGTGAGTAATATTTTGGAATGATGCTAAGTGAACAAAATTTTTTCAAAATGTTAGGAATGAGCCCTGACAGTGGAGCGATGTGGGAGTAGTGCTTTGTGCTACTGGTGCTGTTAGTAGATTATAGTATTTGAAGATGCGCTCACTGACTTTGATAACATATCTGCAGCCGTTGAATTTGTCATTACACTGCATCAAGGTCTTTGGGGTGTGACTTCTGCTATTGACAGTGTCGTGGTTATAAGGTCCCATTTCCATCAGAACTATTTTCTGGAGGGCCTCCTGGCCCCCGTGGATATTGGACATCTCTCCTCCTCTACATCTCTTGTACCAAAGTCTCCAGTGCAGCATTAGAAAGTCTTAGAACAAATGTCTTTCCATGTTTGTCATTTGCTGTCTTTTTCATAGCAGGATCAGTTGCCAAATGTCTTTCTGCACTCGGTCCAGCCAAAGCCTCCCTTTTAAGAAGTTTGTGAGTTTAAGAAATGCAGGCTTGCTTTAACTGGTGCTATCCTCTTGTTATTTTGGACCAGGTGTTGCCCCACAGATTGGACATTGCAATTGTATAAATTAGCAGGGAGCACAAGACTGGTCTGCTGTCCACATCAGAAGCAACTGCACAAGTCAAACACTGGTCATGATCGCTGCATCTGTGGTTGGGGTCCAGCGAATTTAGCACCCCTCATCTCTGATGCTGCAGTTAATTGCATTGTCATTGAGACCAAACTACTAAAGAAAAGTGAAGATACAAAAGGTGACAACAATCAATATCGATCTTGTATCGTGACTCTGAATTACAGATAATTTATTTCAACAAAGTGAATCTGTTTAACAGTGCAAGGCAGGAACATGGCGGCTCCAACTATATTTTTGTTGAAGTGCTTCGTTTGAGCTTGTTTATATTAAATGTATTAAAGATTTCTGTTTTGTTGAACCAGTTTTTCTTTAGGAACTGTCATTGCCAGTGGGAATATGTTCACATGAAATGGCCGGTTTTGAGAAGTCATAGTCCTTGTGCTGAACTCCGCATTTGACTGTTCAATCTATCCTCCACAAGTTGGGTTCACTCAGCCTTGGTGCACCGTGGTAGGCAAATGCATATCATCATTTTACTTTTAGCTGTTATTAGGCACCTCATAGTTTTGGACCCAACCAGCTTGATCAGTAGTAATGTTGCCGAGCCACACTTGGTGGTGGACATTGAAATCCCCCATCCAGAGTACATTTTGTGCCCTTGCCATCCTCAGTGCTTCCTCTAAGTGTTGTTCAACTTGGAGGAGTACTGATTCATCAGCTGAGGGAGGATGGTATGTGGTAATCAGCAGGAGGTTTCCTTGCCCATGTTTAACCTGAAGCCACATGACTTCATGGGGTCCAGCATCAATGTTGAGGACTCCCAGGGTAACTGTATACCACTGTGCCGCGACTTCTGCTGGGTCTGTCCTGCCAGTGGGACAGGACATATCCAGGGATGGTGATCGTGGTGTCTGAGATATTGTCTGTAAGGTATGATTCCATGAGTATGACAATGTCAGCTCCCCCAGTTTTGTCACTAGCCCCCAGATGTTAGTGAGGAGGACTCCGCAGGGTAGACAGGGCTGTTTCTGCCATTGTCTTTTCCGGTGTCTAGGTCGAGGCCAGGCGATGCACCTGGTTTTCATTTCTTTGAGGCTTTGGAGTGATTGGCATAACTGAATGGCCTGCTAGGCCATTTCAAAGGGCAATTGAGAGTTAACCACATTGCTGTGGGCCTGGAGTCACACGTAGGTCGGAGCAGGTGAGGATAGCAGATTTCCCTCCCTGAAGGATATTAGTGAACTAGATGGGTTTTTCCAACAATCGATAATGGTTTCATGGTCATCAGTAGATTCTTAATTCCAGATTTCTTTTTAAATTTAATTCAGATTCTACCATCTGCCATGACAGGATTCAAACCCGGGTTCCCAGAACATTAGTTCAATTTCTGTTTTAATAGTCCAGCGATAATACCACGGGGCTATCGCGTCCTCATTTAAATATTATTTTTAAGTTATTGTTTCATTGGGAGGGGAGTAGGAAGGGGGTACACAGAGGAGCAAAATCTGTTGTGTAACCTTTAGTTTGCAGAGGGAAAAACATCATTGGCATTGGCGTACTCCCTGATGCCAAGAAACAGACAAACCAGCCCATTCATGCCTGTACCCACTATGAACAAAAAATGTATCTTTTTTTCCTGCCTTTTGCACTCACGGACAGCCTTGGCCCTTCAGGAATAAACGGGATTCTCCATGGCCACTGAAACCTCTAGCCACATCATCACATGCATTGGGGCTGCATCGTGGCTCAGTGATTAGCACCAGGGACCCGGGTTCAATTTCAGTCCTGGGTAACTGTCTGTGTGGAGTTTGCACATTCTCCCCGTGTCTCTGCGGGTTTCCTCGAGGTGATCCGTTTTCCTCCCACAGTCCAAAGCTGTGCTTGTTAGGTGGATTGGCCATGGTAAAATTGCCCCATAGTATCCAGGGATGTGCAGGTTAAGTGGGTTAGCCATGGGGAATGCAGTCTTATGGGGATTGGGTAGAGTGATCTTCAGAGGGTCGGTGTAGACTTGATGGGCTGAATGGTTCTTTCTGCACTGTAGGGATTCTAAATTCAGCTATCCCACCTGCCACTTGAAACCTGCTGAAGAAAAGGAAACCCCTTTCAAATTTATATGCTTTGCCACTGATGATGTGTTCCAGTCTTTTCTAACCCTAAACACTCTCCCACAATTCCCTCACTTTTTTCCTAGTCCTGCTTCATTTTCATTTGTTCTCACTGTTCTCTCTTCCTCTTCTCTCATTTTTCCTTTTCTCTTCCACTGCCCCTTCATCTCTTGTTTTCCACTCTCCAGCCCTCAAGCTCTCCCCCTTTCCTCTCCCATCTTTCTCCTCCTTCCTCTGCTTTCTCTACAGGCCCTTCCCCCTCCCTTCACATTTCTTTCCTTCGCTGTTTGAATCAAAACCCATTTGGTTAGAAATCATAATCAGAAAATGGCATCTCACTGTTCTGTCATGTCGCATGTGACAAGACTCCGGGACAACTTGTCGTTTGTAGGATCTTCAAATAAAGAGGATATGATGAAGATACTTCAGTTAACATTGTTAAAGTGATGTTTGTCGTGAAAAGCTATGTCAGTCCCGATTTGACTGTCAGCAGCACAGATATTACCAAACTGACAGATCTGTCAGTACCACTGTCTGGGTGGGAGAAATGTTTGTCAACAAATGAGAAAACCACAAGTAAAGGCTCCAATTGGTATCTCTTTGACTTTGAGTAACAGTAAAAAATGGGTGACAAGTGAGTTGACTAATTTTCTTTTATTAATTCTTGAGATACGGGCATCGCTGGCTAGACCAACATTCATTTCCCATCCCTAATTGCTCGGGAGAAGATGGTGGTGATCTGCCTTCCTGAACCACAAAGTCCATATTTGTCTAGGGACACCCAGAGTGCTGTTTAGAGTTCCAGGATTTTGATCCAGCAAGTATAAAAAACCAGTGTTATAATTCCAAGCCAGGATGGTATGTGCCTTGCAGGTGGTGCTGTTCACAGCTGTTAACTGTCTTTAGGCTTCCAGTTGGTAAAAGTTGCGAGTTTGGCACACTATTGATGAAGCATTTATGAACTGCTGCAGTATAACTTCGATATAACAAACACTGTTGCCTCTCTGCATGGACGGAGTGAATGTTGAAGGTAGAGTGCTGGTCAAGTCAGCTGATTTATACTGGATGGAGTCAAGCTTCTTGAGTGCTATTGGAGCTGTATCCATCTAAGCAAATGGAGACAACTTCATCCTACTCCTGATTTGTGCCTTGTAGATGGTGGATAGAGATAGTAGGAACTGCAGATGCTGGAGAATCTGAGATAACAAGGTGTAGAGCTGGATGAACACAGCAGGCCAAGCAGCATCAAAGGAGCAGGAAAGCTGAAGTTTCGGGCCTAGACCCTTCTTCAGAAATGGAGGAGGGGAAGGGGATTCTGAAATAAATAGGGAGAGAAGGGGAGGCGGATAGAAGATGGATAGAGGAGAAGATAGGTGGAGAGGAGACAGACAGGTCAAAGAGGCGGGGATGGAGCCAGTAAAGGTGAGTGTAGGTGGGGAGGTAGGGAGGAGATAGGTCAGTCCAGGGAGGACGGACAGGTCAAGGAGGCGGGATGAGGTTAGTAGGTAGGAGATGGGGGTGGGGCTTGAGGTGGGAGGAGGGGATAGGTGGGAGGAAGGACAGGTTAGGGAGGCGGGGACGAGCTGGGCTGGTTTTGGGATGCGGTTGGGGGAGGGGAGATTTTGAAGCTTGTGAAGTCCACATTGATACCATTGGGCTGCAGGGTTCCCAAGCGGAATGGAGTTGCTGTTCCTGCAACCTTCAGGTAGCATCGTTGTGGCACTGCAGGAGGCCCAGGATGGACATGTCGTCTGAGGAATGGGAGGGGGAGTTGAAATAGTTTGTGACTGGGAGGTGCAGTTGTTTATTGCGAACCGAGCGTAGGTGTTCTGCAAAGTGGTCCCCAAGCCTTCGCTTGGTTTCCCCGGTGTAGAGGAGGCCACAACGGGAACAGCGGTTGCAATATACCACATTAGCAGATGTGCAGGTGAACATCTACTTGATGTGGAAAGTCTTCTTGGGTCCTGGGATGGGGGTGAGGGGGGTGGTGTAGGGTCAGGTGTAGCACTTCCTGCGGTTGCAGGGAAAAGTGCCGGGTGTGG
>NC_063336.1:47775197-47897271 GCF_021869965.1 Rhincodon typus
ACCACTCTCTCCATGACTCCCCTGTCCGCTCCACACTCCCCTCCAGCCCCACCACACCCGGCACTTATCCCTGCAACCGCAGGAAGTGCTACACCTGCCCCTACACTACCCCTCACCCCCATCCCAGGCCCCAAGAACACTTTCCACATCAAGCAGATGTTCACCTGCACATCTGCTAATGTGGTATACTGCATCCGCTGTTCCCGTTGTGGCCTCCTCTACATCGGGGAAACCAAGTGGAGGCTTGGGGACCACTTTGCAGAACACCTATGCTCGGTTCGCACTAAACAACTGCACCTCCCAGTCGCGGACCATTTCAACTCCCCCTCCCATTGCTCAGACGACATGTCCATCCTGGGCCTCCTGCAGTGCCACAACGATGCTACCTGAAGGTTGCAGGAACAGCAACTCAATTTCCCTTGGGAACCCTGCAGCCCAATGGTATCAATGTGGATTTCACAAGCTTCAAAACATCCCCCCCAACTACCGCATCCCAAAACCAGCCCAGCTCGTCCCCGCCTCCCTAACCTGTCCTTCCTCCCACCTATCCCCTCCTCCTACCTCAAGCCCCACCCCCATCTCCTACCTTCTAACCTCATCCCGCCCCCTTGTCCTGTCCGTCCTCCCTGGACTGACCTATCTTCTCCCTACCTCCCCACCTACACTCACCTTTACTGGCTCCATCCCCGCCTCTTTGACCTGTCTGTCTCCTCTCCACCTATCTTCTCCTCTATCCATCTTCTATCCGCCTCCCCCTCTCTCCCTGTTTATTTCAGAACCCCCTTCCCCTCCCCCATTTCTGAAGAAGGGTCTCGGCCCGAAACGTCAGCTTTCCTGCTCCTTTGATGCTGCTTGGCCTGCTGTGTTCATCCAGCTCTACACCTTGTTATCTCAGATGGTGGATAGACACTGGCAAGTCAGGCAGTGAGTTATTCATTGTAAGACACCTTGCCTCTGACCTGCTTGTGCGCTACTGCATTTATATAGCCCATCCAGTTCAGTTTCTGGTCAATTATATCTCCCAGGATGTTGATAGTGAGGTTTTCAGTAATGGTCATGCCATTGAATGTCAAAAATGATGGTTAGATTCTCCCTTGTTGGGGATGGGCATTTCATCACATAGTGCAAATGTCTCTCGCTGTTTATCTGGAATGTGGAAGCAAGCGGACATTGTTTCAGTATCTGAGGAGTTACGGATGGTGTTGAACACTGTGTAACAGCCAGGGAATGTCCCCACTTCTGACCTTATGATGGATGGAAACTTGTTTTTTAGCTGTAAGTGCACCTACCATTTAGCAAACGATATTTGTCCTATTGTTTTCTTTCTCACCCAGAGAATGATTTCATGTCTCAGTACAAAGTGAGAATTTGCTCCACTGATACTCATGAAAAACTCATCAGCAGGTGACTTCACTGAAATCCCTGATCCCACTTGATCAGTAACTGAGCCCAGGGAGCTCAATACTGGCTTGGTACTGCCTTGTAACTGGGTCAATGTTAAATCTAACGTGATGTAAACTTGACAAGACCCACGAAGTTGACTTTTAAAGGCTTCCAGTTTTGGTTTATTATGCTTTCTCCCACTAAGAAGGAAACATGAGATCACTGAGCGACCAAAACCTTTTATTTGGCTAAATACTGCTGTTCTGATGAAAAAACTTGCCGCTACCCATTCAAAATTTGTTACTCAGTAATATTTCTACCAAAAATATTGTACTGTTGCAATATTAATTTCACTGTAATCTGTGAAAAAGTAGGCCTTGCACTTATATGCTGCTATTTTTTGTCAGCTTCCATCCCAGCCATTTGCAGCCAATGAAGTACTTTTTGAAGTATAGTTGTTGGAGCAGAATTATATCTGGCTGTTGAGGTGAAAGGTCAAATTTGAAATTTTTTCTGAGGAAATCTAATCTTATTCATGTAACCAAAACCATGCCACATTTGTATGCCTTTATCGGAGGTCAGGAATGATGCAGGATCTCCAGAATACGAGGGAGGACAAAAATCACATTCACTAACCATAGCCATTTATGTTGGTTTAATGAATCAAATACGCATACTCTATAGAGTTGTCAGGAAGTTTGCTAGGCTGGGAAAAAGGCAAGGAATAAAGTGCAGCAACGTCTCTTGATGTTTTTCTTCAGCTTTTAAATTGCCCATTTACTGCTTGCAAGCAGGTTGTGTCTATGGAAAGGAGGGGGCAGTGGACGGAAGATTCCCTTAAAGCCACATCTGAGCCCCGGCAAGAAGAGTTCTGTGTTGCCAAGCTCAGCTTTCCTGCATATTAAGAAAAGTACTTTGAAGACCTATCCCATTTTCAGTATATATACAGAAACAGGTCTAGCAGCAACATGAATTTCCTTGCTCGTCACTTCCAAGTCAAAGCATCACAATGCCTCAAGCCTGCGAGAAGGACATGTAGAATGTGAAAAAAACTACTCGTGAATCGCTTTACATGAGCAGGGTGAAATATCTTGCTATGACCAAGACACTATGTCTGTTCACAATGTGGTGCCTGCTTTAGTGACAAGACCTCCAACCAAGGGGAAATCAGGGTCATACACTTTCAGTGGTCTTGAAGGAGACTGATCACCAATTCCTTCATGACTGGCTCTTTCCAAAGCCCCATATCTATCCTGTATGGGATAGCAAAATCCTTCGTGCACTGTGCATCCATCAAGTAACTGATGCCTTTTTTACAGGGTCAGACACTTCATCTCCTTTGGCAATGGTATGCTGCAGCCCAGGGAGGAGCGAGAGGATACTGAAGTACTAATATCAGGTAGACTAGTAATCTAGAGGCCAGGCTAATGCTGTGTGGGTAGGGGTGCATGTCCTACCACAGCATCTGGAATAAAAACCAAAATAAAGATAAAACTAAAAACAGAAATTGTAGAGAAATTTCTCCAGTAATTTCTCTTTAATGTTTCAGATTTCTAACTTCTGCAGTTCTTTGTTTTATTTATCTGGAATAAAAAGCTAGCCTCAGTGATGATGTTCATGAACCTATCATGGATTGTCATAAGAACTCATCTCGTTTGTTAATTTTCTTTACGAAGGAAACCTGCTGCCCATCCCTGGTCCAGATGCACTAAAATGTGCTTGACTCTTAACTGACCTCTGAAATGGGCTGGCAAGTGGGTCAGGCAACATCCCTGGAGAGAGAGCAAACTAATGTTTCCAGTCTAGATGACTCTTCATCAGCACTGTCTCTCCATGAATGCTGCCTGATCCACTATGATTTCTAGCATGCTTTATTTTCGGTACAGATTCCAACATCTGCAGTAATTTGTTCCATCAATTTGAGGGCAGATAGGGATGATTAACAAGTTTCTGGCCTTGCTAGTGATATGCAGGTCACATTAAATGAAGTTTGTTTTTTGAAAAAAAGGTAAGGTGACTCCTATACCTTCTTTCTCTGAATGCAGAGCCCGAGGCAACAAAAGTAATGCCTATATTCTCTGAAAGAAAAGAAATACATATCCCGCTGTAATTTTCTGTCTTCCTATTCAAATTTGTGTAGCATTTATATTATACAATATTTCTCCCAGAGTAATATTTAAACTGTCTTAATATTTATGTTGCTGTAGTATTTATCCCAGAGTAATATTTATACTGCCGTAATATTCATACTGGTTTACTATTTATGTTGCTGTAATATTTATCCCAGAGGAATGTTTATACTGCAGTAATTTTCATCCCACACTAACATAATACCACATTAATATTGTATTGCTGCAATATTTATGCTATACTAATATTTATTCTCTAGGAATACTTGTGGTACATAATATTTATGCTGCAGTTATGCTTGTCCTTTGGTCATACTAGATTAGGTGCTTGTCATTGCTGACAGCAAACTGTTTGCTGGAGTGGTGTCATTCCTTAGACTTGACTGCAGTAATTTCCATTGCTATGCTGTAAAGCTGAGTACGTAATGCTCAGAGTTCACTTTTTGGAATGCTTGCCTGTACTGTTTATCACATTATTTCAATCAGAAAGGAATGTGAAAAATGGAGATTGTCACTCTCTGACTTTAGATGAGGCTGTAAATTATCATTTAATCACTGACAAAAACATTATTACATTGTACTGAGATAGCAGTGCAATTATATAAATTGTTTTTACTGAACCTTTAACAGTACACTCTTTGTATCATTGATAAAAAAAAAGGAACAGACCTGCTCTGTAATTTTTGAAAGCCATCTGTGTTTGATCTGTTGAATTTTTTTGAAAACTCAAATGAGAAGTTGATGTCTGCAGCTAACATTACAGGAGAGACTTGGGGACAAGTTGCCTGTTTATGTTCTGAGCCATGTAGTGTTACTTGACACTGTGGGGTTAATTTGACAAGTCAAGAATCTTACGCCAAAGCAGAGGAAGGGAAAGGAAAGTTTAACATCTGCAAAAAAGTACAAAATAATGAAGGAAGACTTTGGTCAACCTTTATTTGACTTTGTATTTTTAGTAATGGAAAGCTTAGGAGACACACTCCTGAATTCACAATTATCCATTTAAAATGGTGGAGCTTTATGCTAGGATCACCTTGTGAAGACATCTTTTTTGACACTATGGTTAGAAGATTTCACTGGAGATTTATCCTGCTTCATGTCGTAAAAGACTGCAGCCTACATTTTCCAATATTCGCTTGGTGTTGTTTGGTCAGAGATGATGTTTGGTTGATTTTAGTCATAATAATAAAGAAAGTTTGAGTTTTACCAGCTCATTAGAGTTGGAACAGAACATGAGGGGGAAAGTCATTGGGAGGGATGATCAATGTTTTCTTGCTGCACATTGCTTGCTTTCAGTGGGAGACTCCTCAACAGCTCAATTGCCCAGTCAGCCCATTGAGCCACTCGATGGTTTACTTGAAGGGCAACTTACTGTTCACTGCAGGCTCTGCTACTGCTTGGGGAGGCTACCGATGAAACCCTGGCCACCTCCTCGTAGATTCTACTGCTGAGGAGACTCTACTTTATGGCTAAGATACAAATATAGCAGCAGGAGTAGTCCAGGCAGCCCCTCGAGCTTGCTCTGTCATTCTAGCTCATGACTGGTCATACATCTCAACACCATTCTTTTTGAGCTACTTTCCCAACCCATCTATAAACCTAAATAAAAACCGAAAGAACTGCTATAAACCTGTCAGATTCTGTCTTGAACACGCTCAAGAACTGAGCTTCCATTGCCCATTCAGGTAGAGAATTCCACGGATTCACCACCCTCTGAATGATGAAGTTCCTCCTCATCTTATCCTGAGATGGTTTCCCCTTGTTTTCAAGGCCCACCAGCCACAGGAAAATTTGGTCTGAACTTTCCCACCCACTGAACAGCGTGGGTATTGGCGAGCAAATTGGGAAAATCATATGAATGACAGGATGAGACTCTCACTAGTGAGCAGCGAGAAGCCTATCTGCAAGCATTAACATCTCATTATTAGTCAATCTTGCTCCATTAATTTCATGTTTTCTGTCCTCCCATCCACCAGATCAAAACTAGGTGGTGACAATTCCTGACATAAAGTAAGATTGGGTACCTGGCAATTCCAGGTTGCCACTTGCACCCATAGCCCTCCATTGTACTTCACCAGCACCCCTGCAACTTGCAGGATTTCCAGGTTCCTGTTAACAAAGTGGGGTTCCATGTCTCCTCTATCTGTTATGTTTGGAGCAATGTACAGAAATCAAGCAGGGCAGCTCCAGACTGCCAGCCATTGACCAGCTGCACAGCTGTATTTCAGAGATGGTGCCAAATGCCAGGCATCCTGAGAGTCCTGGTGCTGCTGAGTTTTTCCACCCACCACAAGTGGGGCAATCCTTTGAGTAGGGCACAAGAGGGGTGTGGTGCATTGATTGGTGAGTTCAGGAAGACCATGTGAGAAAATCCATTAGTCCTCATAGAGAGAAATTCTCCATGCTGCCCACCAAAATTGACATGAGCTGACTTTTGGTAAAATTCAGCCCATCCTTCCTGCATCTCTTCCTGTCCAGACCTTTGAGATGTATATAATATTTAGTGAGATCAACTCTCATTATTCTAAACTCAAAACAATACAGGCCCAGTCTCCTCAGTCTATGCTTGTAAAACAATCCTACCATCCCAGAGATTGATTGGGTGACCCTCCATTGCCCATCCTCTATGGAAAGAATATTGTTCCTTATGTAAGGGGACTGAAACTGCTCACAGTACTCCAATTGTATGGAACCTTGGTGAGACCACATCTGAGGTAAGACATCTTTACTCTTATACACAAATCCTCCTCCAATAAAGGCCAACATATTACTTGCCTGTACAATTGCTTGCTGCACCTGCATGCTACCTTTCAGTGACTTCTGAACAATGATGCCTAGGGCATGACAAATACATGCCTACCAATGGTGGATAACCAATTTGGTAAATTAAAGTTTCAATTGAAGGTATGTTTTAAGGGCAGTTCACATATTTTAGATGGGTGTGGCTCTACTGATGTATATTAACCTCCCGGTAGTAGGCCACAGGAGCTAGCGGCAGATCCAACAGAGTAGTCCAGCATGAGCTAATGCACTGTGAGGGCCACAGCCGCAAGTACAGATCAATGTGTGAAGGCACTCTCCCTCCATACTGGTAGCAAAGTAGATCTGGCTATAGTACAATTGGTGCACTTTACATATTTTCAGAGTGTGCCTTGAGATGGGCTGGATTTTGTACATTGCAGTGGCAGCACCCACCCCTTGTAATGGGGCTGCCTAGAGCTTCAGACACTCCAACTAGACTATCCCCAACTGTGGAACCCATCTACTGTCTTTAATTGAATGATGTTCTCAGTGATCTCCTCTTGAAAACTCTCCTCCAGAATTCCATCAGTTGCTCCTGCATTTTTTTTATTCACCCATGAAACGTGGGCCTCGTTGGCTGCCCAGTATTTATTGTCCAAGCCTGCTTGCCCTTGGGAATGTGGTGGTGAGCTGCCTTCTCAATCCGCTGTAGTCCATGTGTTGTAGGTAGACCCACAATGCCCTTTAGGAGGGAATTCCAGGATTTTGACCCAGCGACAGTGAAGAAACGGCAATATATTTGCAAGTCAGGATGGTGGGTGGCTTGGAGGGGAATTTGCAGGTGGTGACATTGCCATGTATCTGCTGCCCTTGTCTTTCTAGTTGGACGTGGTCATCACTCTGGAAGGTGCCGTCTGAAGATCTGCGGTGAATTTCTGCAGTGCATCTTGTAGATGGTGCACGCTGGTACTACTGAGTGGAGGGAGTGGATACTTGTGGATATGATGCCAAACAACACTGGTGGCTCTGCCATCATTAAAGATAGGGACATTTGTGGAGCCTTCTTTTCAAGTGAGTTGTTTAATTATGCACCAGTATTCACAACTGAATTCAACCTGGCATCGAGATTGGGACCTTGGAACTAAAATTTAGCTCCTGCAATTCCTCAGCATGTTCTTTGTCTGTCAGTGAAGGTTAGAATTATTGGACCAGAAATTTCTGGCATAGGGTGATTGGCACCTTTATGTAGATGACTGCTGGAGTAATTTGGTTTCTGGCAGGGTCACTTTTAGCTCACTTTGAAATTTTGGTAGGTTTCCATCAGAGAGGAAGCATGGGAATGGGATGAGGTCACCTGTCATAATTTCCATCAGTTCAGATTGTAATTCGCCTCATGTTAAGTCAACCTGATTATAATTCAGCAGTGTCAGGCTCACCAGCAATGTGTGCATGTGGCATTGTAGCCCTGATCACTGTTTCTGAAACACAAATGCCAGTTTGCTCACCTTCTACATAAATAGGACTTTTAAACGGGAATATCTTTTCTCCTTATGAAGCAGCAAGGTGTTGCTTGGAAATTTCTTCTTGTCACTGGAGATTTTCATAAAGTGCAGTGTAAGCCGTGGGTGACTGTTCTTTTTATGCTTATGGATACAATTTTGGGATTTAGAATGGGATTAAGGCTGGAGACAATTGGGGGATGGAATCCTTACCCTGTCACACTTTGGGAGCAGAGCGGAAGCCAGAAATCCCTAATCTGCGATTAGTATTGTGTGTATATTGAAGACACATAACTAATTGTGCATAAAGTTACATTTCAGCTCATAGGGTATTAATGTGCTTGTGAAAGCCACCATTTGGACACATGATAAAGCATCTCGAAAGTGGCCAATCCAGGAATGATTCCTAAATTTGTTGCCTCTCCTTTAAGGTGCTATTTTAAAACAGACCTCTTTGTCCAATGCCTTTGGTTGCCCATCCTTACATCTCTCTGTGCGGTCTGCTATCAAATTTTGTTTGTGAATATTCCTGTGAAATGCCTTCCACTGTTATACTGTGTTAAAGGTACCACACAATACAAGATTTTGTAGCTGAGCCTTAGTGGCATTTGGTACAGTGAAAAATACTGTGGACCTGTTCTCAGCCCATAATACAGAAAGTTTACAGAAAGAATTTTGCTTACCATTTCTTTTTGTGGACACTTTACATTTTTGAAATCTTCTGATGAAAAATGTTTTCATATAAATATGTTGTTACGTAACAGAATTTTGCTGATTGAGTAGCCATAAAGTTCCACTATATGGACAAGTAGAATTGTACACGGTAAAAGATTATAAAGCCTGTGGGGCCTTTGCATAAAGTTGAAAGATCCGTGCATTACAGC
Organism: Rhincodon typus; assembly: GCF_021869965.1. Lineage (NCBI taxonomy): Eukaryota > Metazoa > Chordata > Chondrichthyes > Orectolobiformes > Rhincodontidae > Rhincodon > Rhincodon typus. The sequence goes on from NC_063336.1 coordinate 47,783,835, forward strand.
AATAAGGAGAGCATTTCAAACTATTTAGTGACTTGATTTGGACGTGCTCATTGCATGTAACAATTCAACTACACAAGTCACTCAGCTTATGGCTACACTGCCAAGGCTTTGGTAGCTCTGTTATAAACAGATGCTTCAACTTATTCAGTTACAGGCACACGACCAGGCGGCACCAGTCAGTCCTGAGGTTTTTTTTCTAGATGTTTATGAAAACTGAGATGTATTTTTTAGAAATTGAATGAAATCAAGGCACTCCTTCGGGCTAGAACATAACACAGTCAGCAGAGGCGGGTGACAGTGCAGCAGGGGTTTGACAGGAGCCTCTAAATCATGGTCTGCAGCAAAGTATAATGTACTTACAACATGGCCTGAGGGCCACGTGCAGCTCATTTCCTCCTTACCTGTGGTTCTTGGGTGAAGTGTTGCTCCATGAATCTCTTGGCTTCAATTCGCAGCTCTTGCAGCTCTGTGACATTTCCCAAATGAGAAGTCAAGATGGGAGGAAAAAAAAACACAGAAGGAGTCATCTTTTTAACTTGAGAAACAATTGATAGATGTAGTTGCTTTTTGAGAGGTCGATTGATGAGGATGCCCACAAACAACTTATTGTTGATGATTGTAATTCTTACTGAAAAGTGAATGCTATCGAAGTTATATTGATATTGTGCAAACAAAGTTCAAATTCTTACCACTACAATCAAAAATGTAATTTCCTTGCAGTGGGAGTTAGAGAGCTAAATTGAGAAGGGGCAGTCTTTAATTTTATAACTTAGATAATGCTATAAATTGTAAGAGGACAGAGATTGAAGGAAATCATCTGGACTTGAGGTTTAATTATAACCATTTGTTTGTTCTTTATCATTATAATGTGTAATACATTACGTTTAAACACTTCAAAGCAGTCTGAAGTTGTGAAAAACACGATATAGATGCAAGATCTGTAAAATGTCGCCTGTGTCTTTGCTTAAAGTTAAATTTCCCGTTATAAATTTGTATAATTAGAATAGAAAGTACCTGTTATCTTGTCATGTTGGAGTAAAACCCTCCTATTTTGAATATTTACTGTTGTACCTATCTTTTGGCTCCATTGAAGCTAGTTGCTGTACTGCTGCGACCTATTCGTAAACCCAAGCATTAGAGGTGGGATGAGAATCCATTTAAAGGCACACTGTCCTGAAACTGTCACAACCCTCACCTGAACCCATTCTATTTACCATCCTCAAATTCTATTGACTTGGGGCTTGTTCCTGACAAAAGAGTGAAAGGGAGAAGGAAGAAAAGCTTAAAAAGGAAAACAGACATCAAAAAAAGTAGGGAGGGAGGGGAACAGAGAAAGAAACAAGGAAGTTAGCAAGATAGAAGCAAGAAAAAAAGCAATGAACAGAAAAGAACAGATAGAGGCAGAAGCTGAAGGTGGGACTGAACCAGCTACATGCGGATACAGTATTGCTGAGTCAGTCTGACCATAAGCGGTTCCATGGGGCAATGAATTGGCATATGTGAAATAAAAAGCTACTAGTTTTTTATTGAAAGTTGTGAGCAGTTCATGTGATGTTAGTGCAGAAGAATGACATTGTCATATTGTGAACAGGAGCGTGAGAATAATTCTGCAACTCTGAAGCAGTATTATAGACTTTACTTATTATAAATCGAGGAAGAGGTTTAGGACTCTTTGGATATACATTGGACAAATAAGGAATGTGACAGACTAACGCTTTTACACTGACGCTGAGATTATAAAACAATTGCTGATTTTGAATGCTGGATAAAGTGGTATTAAACGGCTCGTGCCTTTGAATTTTTTTAATGCTTTGAATAGGTCAGAATCTAAACAGAAAGCAGCAGGCACAACACCCAACAAGGTGATATTCAAATTATTTCATTAAGGTTGGGGGATGGGGAGGGAGGGTGTGTAATTTGAGAAGGACCATGGGATATGTATGTCAACCACCAAGTCTGTCATGGCCCATCCATAATGGATGGAAAATTTTGGACAAGATGCCCCTAATTTTACAAGCTGCACTTCCTGCAAGTATCTGTCCCTGTTGAGAGTGCCAGACCATAGAACCATTGGACTATTTTTTAAAAAAAATTATTTTTTTAAGCTTTTTGTTTCTCGCTTCTACTACGGATAAAAAAGATGCTCACCAGTTGTTGAGGCGGTTCCACCTCCCTTCGAGCATCTCAAGGAGGCCTTTTCAGTAAGATTATGAGCAGACTATCAGAGGCAAGGCCCATCTTGTTTTCCTTCACAAAATCACTCTCTAATTATCCCTGATAAAACAACATCACCTTACATTTACATAGTGTCTTAAATGTCATAAAATGCCCCACAGTACTTCACAGGGGTGCCATCAAATACAATTTACAGTAAGTGATATTGAGACCACTTGTTCAAACTTTCACTGCCTTCCATCTGACACTAGCTAAGAACACTGGTGATTAAATCATGATTCTTTTATGTTCTAATGCCAGTGAGTTTAGGTGAAACCTTGCAAGGGTACTCCTGGTTGTCGTCATAATGTCAACAGGTGACCCACAAAAACCTTGTGAAAATGTTCTAAACTCTGTTTTTTTCCAGGGAATGTCTGAAGCTCTTGCATTAATGTCACAGCAAGTGAGTAAGGGAGCATCATGGTTGTTTGGCTTTGGTGAGTTCAGGTCAGTGACAGTTTTGTTGCCTAGGGAACATCTGTTGCTCATTGCAGCATGAGTTGAAATGAAGATGGGTGTTGGAGCTTAAACACTGAATGTGTTCTGTTATGACTGAGGCTTTCATTTTCATGCAAAAAGGAATGGAATCCTGAATCGCAATTCTCAAAACATGAACAAACATCCCAGAATTCCACTGAACAGCTTCATTGTAAATTATATTTCATGGACGGCAATCAATGCAATGAATAATGCAGTTCACAATGCCACAATATTTGTTCAGTATCTCGAAATATAATACAAAATGAGTATTTTTCATTCCATTGTGTAGTAGAGTGCTATTTTGAAAACACAAAGTATAAAAGCTAAACAAACGTGATCGCTGCCCCTGTTCAATTAATACTTGAAGAGACAATTCACATTGCTATAACTGTGTATTTATAAATTACCAGATTGTCAATCAAGCTATTGCACAGAGAATTAATGAGAAGCTATACTAAGTAACTTATGTTAGGATTATTTGCAGATATGTGTGAGGGAAATTGCTGTTTAAGAGATTACTTTAGGATATAAAGGTGGTAAGACTATAAGAAATAGGAACAGGAGTAGGCTGTTCAGCCCCTCATACTTGCTGTACCATTCAATAGGATCATGACTGATCCAACATTTCTCACGTCCACTTTCCTGCCTTTGCCCCATGACCCTACTGTTTAAGAATCTGTCTGTCTAAGCCTTAAATGTACGCAAAGACTCTACCACAAAGACTCTACTCCACTGTTCTCTGTGACATGGAGTTCCAAAGACTTACAACCCTTTCAGAGAAGAAATTCCTCCTCATCTCAGCGTTAAATTGGTGCCCCTTAATTCTGCAACTATGCTGTTTGGTCCTAGACTCTCATATAAGGGGAAGCATCCTCTCAGCATTTACCCTGTCGAGCCCTGCAAGAATGTTATATATTTCAATGAAATCACAACTTATTTTTCTAAATTCCAATGAACAGAGTCTCAACCTGGTTAACCTTTGCTAATAAGGCATGGTGTTTTGGTGTAATGTGGGTGCTCTTTTAAAATTGGGTTAAAGCCAGTGTGGGGCTGTTTGAGCCTGTACTGTAACAGACATGATATGAAAGCGTTATGTAGTTAAGCTGCTGAGGGATATTTTATTTAGAATCCTAACATTCATTTGATAGGCTTTTGGTAGCAAGCTGGAAAAAATTCTACCATAACCAGATAATGACACCATTTTAGTGCTCATGATTCAACCAGGAAACTGATACAAAACATTGTATTTGCTTAAATCTCCCTCAACGGTAAGTTACTCATAACTTGATATCGGTGAATTATTAGATCATCCCACTTGTAAGGTAATGATTATATTCCACAGCTGTTCATCACCAACCTGTAAGCTACTATTTGTTTTTAGTGCAATGTTGTTTAGATGTTTCATGCAATTATTGGGTTGGCTTTTTACTGCAGTACTTCTTTAGAAGTTATTCAGTGTCTTGCTTTGAAAGTTGCGATTTGGGGGAGAAAGAGTTGCAATTTATTTCCATTTTGTGGATACCTATCACTTTTGGTTTCTAAACCCATGAGAGAAAGGGTTGTCAAGTGGTTTTTAATGTGCTTATTTCACCCCTGAAATTCTTGCCATTCTACCCCTTTTACATAAAATGCTGTGACTGGAAGTGGAAGGAGTTGGTTAACTCTAAAGTATTATGATTATATTACTCTCCCATAAATCACCCATTTCATTGAGATTATGTAGAACAAAACCTTAAACAAACAGCCTCTGAATTCACTATCATTAGGTGCATACTGCAGCAAAGTTAGGAGTGAGATTAGAAAAGCTACATGCCAGCACTTGTTGTAAGAAAGATATAAAATACTATCCTGTCAATATTTTATTCATCTCATTAGAGTTGAGAGAACAGACAACATTTAATTTAGACAATTATGTGGATGAGTTTAAAATACTTTTCTTAATTCCACTTATAAGCCTATTATTATATACTTGTCAATCTTAGAGGAACACAGTTGGGAGGGGAAGAAGGGAAGTGAAGGAATTAGAAAGTTTAGAAGGGGACAGGGCCAGGAAAAAAAGGGGCTTTGGGGATGGGCTAAGGTGCATAGAAAAGGAGAGGAAAAACAAAGGAGGACAGAGAGTAAAAGATCATAGAATCCCTACAGTGTGGAAGTAGGCCACATTTTCCCATCAAGCCACACTGGCCCTCCAAAGAGCATCCCCCCTAGACCCACTGCTGACCCTACCTCTGTAATCCAGCATTCCCATGACTAATCTACCTAGCTTGCACACCCCTGGACACTATGGAAAATTTAGAATGGCCAATCCACCTAACCTGACATCTTTGGACTCTGGGAGGAAATTGGAACACCCAAGAGGAAACCCACACAGTCACCTGATGGTGGAATTGAACCCAAGTCCCTGGCACTGTGAGGCAGTGTGCTAACTACTGAGCCACCATGCATTCATGGAGTAATGAAGAGAGATTAAATGGGAGATCGAATCCTCTGCCCAGCTCACTGCTCTGTCCTGGATCTGCCTTGTCCCTGTTTCAGTAGTATTTTCACTCTTTACTACATCTGCAAAGTCATATCAATGAAGTCATATAACATTACTGGACATTACTATGTTATACTAAAGATTCCTGTTGGACAATCTAAAGACCAATTTATCCGTCAGAGTACACATTGCATCTAGTGGACAATGCTGAAACTTATGTTCCATCAGTGGCAACTAACAAAAACTGTCTTAATGACAATAGTCTACTGATAAGAAGAAACCAAAGAGCAAGTGAAAGTTCACAGGGTCCAACACCTCAAACCCTATCATGACAAAGGATTTTTTTATTGATTGAACCAAGACACGCTAAGGCTTTTGGTCTTGCTCTCACTTGGAGAATGCAGCAATGCCAAATTTCAAACAATCACAATCATTTATACCACAAGAAGAGAGGATGTGAGGGAGCTGCAGGTTGATTAGATGGCAAGTTGACTCTGATTAGCCGAGGTTTTGCCATGAAGAAAACAACAGGAACTATAGACTCCCCTTGTTTCCGAGTAATTAAAAATAGTGTAGGGTTTGAGCATATTCTGTCTGATGCAGAGAATGGATCTCAACCACATTCCCCCTAAGCTGCACACCCCAGTATTCCATGCGCAGTGTTTAGCATACCAATTTGGATTGAAGCATTGACTTCTGGTTTTGGAAGTTACTGCTGCACATGAACCTGGGAGGTCTGGGCAGAAGAAAAATAAAATTAAACACAGCTTTGATCTCTGTGTATCAATGCATACACCACTTATAAAAAGGGTAAACAAACAATGTTATGAGCTCAATTGATTACCTTAAGTTAATTATTTCTACAGCTATTATGTTATGGACCAGACCAAACTCCTTCAAATATATCAAGGAGATAGCCTAGAACCTGAATTTTTCGTATTTTCAAAGATAAGTGTAAGGTGCTGTGTTCCAGATTTAATCCAGCTTTAAGCAAAACATACTTTATTCTTACCCTATAGTCAAAATACAAACAAAAGACAGAAGAATTGACATGACTTTAACTCTTCTGGAAAACTTAACAGAATAATCAATTATTTAACTAATAAACAGCAATTTTCCATACAGTAATATCCCAAATACACATCATTGGCAACAACAAATTCAGTAGAATGGATTGTCTCACATGCAGTGTCTCTCCAGTCTGAGAGGAAAGAACACCCGTAGAAAATTCTGGCAGCAGAGGGAGAACCCAAGTTTTTAGCTTTAGCAGACAGAGAGTTGTTGCAACTTCCACGACCAACTTCAAAACACCAAAAATAGCTGAAAGCTGAACTAAAACCGTAGATCTGTGGGAGCCTGACTCCACCTATTCATGCTGCTTCTGTTGTTCCAAGTGCAAAAAGAAAACAAAGGTCTTACAAGCTGTTTCATTTCTTGGCTTGGAAGAGACAGCTCTGCACCTAAGGCTCAAAACTTCTCTTCAAAAAAACAGGGCAAAAGATATCTCCTAAAGCCATGGTATTGTCACAATTAGCATACTCCGAATTGATCGGCAAGCCCCACCTAACCATAGAGTTACAGTTCACAGTAGATATTTTGCTTTGGGTTTTGCAAGTACCAAGTGGTTGATACAGAGGAACAATGTTGTGTATGAATCCCGATATCAGGTCTGTCGGCCATTCATTCGACTGATTGACTGATCTAAAAACGTGCACCTTCAGCTATTCCTAAAAAAGTATAATGGTTTGTGTAGTAAATAAAAATTGCTTCCACGGTCAGGAAGGTCAGTCACCGGAGGACACAGTTTTAAGAGAGTGGCTAAAGAACCAGAGAGAAGCTGAGCGAAATGACCGTACTCAGTAAGCTATTGTCATCCGGAATGCATTGCCCGGACGTGTGGCAGCAGCAGATGCAATTGTATGTAGCTTCGAAATGGAAATTCAATATGTAATGGGAAAGGAAAACAAATGCAGTGGTTTGGGAATGGAATTAATTGGGTAAATATTTTTAAAAACTGACACAAGCACAATGATCTCCTTCTATTCTGTACAATTCCAAACTTACAACTTATTGCTGTTTTCACTTTAAATGAACGACCTTAATGTATATTTTTGCTGTATGCATATTTTAAGTAGTTTAAAATGCAACATACTTTTTCTCTCAGTAATTCACACATTGAGACCTTACTGTCAATTTATCCAGCGTCCTACTGAAAATAATTAGTGCAATAAGCTTTGGATAGGCAGCAGCTTTGTAGCCCTCTTGCACTCCTGTGGTTTTCAATGGGAGGTCACAGCTGGGTGTTTTGTAAATAAGCATTTTAATTTGCAGCTGATGTAGAGCAATCAAGATTGGAATAGTATGATTGGCATGAGGCGACCACGGACAGCTGAGTACTGCAGAGTTGCCTTTTAATTTTTTTGCTGTTGGAGGGCCGCAGGGAGTTACTTTAAGTCAAAGGCCAAAGACCCTATTATTGACAGAATTTAGGATATTCTTTGATATTATTGCCAACCTCAGGCAGTTTAGGATTGCCAACCATTCCCTCACATATATTATTCTTCTAACTTTGTTCATAGAACTCGACCTTTTCTAAATTAACTCATGAGATATGACAGTCGCTGGCTAGGCTAGTATTTCTTGCCTATCCCAAATAGCTCTTGAGAAGATGTTGGTGAGTTGCCTTCTTGAAATGCCGTAGAAAGATGCACATTGCTGTTCAGGAAGGAATTTCAGGATTTTGACCTAATGCCACTGAAGAAATGGCGAAATATTTCCCAGTCAGGATGGTGAGTGTTTCTCATGTTTGCCAACAACACTCACTTCTATCTGTCTAGTAATTGTCTCAATTCCACATTATTTCCTGTCTCTTCGGTGTACTCTCCAACTTAGAATTCTTTTTCCATCTTCACACCTCCCTCTCGGGCTTTGAAAGTATTCTGAAATCACAACTTTTTTAACTAAGATTATCATCGCCCTTGTTGACTGCTTTACAAAGGCTGGACAATCTCACCCTGACGCTCTCCCCTTTTCTCCTCTGTGAGCTCAATCAGAATATTACACTAGACTAAAGGTATTATTATTACAACTGTGGTAAACAGAACTGAGCACAATTCTAGTGACATCTGCATGTTTATAACCTGCTGGAATGTTACATTGGCAGTTTCCTTGAAAATGTGGTGTGGCCAGATTGGTCAAATATACTTGAACAATGGTCCAGTATCTTATTCTTCATAGAGGGAACTTAGCTATAAAGCAGAGCTTACCATTAGGCTCTTATTGGATCATTCAACTGTGCGAAGCATTGTTGCTGAAGGACATCATGTTTTCACCAGTATCTGCATATATCTTTGCCTACAGGAGATAAAGGAATATTTTCAATTTGGAAGCCAGTGTTCACATATTCAATCGACACCTAAAATGCACCACCCATCATGTTGGTTAGTGTTATATCGTGTTATGGTTCTAGAAGAGTTAATGTTGAAGTTGTATTAAGCTCCACCCCATCTGATGATATAATCTAGATGGAGACGAAGCAGTCTAGTATGAAGTCCCAATGAAGACAGACTTGTTAACACTGGCCCTTGATAGTCTTTGTAATTATTCCTAACTCGTAGCTGTTGGTTTCATACAATAAACTACATATTGTGTTAAGATGCATGCTTCTACTGAATGAGAACTCAATAACGGTTTCTCCTCCACCATTACTAACTCTATAGGTCCTTAGAGGCAACATAGAAAGGAGAACTGGTGGTAGTAGTTTACCTCAACTACAAGCCACCAGTGGTTGGAACAGCAAAGCACTGCATGGTAATCAAAGGTGGGCTCATTGCATAAATAGCTCAAAGTAATAGAGCTGGGAAAAATCTGCATTCAACGAAGGAGGAAAAGCATTTCAGAAGTGACTTTACCACTTTAAGAACATTCCTGCTTTAAGTAGACACAGACAGACAGTCCAACAGTAGAAAGCACATGCACAGAGAAACAGTGAGCAGCACTCTTCAGAGGTAATAAGAGGCACCAGGAAAACTGTTTGCATGAGAATGAAAAAAATGTCACACTGGGAAGTGATAGATTCCCCACAGAAGTAGGGTCTGTGCGAACAGTTCCGAGCTCTCTGAGTAAAGTTAGAAATCCCAGTTGGCAATAGCATTTTTTCAAAATGCAAAAGAGCAGGCTGGGGAGATTAGAAAGTGAAAGCGTGCCCTTTAAAATGAACATCACTGCCACCATGAATATGGCACATGGGGCCATAGTGTGCTTGATCAAGAAGGACCCTTTAGATTGCAGGGGGGCTGCCATTTTTACTGTGTGGTCTGGCCAAGTGATGTCCAGTCTCCCAGCTGCTGGTAAAGCACAAGCGCCAATGGCAAGAAACCCTTGGGTGGTCTCTGGTTGACTACTGAAGGTCACCGATTGACCTCAGGGATGGAGGACCACCCTCCCCCTTCCCTATGACTGAGAGAATTCCAGGGCATCTAAAAGCCGACCGCCATCCTGGACACTGATTTCCCTCTCAATTCTATTTCCTACTTCCAACACAATTCCAAAGGCCCCATTACATTCTGCCCTTCATATGGGACACAGATATTGTGTGACACAAATACAGCATGGGCTTGATATTGCAGAGAAGTTTTCATAAGTTATGGATGTGAACGTAGCTTTGTAATAAAAATGAAATCCTACCCTTGCCGATGAGCCTCCCTCTTCTACCTGTTATTCCAATCCCAGGAGCTCCCCTAAGGGGTCACTTAGCTTCCCACTGTTCCTGGTCGTCCATACTGCTGCGTAGCCAGCAGTTTTGCCTTCCAAAATGGTACACTAGGCGAGTAATCCATCAACAAGTCTGACAGATGACCGCTACAGTGCCTGATTGGCACTAGACCCCCAGGCTTTCTCATTGTCAGTGGTGAGGCAGTGACTTGCTCATAGTGATTTCCACCTCACACTTCAACTGCAAAATGGAAAATCCCAGCCTAAGTGTGAGGATCTCTGCTTTGACCCACACCTGCATCACATTCTTGCTATTTTCATTCAAAATGTAAATTTCACTTCTGTTTTCTGTCTGGATATGGTTAACTCAACTTACATTGGGGTCAATTTTAGGAATTTGTTGTCTTGAGGCCAGCAACTTTTCTTAAAAATTCTCTCCCCTTTGATCTCAGGTTCCAAACTGGTGGTCACTGCTGCCTAGATGGATAAGGATAGCAGGTGCAGGGAAATACAACCATCTACACATTCCACTCTAGGCTAAATGCCATCTTGTCTTGGAACTATATCACCGTTCCTTCACTGTTGCTGGGCAAAGTTGGACCTCCGTCCCTAACAGCACTGTTGGTTTACCTAACAAAAACTGCAGTGGTTCAAGAAGGCAGTTCACCACTACATTCTCAGAAGCATTTATGGATGGGCAATAAGATACCCCTAGCCAGCAATGCACACATCCCATGAACAAATAGAAAATGAAACTCACATTGGTCAGTTGGTCCAGGAGAGATTTCTGATCCATGGCGTTGCTCAGAAAGTCATGCAGAAGAGAAACGGAAACTAGGGGTTAGGAAGGAAAAGCAAATGTAAACTTAAAGGGAATGGTGTAAATGTCACTTTGGGTGGCATTGCAGAGCGATTTCGAAGGGCATAGCTGCAAAATATATGGCCACTACTAACCGAGTAGTGGGAGCAAGAACACAAAGTAGATCAGTGACTAATGAGTGCGGTTGTACTCAGGGTCTAAAGACTTGGGGAACACCGCAAAGCTAGGGTAAGGAAATGGTAAAAGACGTGGGGATGTTGTATTTTATTTAAGTTACAGGAAACCAATGAGGAGGGAGCATGATAGAGGCGGAGCTCTTTGTGAGGGATAGAAACAAGAATAGGAGATGGGGAAGGAAGCTCATCTTTGGGCTAAATAGCTGGTGGGTGTCTGGGATAGAGACCTGGAAGCCAGGAAAGTTGCTGCCACTGATTTTCAAGATGCTGTATTGATTGCTTCATTGCAAAGAAATAGTCAATTATTTTAACAAACATTGGAGATAATGAAATTCTGAGGAATCAGTTATATTTTCTATCAGAGTCTTACTATTTCGATAAAATAGTGAATTAAAAATCTCAATTGCTATTGAAACTAATTTAACAAACTCTATTGACCATTTTAACCATCATAAACAGAAAAGAATACATTACATGCACATTGATGTACAGAAGAGATGTGTTGACATGGGAGAGATAGGTTGTGATATCTTGTCCAGGGACACACATACAATTGTTTTGGTCCCTACAGTCCTTGAATTTTCTTTTTATGATATTTGCTTTATTTTGGAATTGTTTCATATTCCCAACTGAGTGGTTAGGTCCTTTACTCTCAAATAAGCATCATCTCGTAGCTGTTTCGGACTGTTTTAACATGGTGATTTTTATTTTATTATTGATGACTGTCTGTTTAAAAAAATCACAGATGGAATATAGCTGTGCAATACATTGGTGATTTTTCCTAGAATTAATCCACTGCTTCTATCTCCGTTGCTAATAATTCAAGCCTGACATGGATGCAGCCATATTATTCTGTTCCAAACTAGCATTCAAGCTTCAAGAGTGTGTGCAAAGCAGACCCTCCGATTCTGAGTGACATTTCCCATTGTCTGACCTGTCAGTCTCTCGCCCAGTGTTTAGCTGTCATCAATAGTAAATACCACATCCTGAGAGCTGGAGATAACATTTTGACAGATCTACTGCATGCCAGCCATTTTCAGATTTCAGAATTCTTCAGCCTCTGTTCTATGTCCTGACAATCCTTGAAAAAAAATTGTTTTAAGTAATCCCATCAAATATTTTCCTCCAGCTCAGCCAGTCACCAGGAGAATTTACTGACCAAAAATGTTTTCAATTCCATCCTGAAGCAGTTAACAACTGAGGATGTGAAGCTATTAGAAATGCAGAGCACTACACTGCTAATCACATTATGTTTGATTAAAAAAGATTGTACTTCTGTTTTAAAATATGATACCAAAGGTGCAGAATCCACAGTAGACATGCAGGAATTTTCAGTCAGTAACAATCCACAAGAATGAGTGGATAAGCACAGAAATAGATGCCTTCAGAGTATCACAATAAATATTCTTGAATTTGTCTAAGCTGAGACTGGGGTGGTTTCTCAGTTTAATTTAGCTTATATTATTTTTAAGTTGTGTAAAGTTAAAGAAAACAATATTGGGTGGAAATACGTATTACTAAATTGCACCAAATTAAACAGAAATAAAAAGGAAAGAAAAAGAATGGTGATAAATGAGAGAAGGCTTAATTATGTGGCTGGTTAACTGTTGACTACTTTTTTTGTATGTTTTCCAGCAGATTATTACAGGTTAGTTTGTTCAATAAATGAAGGAGGAATTTCTCTTTTCATAATAAAAACAGGAGGGTGGTTGTTTTTTCTTCGCGCTTTTCTTGTTAATCAGCAATCCATTTTAAAATCTAATTGGCAGAAGTAGCTTATTTCAAATATCAGCATTCCTGCAATTTCATTACAAGTCGCTTAATTATGGAGAAACACTGGTATTCTGTTCAAAGCATTTCATTCCCAGAGCTAAATTAGTAGCTTTCAGGAGAAAAGCAGTTAAACCAGATGTTAGGAAGGTGGCATTCCATTACCACAGTAATAGGTTCACTGTCAAGTAGGGCGTAGTAAGTTGATTGAGGAGAATGTAGAGTTCTCAGGCATCGGTTTTAGTGTATTTTCGTAAAAACCTATCATGGTGCATTCAACTTTTGAATTTCTAATTTTAAATTGGAATTGCACTGGACTCATGTCTGTAACTGTCCCAACTTTTGGGGAGGGAATATCTTTTAAATAAAAGTCTGGAGCAAACTATTGTTTGGTGTAACACCCCAGCTATTGTTTTCCAATGAGCGTATTATTTTTTAACATGAAAGCAATGAAATATCAACAATAATGTAATCAAATCACCAAAATGAAAAGGATGGCAACACTGTCAGTGACATGTAATGGCTGAACCAAACAGCAATTGATCCAACTGATAAAAAATTTGGCCAAAAGAGACAAGCTATTTTATCATGATTCAGGAATTTCATTTCCTTTGATAACTAATTGACAAAACGTATGAATTTTTTTGTATTATTTGAACTTAGTTATACGACGCAAACATGTGAAAGTTCTAAAATAAGACAAACACGTGAACAGACAGTCAATATAGCCCTAGAGGACATTCACCTTTCAGGTCTGGAAGAGTTCCTGCTCTTTAAAATGAAATACTAATATGCATTTCAGGTATTGGATGATGAATGGTCTGATTGAAATGATATAAAGTGGGATATTGAGCAGTGTTTCTGGAGTGAGTGCTCTTCTCTGGTGCCTGAACAGGCTTTGTGCCTCTGTAATGGGAGTCTTATTGCAGGCTGATGGCAGTGTGTAGGAAACAGACTGCATGATGGAATGTAAGGTGCTGATTTCCAAATTTGATTCAGAAACCGGCTCAGTGTAAAAGTAAATAGAAATTGCTCTGATAAATCATATGAGTTAATCCACTTGTAGGGTTGAAATAACATGAACAAAAGAACAGACGGAATTAAATCGGCTACTCTGTCTCAACCAACACAATACAGATTTTTATGGTGGGACTTCTTTATTGAAAACAGAGTTGATTCTTTGAAGATTATTCTCGTAGCGAGCATGCAGTTTGGTAATTGGTGAAGTTTCTGTGGTGGAGCCATTGTGTGAATTAGTTTAAGTTCCAGAAGGCTTAGTTCTATTGACTTGTCTCCTATCATTAGTTCCTCTTGTTTCCTTCACTATCTGTTTACCCTGGTTGCTATGTGAGTGAGCAAAGCTCTGATGACCTTTTGCTCTGAATCTGAAGCAAGGTCATGATCTGTTCAAGCTCTGTGGCATCTCTAGTAAGATTTTCTTTACCATTTAAGAAAACCCATGATCTTCAGCTGTAAGATGTATACATTTTTCTGCACGTAGATGTGCATGTGTACTTGCATACAATGAAGCTAATTAAATAATGTGCTGCTTTTTCAAACCAAAGCTCTCTCATCGCTTTGAGGATCTGTCTTTAACCTCTGGAAAAGTTCTTTCTCACTTTGCACACAGCAATTGTTACTAGGAAGGTGTGAGTTTAGGTGGGAGAGAGGAACAAAGGGATCTGGGAGTACAATTACACCAATTACTAAAAGTTACTCCAGTGCCTATAAGGTTATGCTTAGAAGCAAACCAAGTACAATAGGCTGTTTTTCCAGGATAGCTGTCTCCAAAGTTTTTAAGTACAAAATCACATTTTTGAATTTAACTTCTACCCAGGACTTACCCTGTAGAAAATACAGAATAAAGTTTATTTTTATTTCGAAATAAATTTTAAACCAAATATGTGTGATTATTCATTTTGTCCTCTACTCACCAAGTCTCAGTGTAATACCTGTTAACTGCACATTGTCTGCCAGTGTCTTGAAGTCTGGTTGTAGTTTGAGATGATGGTCGTGTACTGTCCATCGAATGGCTCTCTGTGAAGCAGCTGTAATATTGGATTTGAATATCTTCATTTGAGAGAATGCTATCTCCCAAAGTGGAGCCAAAATGATCCTTCACTTTAAAAATACAGGATGATTGCAGTGGGCATTTTTTATTGTTTGTACTTACGAGTCCCCGAAAAAATCACTGTCCATTCATCTGACTTTCAGCTCAATATCAATTTGCAAAGTAATTATCTCCATATTAACTCCAACTCTTTGTAAATCAAACAATTGATGCAATTTGGTAGCCAACCCCCCAATGACTACTTGAAGAAATGGATCTGAGACAAATAGAGGATTTGTTTCCATCAGATCTAATTCCTGAAATCACTTGTTAAATTCCTCTGCTAACTTCCTCAAGTGTGCACAGGGGTTTTCAGGATGGAAGTATATTTCTTTGCCTTTGATTTTTTTTCTATTATTTTCTCCAGACTCAGGAAGTATTGCAGGGTTTTGTTTTAATTGGGAGGACCACAGACCCAGTTTCAGTTTAAATGCATTAACGGCACTGAGCATGTGTGTGCTCAGTCTCTGTCCTTTCCCTGCTGTTCACAGCTCAGCTCATTCAGTTTTGACATTATGTCTGTGAGGAACCTAAAGTTGAGCAACCACACATTGTCTGACAGTCACTGCAGACTTTACTCCTTGATTTCAGAAAAGTGACAATTTCAGGCATCAGATCAAAACATTTTTTCAGGACATTTCATCGATTTAACCGTCTCACATTAGCATGGAGGATTATTTCATTGTAAGCAGCATCGAGTTCGTCAAGTGAGGATTTAAAAAGTGGTGCAGAATGGCTCCTGATGAAATTGTATTTACAAGTTTAACAACTTGTATTACATGAGAAAAGTCTATCACTTTTTCTCTCTATTCCTTGCCACTGGATTATACAGTGGTAATTGACAAAAGAGAGGAAATCAAGATCATTCTGCAAAATGCAACAAAGCTTGCCTTTGTTCCGGGTATCACCAGCCGTAACAAATTCCTTGACAGGAATGTTTTTCTCAAGCACGTATCTTTTGAATTCATTGCAGATATCCTCTTCTCTGTGAGCATTTTGTCTGTACCAGAGGTCTTGCCATCACATGGGACGATTAAAGGGTGAAATCTGGCAGCTCTTAACTGGATGTTGGGGGAGCCCCTATTTATAGGCAGTCCTTTGTCAATGAAAGGGGAACCAGTGGCATTGACTACTGTCAAAACAAAACAAGTACCCAGCAACCATCCACCACCACTCGTGTTTGCCAGAACATGCCTACCTTGTCCTATCATCCTCCAACCGCACTTACCTGTCTTCCAGGGACCCTTTCCTTGCGGTTTCAGCTTAAACCATTACAAGTGGTGGTACTGCCTAGCTGCTAGCCCCTCTGATTGAGCTGGCACCTTGTAGGCGTGGTCTGCCATCCTGCGCCAGGATATGGCCTGGTGGCTGCTTCTTAACTAGCAGCTGAAAATAGATGGGAAGGAAGGCTGAGTGGAGTAAAAATGTCTTGATGGATTAATTGGGCCCAGTGTTTTTATGCCATATATCCTTTGTATGTAATGACTTTCGCAGGATTTCACACACTGTATTCATGACCATGCTTGCACTGTAGTTAACTGCAAATATGCAACTTCTCAGCTTTTTATCATCTCCTATCAACTCACTTTTGAATAGTTTGGTTTTCCTCTTTTGGCTTCTCTGACACATTTCATTCATTGGCAAACAAAATGAAGATACGAATCAGAGAATCCCTACAGTGTGGAAACAGGCCCTTTGGCCCAACAAGGCCCTCAGAGCATCCTACCCAGACCCATACCCCTATAACCCAACTAGTCTACACATCCCTGAACACTATGGGCAATTTAGCATGGCCAATCCACCTTTGGACTGTGAGAGGAAACCAGAGCACCCGGAGGAAACCCACACAGACACAGGGAGAATGTGTAAACTCTGCACAGACAGTCGCCCGAGGGTGGAATCAAACCCGGGTCCCTGGCGCTGTGAAGCAGCAGTGCTAACCCTGAGCTATCGTGAACTAAATTCCCTATTGGTCTTCTGTTACTTCAAGGCAACATACAATTGCTCAACTTATTCATCTTGACTTTCTCAATCAAACTTGGCAAAATGTCTAGTATCCATTTGTCAACTTCATGCCTGGAAACGGATGATTGAATATTGTGGCAGTGTCTTGAGACATCAGTTATTATTGACAATAGGGATGTAGGTGACAATGTTCTTTCTCATATTACTTAATGATTTGCTGAATTGAAGTAATAATTAGTCCATGTATCATCGTAAAATCCTGAGGAAGAAGTAGCTATATAGTCGATCAGTCTTCACTCTATTCAGAGTCCACGTCTGATTGTTGTATCATGGGTTCTCCTCCCACATTAATTGTTGATCCACTGCTTTAAGAGCAGTTATTTTCTGCTCAATCTACACAGAACATATCTGCAGTTGTATTAAGCTAGCATTAAATAGAAGTATTTATGTGAATAGACTAACAGTTCAAGCCCCATGGTAGTTTGTAAACTGATACCAGAAGAAAGTGACCATGATATCTGCCATTTCTGAACTGCATTATTCCCTTCTTTGACTAAGTTTTAGCATTGGATTCAGCTATACTCACCAAAATACTGATTGATGTATAGTATACATTGGAAAAGTGGAATTTTTCGTATTTTTAGCCATTGATTTTAGCGCACTTTTGGAAAAAAAATTCTACTTTGAATTGTTTCGGATTGTTTAAATGTGGAGTAGCTTTAACCACCATATTAAAAATGTCTGAATCATTTACACAACTCAACCCCACCCACTTCCAGTTTTATTACAGACAGATGAGGACGAGCCTAGGAGAACTTGACAGGTAAATAGGAACTGGATGCATATAATAGACTAGCAATTTATTTTCACCTGTACTTATGAAAATACAGGGAGATGTATAGAAGATGCCACAATTCGTTGCCATTTTAATTACAGAAATTAAAGAAAGAAATAATTGAGACAAAGTTAGGACAAAGTTCATCATTTGTTCCCTCCATGGCTTCTGGGTTTCTGGAATGGCCATGGGATGCCATCACCGAAGTCACCCTCAAGCTGCCAAAACAAGGATTTCCAGACCAGACCCACCATGCTGCCACCACCAAAGCCGACACCCAAGACCCAGCATCACCTCCAGAGCAAGCAGGGCAGAACAGACCCAACAAGTCGCCAATACGGAAGCCGTCAGTCAAACTTCACCACTTCAGTCGCTGCACCAAGCCGCATAGCCATGAGGAGCAAACCAGAACGACCAGGCCGCCACCATGATAGTCACTGCTGAAACTGCCACACCGCTGCCAGGAGGAATGGACCAGACCCACTGACGATGAAACCTTCCATAAAGCCATGGCCACAATGGCCACAAGGAACGGACATCCGGATCCACCACGCTGCCATTACTGCAACAGGCCCTCGTAACCGGCTTCCTCCACCTGAGCCGCAGAAAAGAAAAAAAGGTGAACTTTGATACAAAAGAGAAATGAAGAAACAAAAAAAGAAGAATGCCGCCTGCTAGGTAAATGGGAGCGTACAGGCACAGAGCCCAAACACTGCGGCCATTTTGAAATGTAAATGCTTTAACATAAGTGCTTTTAACGGGACTACACATGGGCTGGGAGGAGCAAAGTTATTTCTTCCAGTTCCAATAAACAAACCCTGTAAGTAGCTCCCCACCATTGCCAACTTCCCTCCTTATCTATGATACTCCTCTAATTTTCTTCTACCCCAACCAACCATAAAAGTTAGATAGAAAGAGCTAGAAAAACAAAGTAGGTCTGCAGCATCTGTGAGCAAAGTAACAAGAGTCAGTGTTTCAAATCCCAAGTTCTGAAGAAGAATCAAAAAGGACTGGAAACTGCCTTTACATTAAGCTGCACAGTTTTCTGCTTATGGTCACTCATGTCCAATACAATATCATCCTGCAACATGGAAAAGTCTGAATGTCTCGTGAAGCTGCATGACCCATTGTAAGTGGGAAGAGATATTAAACTCTCACTGAATATAGAATCTCCATGTCCTTGGGAAAATTGTGAGGTGGTAAAAATATGTCCAGTTCAAACCTGGAAGTAGTCAAATGCATAAAAGTTCGTCACTATGGTCACCTTCACAACTGTACCTTATGGGAAGTAAGAGATCAGCTAGCTCATACATCACAATGAGCTGTGGTGAGGATGTATCATTTAACAAGAACAACCAGCCAGTAGCCTCCAAGCAGCGTGGGTGAGGGTCTTTTCTGCTGCCGAATCTGAGTTCTACTCTTCAACGTTAAGACAAGGTGTTAGCTGAAGTCTGAGCTGCAGAATGTCTTGCTAGAATCAAATCAGTATGGTTATGATTGACATGATGTTCTGCATATTTCCAGTGGGCATTCAGTGCGTGCGTGACTATAATTCAGAAGCAATTCACCTCGTATTAGGTATGCTATTTTGGCACACTAAGAATGCATGCAAAGAAGCGGGGCAAAATTATCTGAATTTTTTTGTTTATTTTACAATTGATTCAATATTGCTGAAGGATGGTGCTTTTAATGTCTGGTATTTGATCTTCTTAGTCTTTATGTTGCTGTTCTTTGCTGGCCACTAGACTTAACAGCTCAGCCATTCTCAATAAAACTAAAATAACAATGACACATTTTTATCATCAATCTAAATGATGTTCGAGCATTCTCAGTTACAGCGCTGTGTCTCAAACATAGTGTAAACGGAGTAGATTGCAGAATGTTGTGTGCATTAATAAAACAACTCCTTAAACATTTCTAATATATACCAGGCCGTGGAATTTTGCAGATGCAAAGATTGTTCATCAGTACACTTTGAGTGATAATGCCACAGTCATCAATCCTCTTGTGTCAGCATCATCACACCTCAAGGACAAGGTGCATACTGGAACTCAGCCAAACTTGCACAGAAAAAAAAACTCAACACACCAACAGCTCAAGCATAATGACATTGTGAGAGTTTCTGGGATAAAGGTTAATTCCTGAAGGGTGCTTCTGTGAACCCATATAGATTTTTCAGGCTCTCTGCAGTTTGCTGTAATAATGACCCACCATTACAAGCAGGGCTCTCACCAGATTGTAATGTTAATCTTTAATCCTTGCTAACCCTGTGTGTTTGGAGTCCAGCTATAATAATTTCAAAAAAAAAAATGTCTTTGTGTCAGGTATCAACTTCAGAGCTGGAAAACTGTGCAAATTAAAAGTTAGAACAAGGTAATTAAAATGGAAGATTGAAAGTGTCAAATAATAAGCCACGGTCAAACTCTTAATATCTAGAGTGAGAGTTCCAGTGATTGTTCTAAATTTACAATTACATACCACATAGAGCATAAGGATATGGACTTGGTGCGGTAAAGTGGGACTGGTATAGATAGTAGTGGTAATACAGACTTGATGGGGGAGGGGTCTCCTCTGAATTGTATGATTCTGTGATTTGATACAATGAGAAAGGAAGACTTGCCTCGACGTTCGCATGTTTGAGACTTCAGGACATTCCAATGGGCTTAAATCCATTGAACAGCTTTTGAAGTGTTATTATGTTATAATGGAAGAAACACGTTGGACAATTTGCACACAACCAGCTCCCACCACTACTTTGGCACAACATGAACGCATCCAAAGAAATGGATAATCCTGTTTTTTGCTTGTTTTGTGATTTATTAAGAGTGTTGCTGAATGATAGTATTTTTAATATCTTGTACTCGATTTTCTTAGTCTTTATGTCTCTGTTCATTGCTGGTCAGTAGACTTAACAACTGAGCCATTCTCACTAAAATACTGGTGAAATAAACAAGAAGGTTTCTGTGATATTGTTTGGGGGTTTAGTCAAATGTCCCATGCTCAACTTCAAGGTGTTTTAACATTTTATATTTTAAAACAAAATATGGAGTATTTGCACCTTTTGCAGTAGAGAAGGAGGTGGTTAGCTGATTTCTTGAATCTGCAGTCCATCTGCTGCCAGTACACCATTGTTGCTATTCGGAGGAACATTGCAGGATTTTTATCCAGCGACAGTGAAGAAGTAACAACATCATTTCTATTCGGGGTGGTGTATGCCTGGAGGTGGTTTTCCCCTGTACCTATTACCCTTGACAGTCATGGGTTTGAAAAGTACCTTTGAAGGAACTTAGTGATTTTCTGTAGTACTTCTTATAGATGGTACACACTGCTGCCTCTTTGAAGGAAATGAATGTTAAAGGTGTTCTCTGTGGGTGCTGGTTTAGGGGACTGCTTTATCCTGGGTGATGTTGAGCTTCTTGAGTGTTCATTTCACTTTAATTTTCTCTATTGTACAAAATCTACTTGCATCAGTTTTTTTAAACAAATGATGAGCCTGTAGCCATAAGTTGATGCTGGAGCTTTCCTTAGTGCAAAGGTTGATAGAAAATCATTAGAGCATCGAAGGTCATAATATTGTTCTGAATATTAATGCAAATTGTTCAATTCTGTACAGTCAAGAGATAGCACAATGCTTTGTGTCTTCTGTCTTATTTGTTGCAAATAAAATTTGGAGCTGCATTTTATACCTCTACCTCGACATCCTTTTTATATAGTTGAAGGCAAGTGTCAAAGAAAATCAAATGAGTGGCCATCCCACTGCCTTCCCATCTTGTCCCAACATGTGATGCATATTATGAAGAATGGATAAACATAGATATCCTGCTTGCTTTTTGGGCCTATTGAGAACCTCAGCTGGACTATTAACTATTCACCTCATTCCACTCTGACCACTATTTTTTATTTTGGCCATTAGGGGTACAGGAAGAAAGGTGCACAGACTGGTAATCTTGATGGTGTGAGCTGCCGATAGACAGAAAGGGGTATATCAGCTTTAGGGGAGGACCTCTGTGTTTGTCAGAGGCATCCCTTCCTGAGATAATAACCACACTTTAAGCCTCCCACTCTGGTCTCTCCGATGTGCATGGGGAGTTTGAGTGCAGAAGCAATTAGAAGGCCTCTGTTCTTCACAGTATCCCAACTCCCAACAAAAGTTTATAACATCCTAAACCTTTTCACCAACCCAACCCCAATGCCAACTCATGCCTTCTCAAATTTCCATGAAACTCTATGATATCTCAAATCCCCACGTATATTCTGACGTATCTGCTTTTGAAGTAGTCTTCATATCCACTCACCCAGAATGCACTATTCATGGTCTCCGATTCAATACAGAATTGATGGAAAATATTTTACCTCCTATCAGAGAAAGTGAAATCCTACCACATAATAAAATCCTTCTTATCATTAATACGGAGAAAAAAATGCATTGTGACGTGAAAAAAAGTAGCAAGAATTGTTATCCTATTAGCTTGTCTCAATAGACCAGAAACCACATCAAGGTGATAGTCTGTTAATGAAACTACTTGAAACCCCCTCATTCATTCTTCACTATTGCGAAGCACATTCACCCTTGAAACTCAGCCAAGCATTTATAATGCCCAAAGCTATCCAAACAATAGACTGCTGTCTAAGAGGGAATGGACAAATGTACTCAATTCAAATTCAAAACAGAGTGCCTTTCAGTCAATCTAGAAAACAGACTGGTCAAATTTTTTCAAGTGTAGATTTTGTTTTCAGTTTGCAAAATGAGATTGTGAGGGTTAGATTGTCTACAAGTGTCAAAAGCAATTTTTTTTTAAATCAGCCAGACCCATTTAAAAACCCACAGCAGCAAAGGTGACAGCAGAGGGTGACAGGACGTTTTGCAATATTTGACTTTACATTACAGTTTTTTTTTCTATTGGGAATTTGATATAATTCATGTAAACCAATAAACAAGGCTGATTAATGTAAGAAAAACCGAAAGATCTGCAGATGCTGTAAATCAGGAACAAAAACAAAGTTGCTGGAAAAGCTCAGCAGATCTGGCATCATCTGTGATTAAAAAAGCAGAGATAACGTTTCAGGTCCGGGGACCCTTCCTCAGAACTTTCTTCACAGCTGCTGCCAGACCTGCTGAGCTTTTCCAGCAACTTTGTTTCTGTTCCTGATTAGTGTAAGGACCAATGTATCTTTAAATTACAGAACTTTATGATGAGTCAATGCATGCTTCTTTCCTGATAGTCCCTTGAATCATGAAGGAGAACTACGGAATACAGCCCATTGCAAAAAGCTGCTTATGAGCTCCTTTCTAGAGGCATTTGTGCTGCAGATATTTTAGGCTGACTCTTAACACCTGCCATAGGCCTAGTGAAAGGATTTGCAAGTTGATAATCAACCTGTTCAGGGCGATGCCACAGACTTACCTTCTGTGGCGATCAGGTCCCAGTGTGTGGGACTTGAACTCAGAGTTGCTGGCTCAAAGGCAGAGACACCATCCACAGTGCCACAAGATCTTCCCTTCATTAAAAACACAGCTACTATTATAAACATAGCACACAGTAGTGATGTTTAAAGGTGTAAAAATAACTTCAAACTTAGCCTTCCAGAATGTTCCAGACTCCACAGTAGGTTTTCTGCTTTTTTCATTTCTGTTCAAAACTGGCATGCTTTTAATGAGAATTCAAAGATGAACACCATCAAATGTACATGGTGTGCGACAGAAAATCAGATTTTCATCTCATTAACTTTAAATGGGGAGCCCGGCTTCAGTGGGGGTGAGATTGTACTTTGCAGACTAGGCCAATGCTTCCCAAACTTTTTCCCACTGTGACCTTATTTTGAAGCTTGAAGATTGTTGCAACCCACATTGAGGCCTGTGAGGGGGAAGTCGGAGACCTGTGAGAGTGGTAGGGAGGTGTGGGTCCTGAAAAAGCAGAAGTGCAGTTGGTTACAACAGTGGCCAGTGCTGCCTTGAGCTTGCAAAAATTTCAGAATTTCAGCTCGTTGAATCCTGACCTTAACTTTGGGCAGCCCTGCATTGGCATTCCTGACCTGCAAAATGGACAGGGGAAAATGTTTTTGGGTTGGGAATGTGGAGGGAAATTGGATTTATTCAAAAAGCATCCAAACCCAGTCTGCCACTAGACAAAGATTTGGTTGCTGGTCTCAGCGTTGATACTTTTTCTGAGCAACAACAGAACAAAACTGAGAAAGAACATTATTCTGACCTTCCTCTGTTCCTGATCATTCTCTCAATAGTTCCTGAACTTGTTCCAAATGGTGGAGGGATATACTATTTCTCTCCAAAGTTTAGCCAAGACATATTTGCAGCAGATTAATACTTACCTGTTGCATCTTCCAAATATTGTATTTGTGGCCAGATGGGATACTGGAATAGCAAAGTGTCCAATTTTTTTCTATTACTTCTACACATTAATCCAAAGTGATTGCTGATTCAGAACTTGTACAGATTCAACCGCAAATGCAGTAAGATTTTAAACAATTCCATAATTCTACACTTTTTTTTTCTGCAAAGGCTAATTGGGGATTTATATTAATTTACAGCTGGGGGAAAAGTGATTCAATTGATATAAAATTAATGGGCAAATTACAAATAGATGAGACAATTCTGTGCTGACTTAAATGCTGGCATAAAGTGATTTAGTTTCTCTACATTAGTAGTGTGCGCTAAGGCACTAGAATGACCATTAGCGAGCTGAAGGGGTGACTATTGTAGTTGATCAGTGCATTTTGGTTTGACTTCTTGCACCTTTCCTAGTACCTAAGTTAGCTCTAATGTGCATTATGTGACCACTTTTTTAGTTTTTAATTTTTCTTTGCAACGTTCTCAATGAAATTGTGCTCTGGACTTTAAGGAAGTACGGCTGACAAAGTCACTGACATTAAAATGATATGTTTCCTTTGGCAGCTTGTGAGCCAGGATTCTACAAGTCATCATCACAGGACCATCGGTGTGCCCGATGCCCAGCTCATAGTCATACACCTCAGGAAGGCTCCTCACGGTGTGAATGTGAGGATGGTTACTATAGAGCTCTCACTGACCTTCCCTCTGTATCTTGTACAAGTAAGTTCACTTATTGTACCTTAACGACAGCAAAATGTTTCATCTTTTCAGACATACAGTGTAGATTTTACATACCTGCGTAGCAATAGGACCTGTGTAATGGACGCAATTTGAGGCCCTGCACTCTAGTTAATGAGCTTCTTCAGCTCAAACTGATTGTTGTCCAGGAACAGAAATTTGTGTGCTTTTTTCTCAGTTTCTCAGATCTATGCAGGCTTTTAAGAGTGACCGTGGCTCACGCTCAACATCATTGCTTCCACTGACCAGGTGTACAATGTCAGGGGTGCTTGATCAGGGTGGCTGACACTCATGATTTCTGATCATTTTGAATCTGAAATTGGGTACTATTGAATTTAGGGCCCACTACATTCAGTAGAAATAAGGAAAATTGAGGGCAGAAAACATAACCACATCAAAACAGTGCCAGCTCTTTTCCCAGGTTTACCTACTGTTGTTCCACTGTGTCCAATGCCAATAGCAATAATTGCACTAATTTGAGTTGGATACCTAGACCAAGCCCTGGAATATCACTATATCAACTAATAGTTTCAGCAATCTAATCCAATTGACCAAGATTCTGGTTTTGTAAAAGAAAGCCTGTAACTTCTTTGAAATAGCATTTATTAGCTCATTGGGAGCTGCTAGTTCTTTTTAATTCCTTCATGGGATGTGGATGTTGTTGGTAAGGCCAATATTTGTTCCACATCCCTAATTGCCTTTGAACTGGATCCCTTGTTTAGCCATCCGAGAGGGCAGTTTGGATTTAGCCATATTACTGTGAGTCTCAAGTCACACGCAGGCCGGATCAAGTAATTACAGCAGGTTTCCTTCTCTAAAGGCGACTTGTGAACCAAGAGAACTGGCCTGTTGATCTATGGGCATGTGTTTAAATCCCAACATGGAAACTCGTGGAATTTAAGTTCGGTTAATCAATTTAGAATCTAAAGCTAGCCTCAGTAATGATGATCATTGCTCCAGCTACTAATGATTGTCTTGAAAGCCCATCTGATTAATTAATGTGACATCTACCATCTTTATCCTGGACTGGAGTAATTGTGACCGGGACTCCATAGCAACGTTGTTGACTCTTATCTGATCAAGCCAATCAGTTAAAAGGGAAATTAGGAATAGGCAATAAATGCTAATCTTGCCAGCAACATCTGTAAGAATTTGTAAATGTCAGTGTCCAGTAGCATGTCTGTTTCTGACTGAGTTTTTTTCTTCTGGTTCCAAAGGACCACCTTCTGCACCGCAAAATCTAATTTATAACATCAATCAGACAACAGTGAGTTTAGAGTGGGGTCCACCAGCAGATACCGGAGGTCGGGATGATGTCACCTACAGGATCATGTGCAAACAATGCAGCTGGGAGCAGGGTGAGTGTGTGCCTTGTGGCAGCAGCATTGGCTTCATGCCCCAGCAGTCAGGACTGGCAGATACGTATGTGACGGTTGTGGATCTACTGGCCCATGCTAACTATACGTTTGAGGTTGAAGCCGTGAATGGCGTGTCAGACCTGAGTCGGACCCAGAGGTTATTTGCAGCTGTCAGCATAACCACAAGTCAAGCAGGTAAGGCATTGAGCAAACAAGAGCCAAGCCCATTTAATGCACAGTCTGTGATGTTGATATGTAACACCTCTTTTATTTCCAGCTTAATCCCCAGAAATATTTTCATGGTTTAACTGCCTCTATTATACTTACTGTCATCAACTTAATTTCTCCTTTGCAACTGTCATCTGGTGTTAAGCCCAAGAAGTTGAACTGATTTACTCACTCTGTGTCCAGTTTTGGTACTGTAAGATTTGGAACATTTTCCTTCATTAAATGCCTTTACCTTGCTAATATTACTTATTGCCTGTAATTGAATTAATCAAGTTTGGAAGATTAAAGCATCCCTGTTAACCTATTCATGAACAGAGGCCCCATTTCTTACAGTGACTTCTCCTAACTCTGACCTCATATACTGATATAATTCTCAGCAAAGCTCTTATCCACCTTTCTGCAAAATTAAGGTCCTCCCAAAGTATCTGTGAGCTTACAATTTCCATTATAAAAACAACCAAATGAACCGTTCATGCCTGCCATTTGTATATCAGACTATTCTCAATTTTATTCCTGCTGTGGTTTCAACATTTCTGACAATTCCTAAGTTATGACGTGTCTGCAAAGTTATCTGAAAAACAAAGTGAAATTTCTGATAAGCAGGGCCATTATTTTGTGGCCTGTGAATGAAGTGAATTTGATCCCCTCCGATTTCCCCTCTCCCTACCGCTCCCTCACCTTCGATGGTTTGTGCAGTGATAATACCAAGGTCAGACAGGTGCACCTCATAGAATATGTGTTCCCTGATTGGGGCTGTTAATCTGGTCCAATCAGGGAGCCCTGGCTGACAAATATAAACAGGAGTGTCAGAGGTTCTGTTCACTCTGAGAACTGGCTCTAAGGAAGCTCGATCAGCGTCAAGAACTCTCCACATGTAAATAAAGGGTGACTTGGTGATGGGATACTGACCTCTGTGGGGTTATTTCAGTTTGCATTGCCCTTAATAGGCTTTGCATGTAAACTATTCAATTAGAACCATGGGTATGATTTATTGGTGGTGATTCATAAATGAAACAAAAAATGTAATTTGGTGATGGGGGAGAAAAATATTATTCAGTTTTGTGTAAGAACACATCTAGATATGAAAATAAAGAAGTGGATTTGATTGTAGAATTGCTTTTCTCGTTCATACTTTTTCCATGGTTCCTGTGCTTATATTTGATACTTGATGCTAATTGAATTATATATTTAAGATGTATTTTCTTTACAGACTTAGTGTTGGTGTAAAATCGGAACTACTTTGCACCAACACTTAAACTCATATTGTGTAATTTAGGTGGTAAGGCCCAAATGAACTCCACAGTAAAGAGAGACTCTCTCTGCTTCACTGCATTGTTAGATTAGAACTTGTTTCTGAATTTCGGATGTAGTCATGTTATAGCTGTCACATCAATATGAAGTGAAGTCACGTTTGTACTGACACTGCAGTTGTTGTGTAAACCACTCTCAAATTACAAAGCTCCAGCAGTGAGCTCAGTCTCTTAACTTTATTTTGGTAGAATGTTGCATTGTTGTGATTTTCTGCAGCTCCTTTTGAATATTCATTACTATCAGTTTTCTGACAACTCTCTGCTCTGTTTGTCTTTCTTAGTGTGCATACATCATGACTGTAATCAGGAAGGCTTTGAAATTATTGAAACAGGATTTTAAAACATTTGTATGAAAATCACTTGTCAACAGTTTTTTTTCAATATGTTCAGCCATTTAAATTAAAGGGTTAATGTCTATTTAAACAAGCGGAAAGAGCAGTGTCAGAGCAGAAATAAAAATTGCTGGAAAAGCTCAGTATGTCTGGCAACATCTGTGGAAAGAAATCAGAGTTAACATTTCAGGTTGAGTGACCCAAAACGTTAACTCTGATTTCTCTCCATCAATGTTTCAAGGCCTGCTGACCTTTTCCAGCAATTTCTATTTTTAATCTCTGATTTACAGCAACCACAGCTTTTTCGGTGTTTATTTAGTGTCAGAGCAGCACATTCAAACTCTATTAGGGAATACCACCAATAGCAATTTCTGTTTTACTTACATTTTCTGTTGCAGTGCAAGTACCATATGAATAAACGGCTGGATTTTCAAAGCGATGTATGTATACTGTGCAGTTTTACTGACTATCTACAATTCAGCTTAATATACATAGAAACAGAGAATGTATGGCGCAGAAGGAGACCATTCAACCCGTTGTCTCATTATCAGACAGATCTGTTTAGCTTTTCATTATTTTGTCTTGGGATGTAGGAATCAATGGCAAAGAAAACATTTGTTGTCCGACCCTAATTGCCCTTGGGAAGGTGAGACTGTTTTCTTGAATTGCTGCATTCTGTGTTCTCTTGGTACTCCCTATGTGCTGTTTTGATCCACAATAGCAAAGGAATGACAATAGATGTCTAAGTGAGCATTGTGAGTGACTCTAACAGACTTGTTGAAAGTGATGTTCCCAGGTGTTTGCTACCTTTGTTTTTCTATATGATGGAGGTTGGCATGTTTGGAAAGTGTTGGCTGAAGAAACCTTGGTCAGTTGCTACAGTACAATGTCTAGATGGTACACACTACTGCCACTGTCTGCTGCTGGTTTTTAAGATTGTGGTGGCTGCTCTGTCCTGTATGGTGTCAATTTCTTGAGCGTTTTTAAAACTATACTCATCCGAGAAAGTGAAGAGCATTCCATCACACTCCTGAGCTTTCATTTTAAATGAAAGGCTTTGTGGCATCAGGCAGTGAATTAGTTGCTGCAGAATTCTCTGACTTGCTGATGTAGCCACATCAATATATGGCCAGTCCTGTCCAGTTTTTGGTCAGTGTTGATGGTAGGGATTATGTAATGTAATGCTATTGAATGTCAAGGGGAAATAGCTAAATTCTTTCTTGGTGGAAATGGTCATTGCCTGGAATTTGCCTAGTGTCATTCATCAGCGCTTGTTTTTACACTTCTTTTTCTATTTGTTTCGTAATATACACTCTGGAGTAATGTAAACTGTAATGCCTCATTGCAACACTGACTGTGTTGTTATGACAAAAAAGTACTTTTCAAACAAGAGAAGAGTTTGTTTTATTTGTATGAAGACAACTGTGCATTAAGAGTCATAAAACACCAAAATATTGTTGTAGTTCATCTTCCCCCAAATCTATACTATTATTGTTAAGCACAAATAGCACACTGCTGTTACTCTGTGTTTTATGGACTTGAGATGAATCTGCTCCTTCAGTCTTACAGCTTTCCATTTTAGGCTGCAGCATTTTAACTTTTTTTGTCACAAATTGATGGCAGCAGCAGTTTTTTTTTACTCATTCACGGAATGTGGGTATCACCGTCTAGACCGGCATTTATTGATCACCCCTGAGGGCAATGAAGAGTCAACCACATTGCTGTGGATCTGGAGTCATGGAGACCAGACCAGGTAAGGATGGTAGTTTCTTTCCCTGAAGGACATTAGTGAATCAGATGGGCTTTTCCAACAATCGACAATGGATTCATGGTTATCATCAGTCTCTTAATTCCAGATTTTTATTGAATTCAAATGCCACCTTCTGCTACGGCAGGATTCGAATCCGTGCCCCAGAACATTAGCTGGGTCCCTGGATTAACAGTCCAGCAATAATGCTGCGAGGCCATTGCCTCCCCTGTGTGTCATGGATCCTGGAAATGCAAGTAAAATGTTTTTAAGTGGTCTGGATTGTTTAATTAAACACCCCATCAGAGACATATCGCCCAACTCACGCCTTTGTCTCATGACCAGCTTTGACAAAAGTCATAACGGTCCAACAGGTATATTTTTTGAATGGATGATGTGGGCCTTAGTTTGATCTCCAGAGAGAAAATGCTCCAGTTTAAAAACAATTGAGGAGACAAGTGCAAACCACTCAAGGATTCCTGCCAGGAGTGATGAACAAATAATAAATAAACTAAAGGTCAGCATTTTTGCAGTGTTGATTTGACTTATGTTGCTGAATGTCAAAATCAAGACTCGGGTCAATAATGCCATAATGGAATGTATGCCTCGAAGGAAGCAGAGGATTTTAACTGGCACAAGTTGATTCATCATTAAACTAGCTCAGTGAAAATGTTTCTGGGGCAGCTGAATGGAGATCAATTAACTATTAAGTCCATGGGAAAAAAAGTAGCAACCTTTCTGCACTCCATTTGCTGAGAGGTCAAGCACTAAGAGAGAGATAATTGTTGTGAGCAAGCAGAATGAATCGAGGATGAACAGAAAGTGATGATGTATGTTCAGTGACAAGATACATGACAGAGACTTACACTTGGGCCAATGACTACTCGACTCAGCAAGGACACAAAGATGAGGAAAGGAGGCCTGTGAAAAACAATTAGCGCTTCTTCCAAGCAAGCAGTTCTTAATTAGCCATGGCGTGTCGGCAACAGACAATTAGTGTTCTCAATTTTGAAAAAATATTTGGCCATTAATTACAATACAACAGTGAAAATACTTGTTAGGAAATGCTTATTTCACAATCCCTACATGAGTAGCCGGCAGAACCAAAATATTGGTTTAATAGTTCTTTATTGTGTGACCTTAATTATTTTGAAGACACATGAATCAGTAGCACTTAATAACAATGCCTCTTAATGCTGGAATTTGGGAAAGCAGAGTGGGGATATTGCCTTCAATATCAAAATAAATGAAAGAGGTGACATTAAATCTATGTGTTATAGCCTTTTATTACCATTTAAAAATCTGGAAAATTCGACAAAAGGGATAGAATAGGCCCTGCTACATCACCATGGGGATCTCTAACCACTAAAACCTGTCACTGGTTATCAGTCGATTCAAGGATGATGTCCATTCAGGATTGAGAGTTTCTGCCACGGGTCTTTGAGTGACTGAAGAAGCCAGTTCTCGACCTGCAGAACTTTGTGCAAATACGATAGGCGTTCCCATAAGGTAGTACAAGCTCCCTTCTTAACAGTATCGTGGGTGTACATGGACTGTGGCAGCTCTGGACCACAGCTCAGCTCATCCCCACATTCTCAAGGGCAATTAGGATGGACAATAAATGCAGAGGTAGCCAATGATAGCCACATCCCATGAATGAACAAAAAAATGAGTGCAGGATTTGCTTCCTTTTCTTTCCTCCTCTGTCGATGCCCAGCCTTATCATTAGGGTATTTGAATGTAAAGCATGATGCTGCTTGATGGAGAAATCATTGTCATTTTGAATGATTGGTAGAAAGCTCCAATCAGTGAAGAATATTAATGTAACTACTGCACTACAAGGATAATTTCAGAGTGACTTTGAAGCGTTTTCTTTGTCCTTCCCTAGTTCACTGGCCATTTGAATGTTGAGAAAGCGGTATGTGGCAGGGGAGACAGTATATGGCCATCTGAGTACAATGTCCAGTACTCATTGTTGATTTTGCAGGAGTTGTACTCAAATACTTGTGCTGTTGATTTCAACAGTGAGTCCTGATGATTATTTTCAAATCCATGGTCTGGATAAAGGAGTCTAGTGCAGCTGACTTTGTTTGATCCCATTGTTCTGAAATACTAGGCCATGTGAAGATTGTCCAGATTGGTTGTGATTGGTACTTGGTGTTCCTCCCTTCAGTCAGGCTGCTTTCGGGCTGAGACATTGATCGTTGGCTCTTGTCATACCTGGTGCTAATTGGATGCAGTTATGACTGAAATGGTCGGAATACACTGGTGGGAATCCGAACGATGTGGGTTATTGTCAGGATTTGTGGCAGAATTGCATGAGATTTCCAGTAAGGTATATCTTGACGAAGGGAGCAGCTCACTGCACCTTTTAAGCTTCTGCTGAGTGGCAAGGTGCTAGACAGTGACAAACTGCCAATTAAGTTAACTGCTGACCACTAATGCATCCATTGACGCTCCTTTATTTAACAGTGTGGAACAAAAAAGATGAAGCAGAACGTAAAAGTCAAGGAAAGGATAATGAAGGTCATAGGTTCAGTTCAGATTCTGGTGAGATATTAACTCACCTCTCTGAGTGAATGCCCAGTTCCCACTCAAGCCTCATTTTCTCAAGCCTTGGGAGGAAATGCTTGAGTGAATTGTAATTGTGTGCCCTTCTGCCCTAGCTGTGTCTTATTTCCTGACATGAGGTATCATTACTTGAGCAGTTCTGTACGTAAGTGAGGAAATCTGAAGGTGTAATGCTCAAACTGAGCTCATCTTACTGCTCGTGCATATTTTTCCTACACTGTAGGGTCCTCTTTCTCAGCCTGTGCTCACATGATCCAATACACCTGAATAAAACAAATACCAGATGTGTCAAGGCACAAAGGAAAACTTCCATACTTAGTTGTAAGATCCTTTTTGGTGTCCATTGTTTAACATAATACACAGTATTAAAGAGCTATTGCTGCTCTGTGCTCTGTAAAATTGATGGCAAGTAATGGTCTGACATAAAATAAAGTTGAATCATGGCTAACTAGCTTACGTTGCCACTTTGCAGAAAGAAAAACTTGCATTTGCATAGCACATTTCACAACTGCTGGAGACCCCAAAGTGCTTTGTCATCAATGAAGTACTTTTGAAATGTAGCCTTTGTTGTAATGTGATTCCTCTCCACATACAAGGACACACAAACAGAATTAAGTGATCAGATCGCCTGCTTTCAATGTTCCTTGAGAGAGAGATATTAGCCAGAACACTAGTCTGAGATTCCTGGTTACACCCACATGAGCTGGCAGTCAGGGCCTCAATTTCGTGCCTTCTCAGAAGGACAACAACTCAGACAACATAGGGCACCCTCAGTCTTGCATTGGAGTTTCAGCCAAGAGCTCAAGGACTAAATTTTATGTTGGGGACATAATATTCATTCCCAAGACTTTTAACTAGCACCAGATCTCCATCCTGGGTGCTGATGGGACAGCAAACTGTTCCACGAAGAAGAACCATGATAGTTCTTGGAGGGGGGAGGGAATAGAGAGGTGGGTTAGGATGCCAGGAGGAGAGGGGAATAGAGGGTGTGACATCCCCGATGCACAGTGGACCCACTAAATGTTGTGCCCTCCCCTCTATCTCGCCTTTTTAAAATAGCAATGTTAGGAACAGCCTTTACACTCTGGCCTGCCTGTCAATGGTCACATTTTATGGAAGTTGGATTGAAGCACCCTTAATTGGGCAATTAAAGGCATCAATAGGCATAAAGTCAGGTGACATGGTGGACATTTTACACCTTCTCCCCCCCTACCTCATGTTCTCTGTAACACTGGGGACAGGTTGGTACTAAGTAGGAAGGAGGTAGGCTAGCCACACAACACATTTTATGTGTCTGCTTCCTCCCTGCACTGAGGAAAGGCCCAGTGGGAGGCCATAAAACCTAGCCACAAGTGTCTTGAATTGGTTTAAAACCCAAAGCCTCTGACAAAGAAATGATTGTGTCCTCCTGAGAGTTAACATCACTATCGCCTGTATTTAGATGACATTATAGTAATGCTGAACAACAAAACTGAGCCACTGCTTTAATATCTCAGGGGCAGTTTCAATTTACTTCTTGAAATAGCATTTAACTTAAAATATTATTCGGTGATATTAACATGCAGCGGTTGTTTGCTAGATCATTATTTGTGGCTTCAAATTTGAAAGGTTAAGGAATACACTGGCTGCCAGAAATTTGAAAGCTACATTTTTCCTTCCTTTCCTCTGGTTTCAAACTGGCATTTGACAAGAAAAATTAGTCCGACATAATTACATGGAAGAAAAAATAAGTCCCAAAACTATAATCGAAACCAGTTGAGTGAATTCGGGCCAGACAGATTTATCACTATGTCCTGAAACTCCCGAGTGGCTTGTGCTCAGAAGGCAGAGGGATTTGCTTGTGGAATGTGTTGTGTAAGAGTGTGCGTGAGTGTGAGCAAGAGTGTGTGTACAAACAAATGTGTGTATCCATACATGTTCATCTGTGAATTAAAATGTATGTGAACAAGACGGTCTGTGTGTTTCTGTGAGCAAGAGAGTGTGTGTGGAAGGGTTTGGGATTTTCATGTGCGTGAAAGACTAAGTATAGTGTATATGTTAGTGAGACAGTTTGTGCCTGTCAATAAAAGAGTGTGTGCGTGTGTGTGTGTGTCAGAAGGTGTGTGTAACAGAGCACGTGAGTATGTGCCTGTGAGCCAGTGTGTGAGCATAACACAGTGTTTGTGAGTGAGAGTGTGGGTTGTGTGTGTGAGAGGTGGCTGTGAGTGAGAGAGCGTATGTGAGTGCATGTTTGCATATGTGTCTAAGAGTTGTATATATTTGTGTGAATGAGCGTGTGTGTGAGAGCAAGACTGTATGTATGTGAGAAAGTATATGTCTGTTGCGAGAGAGTGCATGTGTGTGTGTGTGTGTGTGTGTGTGAAAGAGAGAGAGAGAGGGGGGGAGAAGGAGAAAATATGTTTGCACAGTTCAACCATTCCCTGACATCCCATGCCCAGCTTTGGAAAGTAAGTTCATTTGTCCGGAATTTTGGTCTCAGTGACAGAAGGAGACTGGGATTGTGCCTGGTGCCTCATAATTCAGACCCAAGGACCATATTCAGTTGAAACATTCACAAGCATATTAGCTGATTATTTAGATATAAATAATGTGCACAGATAAGGTAGGAAATTTGCAGATAATGATACTCGTTTACAGAGTTGGTGTAAACACAGTGGGCTGAATGGCTTCCTTCTGTACCATAACACTTCTGTGATTGGGTAGATGCTGAGACCAGTAGATCAGAAGGTATGTCACTGCTGGCTAGGACTTTGGCCCATTTCTCTATATAGTTGTTAAACATGCCATTCCTCATCTTTCAACCACTTGACCCTACCCTAACATCACTATCCAGGTTCCTCTATCTTGCCTTCTATTGATCATGGCCTTTCTGCTCCCAATTCTTATTTACCATTCACTCACCTAGTGCACAAAATACTCAAGAGTATTAAAAAAAAACTAGGTATTCAAAATCACCTTGAAAAATCCCCCATTTTCAAAGCTCAGAACTGTCAATCAAATACAGCCATTGAAACTCTCCATGAAAAAAAACTCTTATCTCAATGCTCATTAATCTCTCATAATACAAAACAGCCTTTAAAAAAAAACACTTCATAAAATTTAATCCTATCATTTGGTCAGATATCTCTCAATCAAAAAAAAACCAGTCACCTCACAGCTCTAGAAACAACTCCTGCTGAGCCACATATATTAGTGGCGTTTGGAAGTCAACCATGGATTTCATGACACAGCTGAATAAACAGACCCTTCATAGCTCAGTATAATTGACTTTTTGAAGTTGCATTTAAATGGACACTCACATTTCACAGTAAGTAAGTTGTCATATCATGATGAGTCATGTTTCCCACCCCAGGGAAAATGATATCCATTTTGAATGTGCTGTTAAGATTAAAACTGTGTAACCCGATGCAGGATCATTCAGTGATAGAAAAGAAAAATTCAGCTCTACAGATGTATGCATGAGTGTGTGTGTCAAAGTGTGCTTTCTTTATATTAAATACATCTTCTAAATCAATGATTATCACATGGTTAAAGATATGAAAAAGTTTCAGCACACCATGTGCAAGATTGCATGATATTAGCTTACTCAGCATTGGCCAAACCATAGTCTTGAAGCATTAATAAAAGGCTAGCCAGACATGTACATTGTACAACATGATAGGAAGGTTGAACTTCAGATGATCACATTTATTCAGCAGGGGGCAGGCAGAACAAATCCATTGCCCACACAGTGGATGTAGGTGAATGTTTGAACATTTCTACAATTATATTTAATTTGCATTCTGTCAGTGGCTGCTTGTGCTTTTGGGGCAGCTCACTGATTGGAAGAGGTTAGAACATCGAGCAGCATGATTAGATCTTAGGAAGCAATCCTGGAGAATGGCTGCAGGAGGTTGGACATTGGAGAGGGAACAATGAACTTGATTTTTGTGGTGTCAGGAACAATGCACAAAACTAACATTTCATGTTTGAAAAAAAAACTACGGTTTCCTTTAAGGCATAGTCTGTTCAGCTCAAAATATCAATGGGTGGATGTGAATGTTTTGAGCATGTTGTAGGCCAATCACTTCAAGAACCCTATCTCAGTGAAAGTGTCAAATATCAGTGAGGACAGGAATGTAAGTGCTGAGCAACCATTTTCATTGTGTTTGTTCCTGGTGAAAAATAAAGATGAAATGTCATCCCTAGGCTGACCAGAATTAAAATACTTTCCACTACTGGCAACGTTTCAGCAGTGACCTTAGCACGCTTTCAACATCAGCAGTGCATCTAACAACACCTAACTCCTGAGTAGTTTTGCAGTTGGCAAGCAAAATCTTTACCCCTTGCAGAATACTTAGGGAGATTTAACTCAAGCTGTTCTTGTTAGCTGCCGAGAAGTCATTTGCAAGTTGGCATTTATAAGGACTAGGAACAGGACACATTTCTGCTCATTCAAACCAGGTATTAAGTGTCACACTGGAAATCCCAGGGAGAAAAGAAAATTCGCAAATATACACAACCATGAAACAAAGTGAAGATCAGATCAAAATTCTCACAATTAGAACAGTGCTACCCAAAGGCTGAAAGAAATTGACATGATTGCAGTCTTGCATGAATGTCACTGGCATTAATATATTCAGTGAAATTTAATTCTGGTGACCCACAATATGTTTTACTCTGCCTCACTGCGATTTGTGATAATCTCAGTCCATTTCGGGTCTGTTCATGAGAAAAGCACACACAGATTTCTGAATGTAGTTTCCTTTTCTTAATCAATTTCAGTGGACTCTGGGGTTAATGAACAAGAAGTGATTACTATTAAAGAAAAATGGTTGTGTCCCAAGAGATGCAAGTGGGAGCACACTTACCCAAACGTGTGGCCTGCCTGACACCGACCCGTGCTCAACTTGTCTGAAATTTTACAGTGAAGGACGTGCCAGTTAATGATCACTGAAAGGCCTCAGGACACTGCCGCTGCTGGCATTGTACCCAATTAGTAGGAGGACCACCCCATGCAGGAAGCCTGGCAGCTACATCTGCACAGACTGGTGTTGTACAAGTAGGGACACCTGCTTTGCAGAATCCCTGGGCACATCATAGGTGTTTCACCCCTCTCCCCCAAAACACACACAGATTCATCAATCACTTGCCCAGTCCCATCCCAGACAGTTTAGCAGGACTTCAGCAAGCTTCCCCACCACAAACATGCCTGTGCTCCTCAATGCGTTGGGGCTGCAAGAAATCTCAGTGTTGCTGTCACACCCTGAGGTCATTCTAGGACTACAGAGTTGCTGCCTATTAGCTGAGACAGGGCAGAAGTCATTCCATAAAGCAATTAATTGCTTCCAGGATTAAATTACGACAAGGCAGCTGTCAAGATGGTAGCTTTTAAGCTGGGTGCAGGTGGCACATTCCATAAGATTCAACCATTACTTCCATCATAGTTCTTGCCAAGTTAGCAGGAGAGTTCCTTACTTTTGTTGCAAAAATGGTGACACTGAAGAATTTCATGATGAAATTTTAGTCCCAGTGAACAAAAGATTTTCAAAAAAATTCCATTGTTTGTAAAATTCAATTTTAGTTATCAGATTGGACTATTCTAATCTGGATGTTTGTTAGAAATAAAAGCCTGACATATTTTTCAGAGTGCACTTTATGTATGTATATAGGCTGCATCTCTCAAACCCAAAAGAAGCTATTTAGATTGGATGGGATGGGCTACAAATACAATGCCCAAAAGCCAGGTGTCTGGAAACTAGAATTTTCCAATCCCTGAACATTTTTGAAATGGTATGCTGGCAAGTTCCAGGGTCTGTTTTAGGATCAGGATCTGTATCAGTTTCAGGGTTCTTTAAATTCACTCATGGCCTGGCTGGGCCAGCGTTTATTGCCCATCAATTGTTGCCCTTGAGAAGGTGACAATGAGCTGCTTTCTTGAATTGCAGAAGTCCAGGTAGTTCCACAATGCTGTCAGGGAAAGAATTCAATGATTTTTACCCAACAACTCCAAAGGAATGGTGTTATATTTCCAAGTCAGAATGGTGAGTAACTTGGAGGTGAAGTTGCATGTGGTGGTATTCCCAAGTATCTACTGCCTTGGCCCTTCCAGATGGAAGTGCTTATGGGTTTGGAAAGTGTTGTCTAAGGAACCTTGATGAACTTTTGTAGTGTATCTTGTAAATGGCACACACTGCTGTTACAGAATGTCAATAGTGGAAGGAGTGGATGTTTATAGACG
This sequence comes from Rhincodon typus, assembly GCF_021869965.1. Taxonomy (NCBI): domain Eukaryota; kingdom Metazoa; phylum Chordata; class Chondrichthyes; order Orectolobiformes; family Rhincodontidae; genus Rhincodon; species Rhincodon typus. The sequence goes on from NC_063336.1 coordinate 47,822,247, forward strand.
TGATACCAATGAAGTGCTTTGTCCTTGATGATTTCAAGCTTCTTTAGTGATATTAGAGCTGCATTCATCCAGGCAAGTGAGGAGTATTTCATCACACTCATGACTTGTGCCTTATAGATGGTGGCCAGGCTTTGGTGAGTAAGGATATGAGTTGTTGGCTACAGTATTCCTAGCCTCTGACCTGCTCTTATAGCCACTATGTTTATGTGGTGAGTCCAGTTGAGTTTCTGGTCAATGGTTACCTCCAGCATGTTGATGGTGGGGCATTCAGTGATGGTAACACCATTGGATGTCAAAGGACAGTGATTAGATTGCTTCTTCTTGGAGATGGCCATAGCCTGGCATTTGTGCAGTGTGAACGTTACTTGCCACAGCCTGGATATTGTCCAGGTCTTGCTGCATTTAGACAAGGACTGCTCCAGTATCTAAAGAATTGTGAATAGGGGTGAACATTGTGCAATCATCAATGATCATCCCCACTTCAGACCTTATGATGGAGGGGAGGTCATTGATGAAGCAGCTGAAGATAGTCAGGCCTAGGACACTACCCTGAGGAATTCCTGAAGAGATGCCCAGGAGTTGAGTTGACTGACTTCCAACAACCATAATCATCTTCCAATGTGCTTGGTATGACTCCAACCAGTGGAGAGTTTTCCCATCAATTTCCATTGACTCTAGTTTTGCTAGAGCTCCTTGATACCACGCTCTTTCAAATATGGTCTTGATGTCAAAGCCTGTCACTCTCATCTCACTCTGGAACTCATTAGTTTCAGACCTATATTAGCTTCATGTTGTGAATTAGTATCAGAATCTGTTGTAGTTTCATGGTCTTTATTGTTTTCAGGCATTGCACAAGTTGGACATTCATAACCCAGGAAAATCTGAAATCTGGCATGAAGTTGATCCCGAGAACGTCAGATCTTGGATCCTAGACTTGTATCTGCAATTTCTGGTGTTCTCCTAAGTGTATATAAACATTCATTAGTGAAACACATAGTTCATATAGATTGTTAAGTGTCATTACAATCATAGGAAGCAGAGGAAATTTTACAACCTGGGTATAAAGCTGCCTATTGCAGTCAAGTATTTTAAAAGAAAAATAGCATTTATTGGGAGGAACAGGACAGAAGATTGGTTTCTGCAGTAAATTTCCATCATATGCGTAAAGATCTGAAAAAAAAAATCTTTCACATCTCTGGCACAAACTAAGTAAAGAAGGGTGAAAGAACTGAAAGCATGCACTCGTGAAAATAAAATTGTGCTATTTCAGAAGGAATTGTGATGGTTACATGATGATGAGACACTGATTGATCATCATTATACCATCTGCAATTTTTCACAGCAACTTTTCTCTTTACACCTGCTGAATTTCAAGTTCATTCCTCAATTTTCTTTCACAAAAGAGCATTAGCAATAAATGTTGGTCATGGCAGTGATATTCATGTCCCATCAGTGAATAATAAAAAAAAATTCAAATATTTTGTTACTTTTAAGTGATATTAATCTCAATTGTATTGTCCAATCTTAGAATTTTGAATTTTCTATTGTGATTTCAATTGAAAATTAATTGGGATATCTTTAACAGGAATGGGGCAGGAGAATGGGACTATAGAAAACTAATTTGTCTTCCAGATGAAGCATCGATTTACCAGTACTTCACTCAATCTAGTCTACCGTATTTGCTGCTCACAATATATCTCCACTACATTGGGGAAATGAAGCACAGACTGTGTCACCTTTGTTTTGTCCACAAAAGAAACCCTGATTTTCCATTTGCCTGCCTCTTCAACACACCATCGTGTTCTCTGACCAACATCTCTGTCTCAGACTTGCTGTAATGCACCAGGGAAGCTGAGTGCAAGCTGGAAGACCAGCACCTCTGCAGCCTTCTGGACTTAATATGAGTTCAACAATTTTAGGGCTTAAGCACCTTCTCCCATGCTTTCCTCCACCCCCACACACCAAGCCTTGTCATCACATGGGCTGCTACCACACATTGTCATTCGCAGCTATTCATTCTCCTAGGCTGGTCTTTATCCACTCCTTTCTGTCCAACTGTTTTTATCTCTCTTTGCACTCTATCTCTACCTATTGTTTACTCCTCCGCCCACCTCATCTTCTACATAATAAGCATCCTTTTACTAGCTACCATCAGTCCCTTAGAAGGGTCACGGGACTCAAATCATTAACTCTGGTTTCTCTCCAGAGATGCTGCCAGACCTGCTGAGATTTTTCAGCAATTTCAGTTTTTGTTTCAGATTTCCAGCATCTGCAGTTCTTTGGATTTTTGTCATTTCAGTCTGGGGCTTTCTTGTTCTTGTTTCAAGTACAAGTAGGACTAACAAGGTGTCATAATTTCAATTATTATTAAGTATATTTTAATTACACAAGAACCGTCATATAGATAGCAATTAAGATGCAATTTCATTAATAAATATTAAAGTTAAAAATAGTTCATGAGATGAATTTTTATATTCTTTGTAAGCCACTCAATGTTCATGTATAACATTAGCATTTATCAGTTCTACAGTTTACATTGCTAATTTGCATATTTATTTAATGGAACATGGATTTTTCATGTAGGTGCTTCAAACTGTGTCCGTATAATGCATATCATTGTCTTAATCTTTCCGACATCTACACATTAATCTTAATTAACCAGACAATTTAATAAATTATGTATTATTTTCATGGTGATTAAAATAATGAGTAACAAAGCAAACAAAAATTCCAAAAGTAACAATTTATTGGTCCTCAAACGTAAAAGAATGTGAACTTCGATCCTGCCAGATTTCCCCATATCCCAATAGATATTGCTGTTGAAAAAATGCCTGAAGACATAGAGCATGTTCCATGATTAATTAACACATATTTCCTTCACGTTTTTGCATTGTTGCAATATTATCTGGTGACTTGAGAAATTATGATAATTTTGTTACAGAACATGCAAATAAATACTTTGATGAAAATGTAATTTTTTAAAAAAACTGTATGCAGGAATCCCTACTATAAACTGCTGTGTTATTGGGAACCAGTGGTGCATTTGATCTGCCCACTTGACTTTTAACTCAGGGATTTGGGTTCAAATCTAGACCTGACATTCAGCAGAAAAGTATTCTGTCACATTTGGTTTAAGCATCACCATAAAATGAGATTGGACAGTTTCAGCCTAATTTCCAATTGGCATAATTACATACAGGGCAAAAACTGACCTGGATTTGGCACAAGTTGACTCAAATGGTGTTAATTTCATGTATGCTATCTTTAGTGTATCTATTAGTCTGCCTGTTTTAAAATAGTATGGGAGGAATTCATGCAAATGTCATTCGATGCACTAAAAATAGTGCACAAAGGGAATTAAATCCAGAAAGTGGCAAGATCCATTAGAGAGACTGTAATGATGTTTTATGTGACAGGGGCAGAAGAATATTTCAGACTAGAGTGATATGAGATACAGTTTTGAATAAGTAAGAGCTAATGTTTTGAGTCAAATGAGATTCTTCTTTGGAAGTAGAAGCACTCTGAAGAAATATCTTTGTTTTTGTCTCTCACTCTACAGATGCTGCCAGACCTGCTGAGTATTTCCAGCACTTTCTGTTTTTATTTCAGATTTCCAGAATCTGATTTTTTCCTTTATTTTAGTCAGATTGTTTTGAGTGTTCTTTGGAAGCCCATTGCCATAAAAGGTCCGAGGAACGTTGAACCCAGCCCTAAACTCTGCTGTCCTAACTCACCCCAAGTCATGTTCGTCTATCGACCTTGCATTTGATGCTCCATATTGATGCTCTAATAAAATCTCAATTTTAAAATTCTCAACTTGCTTCAAAATACCTGCATTATCTCTTTCCTTCCCTATCCTCAGCCATATAAACCTCTGAGATATTCTGCCAAATCTGGCCTATTGTGTGTATCCCTGAGTTTAATTACTCTACCATTGGGAGCCGTGGGCTTCAGCGACCTTGTTCTCAATTGCACCTTGTAGATAGTGCACATTGTGTGTACACCTGTGTGTTAGCAGTGGAAGGAATGAATGTTTATGATGGCAGGTGTGTCCCTGTATAAATAGGTCTGGATGGCATTGAACTTGCTAAATGTTGTTGGAGCTGCACTCACACATGCAATTGAAGAGTATTCCGTCATTCTCCAGAATTGTGTCTCATAGGTGTGCTGAGAGGCTTTGGAGAGTCAGCACATGACTTACATGACAAAGAATTCTCAGCATTTGATCTACTTTTGCAGCATCAGTATTTATTTGGCAAGTTCAGTTTCTGGTCAATGATGACCTCCATAATGTTGTCATTGGAAATCCGATAATGGTAATGATCTTGAAAGTCAAGTAAAGATACTCTTGTTGGAGATGGACATTGCCTGGCACTTCTGTGGTATGAATATTACTTGCCACTTACCAGCTCACGTTTGAACATCCTGCAGGTCGAGCTGCATGGAGACTGCTTCAGCACCGGAGGAATTGTGAACAGTGCAGAACACTGTTCAATCATCAGCAAACCTGCCCAATGATGACCTTGTGATGGAGGGAACAGTATTGATGAAGTTACTAAAAATGCTTGGAGATAGAAAGTGCTCTGAGGAATTCCTACAGTGATGACCCAGGGCCAAGATATCTGCTCTCCAATACCACAGCCATTGTTGTTTGTATTAGGTATGATGCCACCCAGTGTAAAGCTTGCCTCCTGATTCCCATTGATTTTAATTTTACTCACGTTCATTGATGGAATACTCAGTTAACATTGCTTTGATGTCAAAGGCAGTCACTTTTACCTCATCTGGAAATTAGCTCTTTTGCTGTGTTTGGCCCAACACTGTATCAAGGTCTGAACCCAGTTCTCTTCTTTGATTTTACTCTAGAGTTCCTGCAAAAACAAACACTTTTTAGTTGGATGCATTATAAAAGCAAATGTTTAAACTGTTAAACGTAGCCCTGTTAAACTTTAACAATTAGTTGGAGGAATTGAGAATAAAAACAACAATCTGCAGCTTTAAATGATATTTTGCAGTATGATTATGAACGCCTCAGCCTGAAAAGTTCAGTTATTTTTATGTAAAGTTTTTAAAGAAATAGAACAGTTAAGAACCTTTAAAAGTCTGAATTATTGAACAGCATTGTTAAAACCTGTCTGATGAATTTCACAAGAAAAATTTCATGGCTTTTTATAGCTTGTAAATGGTTCATTCTATTTCTTATGATTTCTGCTACAATTGTACATTTCTTCATGCATGCTGAAATAGTAAAAATGAAGCCAGTTGCTCCTCAATAGCTTGTTGAATTAAGACAACTATTTAATTAAACCTTACTGGTCTGTACTACTTTAAATGATCACAGCCATGGGCAGTACAGCTGGCTTCAGAGCAACAGGGCTAATAAGAGGAAAACAGCAACATTTTCTGCTCCGGATTGCTATGTCATGATGCTTTCGGAACTTAATACATGCAATACTAGGATTGATTCCAATGCTAATGTTACAAATTCTGTGTTAATTGTGCATGCTCTAGTTATGATTAAGAGCAGCTGAGAAAGGTTAGGGCAATATACAAGAACCAGTTTTCACAGGGGATAGGGCAATTCTGTGGAAGGGAATTGTCATTGGCACATAAGTTGTAGATGGCAGTTCTTGCAGCAGAAATTATACTTTTTCCATGTCACCGTAATGTAATAGTATGTAGCTCTTGTTAATAATTGAATCAAGGAGATATTTTGATACAATGATGTTTGGAGTTTATATTACAGATGAGGCTTAGAATTTTACAGCATGGAAAGAGCCCATTGGCCCATTATGTCTACACCAGTCATCAAACATCCATCTATTCTAATCCCATGGTAATGTAATTTGAGAAGCTATATGCAGTCAATTTGTAATGTAGGACATGATTCACGTTTGCTCCTATGACAGAAACTTCCCAAACTCTTTACTGTATTATTGAAAATTTATGCACAAGCAATTCAACAGCTGTCTATTTGCCTCACATCTTTGCATGCAAGAACAGAAGAAATATAAGTGTAGGATATTTGGCTCCTTAAGCCTGCCCTACCATCCAATAAGATCATGGCTGAACTACCCCAAGCCTCAATTCTGTTTTCATGCTAGCTCCTCTAAGTCCTCAAACCCAGAAGGGATTTCAAACATTTATTAATCTCCTCTCAAAATGTGATCTATCCTCCACAACTCTCTGGAGTAGAGAATTCCAGACATTCACTACTCCCTAGGAGAAGAAACTCCTTCACATCTTAGTTTTAACTGAGGGTTTCAGAATGAGGAGGCAGTATTGCCTAATTTGAGATTAGCTCAATATTACAACATCTTCTTAATATCTACCCTGTCAAGGCTCATCAGAAATTTGTGTGTTCCAAAAAGACCACCTTTAAACTCCATGATTTTCTGACCAGGAGAGCCAAAAGTTTAGTAACAATTAGATAATAACTCCTGGCTTAGCCAGCAAAGTTCACATTCCCATGAATGTTTTTTTTTCCATAAAAAAAAAATTAGTATCCCATTTGAAACCTTCAGCTGGCTTTTCGATATATGGTAACACAGAGGCCAAAGCTTTAAAGTTAAGAGGAGAAGACCAAACCCTGATTTGCATTTTGCTGGTACCAGTCAAAAAGAAACAATTGTTGAGAAAGAGCTGTGGGTCTTTTTCCCCGTGGTATTGATTACTTTTCTAAGGAGCTGACTGGATCCGGTTTGAACCTGGCACGGTGACTCGGCGTAAGCAGGAAGCTCTATGTGTATGTGTATGTGAAAGAATGCTTTTTGTAGAGCTGAGTTCCGTTCGATTAGAAAAGTAACCACTCCAGGCAAGAATAAAAAGGGATAATCTTACTGAGCGATTCCAGTATAAAGTATATTGTCTCTTTAATCTCTGAGTGTGATTCAGTGGGGAGTTGAAATCGTATTAATTTATCGCTCCCATTTTGATGGACACTGTTGCAATAATAGCACTAAATGGTGTCGAATGATCCAGTAATTTAGAGCGCCATGGCTGACCGCTTCCGCTTCTGCTCGCTTCTTTCCAAAGCAAAGTCTTTGACAGCTTTTCTGCAAACATTTATTTGAGTAGTTTTACATTACCCTACCCTTCTCTCCGCTTTGAAAGTATGTTGCAATGTAGTAATTTGATGAGCACTGGCCAGCATAATTCAATTCAACAGCTGCGGAAACTAGCAAACCCTTACCAGGGGAAATCCTGCCTGGGTTAACCTGGAGCTTTTCTTTAAAAACGGTTTCTGATTTATCTGTCACCTGATCCATCAGCAATGAATAATTTTCATGGAAGGTGCACTTTAATTACTTTCCCATTTAACTTGCATTATCATTCCCTATCTTGGTAGTTAATCTCTCCTAGTATCCAATTTCGGCCTTTATTGCTGGCAGACTGGACCCCCCTCTCCCCTTGAATTGTGTGTGTGTGTGTGCTTGAGCTGGTGATCGAGAGCTGTTTGACCGAGAGGTTTTCAAACAAGTTTCCTATTTATTTGCAGCGCTCACATCGCCGTATCTCCAGTGTATAAGGGTGATAGCTCTCCTGCATCCACAAAAAACTTAACGCATAACTAAGTCTGTCTGACCATCTTTAATGGTCCTTCGAAGCTCTGCTCAGAGGGTTAAGATGTTTAATTGTAACACTGATGCCTCGTTATTACATGGTCAGACAAGCAACCTGTCAAACAGCTCTAGATTTCCATGAGTTTGACACTTTTTTTGCAAGTGCTACAGTTTGTCATTTCTTTGGATCAAAATACAACTGCGCTTGAACATTTTTGAAAGAGTATCAGTAAAATTTGAACTCCTTTCACTGATGCATTGCGAGTCAGCATGGAATAGATGTTGTCCAAACTTCCTGCACCATTTTTGGTGATAAGCCAAATTGAGGCTACAGGGCCGATTTTAGTTTTTATTTTTGGTTGCATTCACATTGATTTTTTTTCTCAGTTCAGCTTGAAGGGCTGCCCATCTAATTAAAGCTTTGGCTGATTGCTGTACACAGTCAAATGTATAACAGAAGTCCTGATTTAATACTGACAGCATTTTCAAACGATGGCATTTTATAAAAACTGCAGTGCTTGTAGATTGTCATACTGCATTTTCAATGCTTTTTGACTGAATTATGCAGTAATACAGTTGCGTGAAACAAAAAGTCTTGCCTTTGTGTAGCACCATTTACAGTTTTAGAACATCAGGACTGAAAATGACAAATGCTGGAGATCACAGCAGGTCATGCAGCATTTGTTGATTTCAGTACAAATTTCAGCATCTGCAGTAAGTTGCTCCTATTTTAGAACATCAGGAAGTGCTTCATACTCAATCAATACTTCTAAAGTAGTCATTGCTGTAATGTAGAAGCCAAAATATCAAAGAAACACCTCACAAAAAGCAATGCGATAATGACCGAATAAACTGATAATTTGTTTTTGTTCCTGATTTGCAGCATCCGCAGTTCTTTTGGTTTTGATAATTTGGGATGTTGGTTTGAGATTAATATTGTCAAGGCAAGCCGGGACATCTGGCACCTAGCAAAATAGGAAGACAGCAACCTAAAAACCAACATTTCCATTACCTAGTGGCTGCTGATCAAAAAGGCTCATAATACATTGGCAGCCTTCCTAATACCAGTAGGAGTCCTAGATTCTGTGCTGGCCTGTCATTTTGCCTTTTGTGGACACAAATATTCATAAACAAACAGTTGTGATGTGTCAGAAAGGCTCTTTTGTGTGGAGCACGTGAGCGCAAATGGCACTGCTGCTTGATAGGATGTTTCTTTTGAAGTGTTAGCTAGGCCCAGGTTACTTTTCAGCAGAACCACAGAAGAAACTGTTCATTTCCCAGATAACCAAACTGAGAGCACGCTCATTCAGAACAGGCAGGTTCACTGGGCTCATGCTGAATAGGCAGGGAACTGAGGTACCTATTCTAACAGTTGCCTTGATGACGCATGAGGAGACAGTCATATGCTGATTTAGATCAGTAGTGAACACTTCATATTTCACTGACTACATCCTCTGGAAGCCATAGGAGAGCAATCAAAATGGAAATACTAATTACGTATGTATATACAATTAAGCAGAAAGATAGATTAGTTGGAGCTGGACAAACTGATTTGTCAGGTAGATAGATATATTTATGAATTATTGATTGGACAGATGCCAGAGAACTGATAGATAGATACGACATTTATAACAATCTGACAAGTGCAAAATAAACTCAAATACTGATTCAATTCAAATTATAATTCAGTTTCGTAGCTAGCTATCTATTTGAATCACCCCTATTTCCCCTCTGGGTCATGAAGCAGTTTTTATGGTTTAGACCATTCATTTTAATGGGTGAGAAATTGGCAGGCTGCAAGTTAGGCTTGCTGACCATATTGGTAATATGTGCTCCCATCATTGAAGCCATGTCCCAAATCATAAAATTTATGACAGTGTACATTGTAAAATGGCACGAGGGAGTTCACTACGTTCTATAAAAGAAATCTGTAGAAATGTGTTTCCATAAGGTTACAAACTAAAGCATTCAAGTGACCACAATTGAATTGCTTAGCCTTATTTCTGACTATATTCCTTAATAAATCAGCTAATACACACAACAAGCGTGTATAATAATTTACTAAATTAAACTTTATAACACAAATTTTGCTTTTGCTGTTAACATTTGTCTATAGGGTAATATGATTTCGTGTACATTTGTCTTCAAGAATGTCACTGGTTCTGTTTTTGGGTGCTTGCCTTCAGGCACTGTTGCAGAATTTCATCTGAAGAAAGAACAAGACATTAGCCTACAGCAACTTGACAATGACCAATTTGTTCACTTATATCTGCCCAAATAGTGGAGGCAATGGTCTAGTGGTATTTTCGCTAGACTGTTAATCCAGAGACACAGGTAACGTTCTGGGGTCCACGTTCGCATCCTGCCGTGGTAGATAGTGGAATTTGAATTCAGTAAATATCTGGAATTAAGAGTCTAATGATGACTGTGAATCCATTGTTGATTGTTTTGGGGGGTAGGAGGTGGAAATCAGGTTCACTAATGACCTATAGGGAAGGAAACTACTATCCTTACCTGGTCTGGCCAGTATGTGACTCCAGACCCACAGCAATGTGGTTGACTCTTAACTACCCTCTGGGCAATTAGGGATGGGCAATAAATGCTGGTCTAGTTAGCAATGCCATCAACCCATGAATGAATTTAAAAAAGGCCATCCTGCAATTTCATACCTCGTTTGTCATTGGTAACCTAGAAATAGATCTTGTACCTTCCATTCAGGGTTTTTAGGAGTTTCTTTTTTAAATGCATTTTGGCTTCCAAAGGCATGCCTGCATCACTGGAAAGGTTACTAGTGATTCCACAGCTGTATGCACTGCTTCTCTGGCAGTTTGCAAAGCTGAGAACACTTGTTACATCACATCACCTAAATATGTATCAAGTGTCAACATTAGAATTAATAAGGCAAGTAACTGCTTCACTTGTCTGAATTCCTTGCACGTTCTTTACAATAAAAACAGGAAGTTCTGGAGAAACTCAGCAGGTCTGGCAGCATCTGTGGAGAGAAAACAGAGTGAACATTTTGCGTCCTGCGACCTTTCTTCAAACTGAAAGTAGCTAGGGAAAGGTGGTATGTATGCTGAAGATGGGGTGGGGCAAAGGTGTAAGTGGATAGGTGGAGATGGAGTTCAGTCAGAATGACAAAGGAATGGATGAATGTATGCCAGAGAGAAAGAAAAGCTAATAATGGGGATCAGAAAGTTGGTGAAAATGGATTTGTTGTGCCGAAAGCAGTCCATGTCAAGACAGGGCCAAGGGTATGACATTTGGTAAAGGACATGGAAGGAAGTGAGTAGCCTTTAAAATTATTGAACTCAGTCTTGAGTCCAGAAGACTGCAGGGTCCCAAAGTGAAAAATGAGATGCTGTTCTTCCAGCTTGTGCTGAACCTCGCTGGAGCACTGCTGTGAGTTTGGGGGTTGGGGGATTGGTGTTGGTGGGGAACATTGGCCAGATAGAAATGTTGGCCAGGGAACACAGTAGTGTGTTGAAGTGGCAGGCAACTGGAAGCTCAGTTCTGAGGATTGGGAGGTTTATAGAATACAATACAGAAGGACCAAAGAACTGATGAGGAAGGAGAGAACACAATACGAATGCAATCTAGCAAAAAAAAAACGTAAAAATGGATTGTAATCACTTCTGTAACTACTTAAAAAGGAAATGTTTGGTTAAAATGCATAGGTCCATTAGCAGCATAGACAGGAGAATTTACAATGGAGATTAGAGAAATGGCAAAAAAACTAAATGATTGTTTTGTGACTGTTTTCACTGAGGAAATACAGGAAATGTTTCAGAACTAGAAGATTTAAGAGGCTATGGAGAATGGGGAGTTGAAGGAAATCAGCATTAGTAGGAAGATTGAATGGGAGAAACTAATGGGGCTGCAAGTTGACAAATCCGCAGGACCTGATAGTCTACAATCAAGAGTGTTGAAGTGGGTGGCTCTAGAGATACTCGATGCATTGGTGATTATCTTCAAAAATTCCATAGATTCTGTAATTATTCCTGCAGATTTTATGATATCAAATGTTGGCCCACTATTTAAGAAGGGAGTGAGAGAGAAAAAAAGGAACCACAGACCTGTTAGTCTTCCATCAGCAGAAGGGAAACTATTAGAATCTGTTATAAGGAATGGGCCTAACAACTAGAATAGAGGGCTGTGGAAGCTCTGTAGTTGAATATGTTTAAGGTAGAGATTGTTAGATTTCTGATTACCATTAGTGTACAGGTTTATGGTCGAGATGGGTAAAAAGCATTGGAATGTTTGATCAGCCATAATCATATTGAATGGTGGGGCAGGCTTGATGGGCCGAATGGACTACTACTGTTCCTATGTTCCAGATTCTAATGTGGTCACCGTACGTGACTAACCAATGTCCAAAGGTTGATGGAATTTCTAATGTTGGTTAAGAACTGTCTGCTTTTCTTTACTTACATGAAGAAGAAGAGATTTAAATTTGTCAGTTGAAAAGCAATTACTTTGCTCCATTTCGATAATATTACACCAAGTGATGCTGAAGGTGTGGGAAAGCGCTATTCATGATACTCAACATGCAATGATCAAGAGGGAACAGTAACTACTTAAAAAGGAAATGTTTGGTTAAAATGCATCGGTCCATTAGCAGCATTGACAGGAGAATTTATAATTGGTATTAGAGAAATGGCAGAAAAACTAAATGGTTACTTTGTGACTGTTTTCACTGAGGAGATACAGGAAGTGTTTCAGAACTAGAGATTTAAGAGGCTAGGGAGAATGGGGAGTTGTTATTTTGCCTTTTGTAGACACAAATATTCACAAACAGTGAATTACCAGTTCCATGAATCTAACTTGTAGATTGTTGCTCAGATGTCAGATTTCCAATCTGGATGGGCAGGCTACGTTATAAGTTGAGGTGAGTGATTCCAGACCAGGGGCAGAGCATGCTGGGTGTGGAGGCAGACTGGGTGAGAGCCCTGCATCCGTACACTGATAGTAATTTAAAGTTTTAACTACATAGTGTCATAATAATAATAAACAATCTATTACAATGACAAGCAATCAAATTAATTTATAAGCTTACTTTGAGCTGTTTAGCATACTTTAAAATGGCAAACATCCTACTGAGATAATGGATGGTTGTGAAGACAGTCATGTAGCTGTATTCCAGGAATATGAACATTCACGTTTATATCAACCCAATATCAACAGGCAGAATGAAATAGCACACAATGATTTCATTACAAACATTCCAGATACTTTTCAAAGTCTTATAAGGCAAGACTTTTAAATGCTTTGACAATTTGACAGCTTCTTTTGACAGCTTATCATGACACATTTGGCAAATCTTGAGAGTCACTTTTCAAACTGTTGATGATTGACTTTGCTAAGTCTGTTGATAATTCCAATGAACTTGATAGTTCATGAATTTTATGCACATTCATGCATAGTTTTAACCATGGTAAAGGGCACCTTGCCTGTTTCAAAGTACACCCAAACAGGACACGTGACCTCCCTTCAAAATATGTTAGGACTGTATATAAAGGGATACTTTATCTCTCCAAAGGTGTACCCTGGCTATTCAAAGAAATACAAAAAGTTTGGATCTGCTTTTTGTTACTTTTTGTTGAATAATTCTGTGAAAAGCAAAACAAGATAATTGTAACATGTCATGCAGCAAATAGAACATCTTCCTTCTCACCTTACTCATAATCCCTCAAGCCTAATATTTCTATGATGTTACAAAAACAGAGATTGCTGGAACAGCTCTGCAGGTCCGGCAGCATCTGTGAATAAAAAATCAGAGTAAGCGTTTCGGGTCCGGTGACCCCTCAGAACGCCATTCTTTCGGTTTTCATTTCTATGATGTTGACAGCTTACATTGGAGGTTTTGTGTGTCTGCAATTTTCTGCTAATTGTCAGTGGAGTAAAAATTTGTGTAGGGTTTGATATGATGTTTATAGCAAAATAGCCTGGTCTGTATGGTCTCTCGTGAGGTATTCCATAACTGTACCTCAATGGATCTTCTGCTGAATCAGAGGACGTCATCAGCAACGGTAATATTGGAAGGTAGTTCACTGACATCAGGCTTCCTCCATCTGAACTACTGTGGCACCAATGTTAGTACAGTTACACATCACTCATACGTAATCGCATTGTCACAGAATTCATGGTGAGACTTTTCTCCTTTTTGCTTGGTTGTGCCTGTTTTATCAAAATCACTTTGCAACATATGTGTGGGTATTGAGAGCTGGTGAACAAAGACATCTGCAGTCTGACTAAGTACCACTTTAAGTGAAGTGTTGTTGAAAATGTTTGGTTTCATTTGTTACAGTGAAAATGCTGATAATTGTGTGAAAATCAAAACAAATTTACAACAGTTAATTAAATGCCTTGTACCAAACGGTACTTTTTTTTTTACTTTCAGACTGGTACATTTAGAATAACAGCTTTCCACATTGAGAGAAGTATTACAATGTTATTTGTGTCAGCACTATTGTGTTACACATCTTGGGCATTCTTTCCTACAAGTTGGAATAGGAATGAACAGTCCCATTGGAAAGATCCTGATAATTCTCATATTGCAGATATATTGGCAGTGAAATTAGTTTACAGAGGAGCAAAAATGGGAGTCATTGCAGTCCACTTCACACTGCATTCAGTTTCCTTTTCTACCTTTCATTCCATTGACTGAAAAGCAACAAGCTAATTTTTGACAACTGGCAAAGCCTAATATCAACTCCAGTATCCAGAAGAAACATCAGCTTAAAAAAATGTTGTATTTAAATTGTTTGGAAGAATTTTAAAATTAGACAATCTTCTCCAAGGCATCTCATTTTAGATATTTCATGTGCAACAACTGTTTGCATTTTTGAGTGCCTTCATTCGGGTAAATCAAAATACATTTGAATTACATTTCCAAAAATATATAACATCTACTTCCACAGACTGGGTGTAACCCACAGAAAATGGCTTTCCTTCTGACATAGATAATCAGTTTTTGTCTTATATCTCTTCCTTTTAAGATTTAGTATTTGGAGTGTTCCTGACACTTGACAGGTGTGGTGTTTCATAGGTTCACACAAGGACCTTAAGCAGTGAATTCAATTGTCAGGTGTTACATTGTCAGTTGATCATGGCTTGGAGGATTTTATTGTTAAACAAATATGTCTTCTTCAAAAAAATCGGTGCGTCCGTAAGTAATTCAGGATTATGATCCATTGACACAACACAACTGGACTGTGGGTATATGTGGCATGATCACAGACATAGGAAATAACAGCAGGAGTAGAACATTCAGCTCCTTGAGCTTGCACAGCTATTTGTATGGCTGACCCACCTTCTGTCTTGAACATACTTAATGACTGAATCTTCATAGCCATCTTGCGTAGAGAATTCAGATGTTTCACCATCAAGACAAAACCAGGGCAAAATTTTATCCCACCATTATTTGTGTAGGACTATTGGATAGTGAGCAGGAACTTGAATCCTTGCCAGTTTTTAAAACATCTTTATTAAAGTAATGTGTCAAGTAATAAAGGTAAAGGCAAAATTGTAATAGTGTTATCAGACCATAGGGCTGCTGTCTTGTTAGACAGAGAGAGATACAACTGATGGTTGTTTAATCTGAGGATCACCACAGCTCAGGCAAAGGGAGAAGTCGAGTCCTTCATAGTAACCTCAACTGGTACAGGAATTGAACTTATGTTTTTGGCGTCACCTACTATATTGCAAACTGGCTGTGCAGCCAATTGAGCTAACCATCCTCCATCTACAAGTAGCATTCACTAAATAAACACAGATTTAGATTTGAATCTGGGACCTTGCAGCTATCAATGATTCTGTCATTTAATGTAAACCATAGAATTAATTTACATTTAGTTGGAATTTGCTGCCTGACCTGGTGGTGGAGGCAGAGACCCTAAATGCTTTCAAAAATTTATAAGCTGCAGGGTCATGGGCTGTACGCAGCAGGATGAGACCAGAAAGGGCATCTGGGAGTCCTTGGGTTGGTTTGGACAAGCTGGACTGAATAACTCCCTTCTGTGCTGCACTATTTCTATGATTCTATAGTTCTAACTCATTCATGCTTTGTGCCTGATTTTCCAGAGCAGTTACTTGCAGCCCATTTGTATCAGGCAGTGAGTGGCCTAACCACTGATCTTAAAAATGGACCATCGGACATAAAAAATGATGAGAAATGTTTTGCTGGAGGTTTGGTGACAGGGTGAAATTTTGTGTGTCAGAGAGAAGCTAGCCAGTCCTATTCCTGCAAACTTCCCACTCTGCCCCCGTCTAATTTCCCCCTCCCATTCCCTATTTGTAGCAAACAGTATCCATTGTGCAGCCATAGTTCAGTGAGAGCTTTTGAATGAGGCCTAAACCCGAAAATGATTCCGTCTGCCTAATGCCAGTTTTAGCCATTTACCCCACCCCTGAATATTTCAATCAGTCCAAATCCGTGACCATACATTTCAAATCAAATTACATATCGTACAATTTGAAAAGTTAATTGACTTCCAAAAGTGCAAGAGTGGAACTTCTCTGTAGTACCATGTTGGTGAGCAATACATGAGAGTTGAGCTGCCATTCATTTTAATAGTGCCTAAAAAATCAGCGAAAGAATTCTTTGAAGAAATGCAACACCAAACAAGCATTTTAAGCAGTTAAATTTCTTAGCATCGGATTAATGTGATGTTATAATTTCTTCAGAACTTAATCTCTCCTAGTTTTCTGAAATAAATCAGTTCAGTGTCCCCCTCAATAACAGCTGTCTGGCAAACAGAAATTGGATCGCTTTACATGTTTTTATGTATGGGGATTAGGTCCATTATGTACAGGTTAACACGTGGCTAAGAGTATGTAACAAAGCTGCAACACTCTTCAGATGTCACTGTAGGCTAAAAGAACAAAACTCAAATAGTTTATCAAAGCTTTCTGAACCCAGAGAAGGTTGATTGCTGTCTCAAAGCAGGAGTAAGCCTTTTGGCCTTTCAATCTCGCTCCACTATTCAAGAGCATCATGACAGGTGATTCCCCAAACAGGGAAAACATCCTCTCTGCATCTAGTGTGTCCAACCCTATATTTTTTGCAGAATCTCTTCTCATCATCTAAATTCTAATGATACAGGCTCAATCAAACTAATTTCTCCTCAGGACAATGCTGTTATTTTAGGTATCTGCCTAGTGAGCGTCCGCTGCACTTCCTCTTAGGTAAGTACATCCTTTCTTCCGTAGAGAGGCGAAAACTGTATGTAGTCCCCCAGATTTGGTTTCATCATGGCCCAATATAAGTGCAGAAGGACATCCTATTTCTGTACTCAAATCTCCTTGCAATGAACGTAACATACTATTTGCCTTCCTGATTGCTTGCAGCACTTCCCTGTATACTTTCATTGACTGGTGTACAAGGACACCCAGATCAGTTTATCGACCCACACTTCCCAATATATTATCATTCAAGTAATTTTCTTCCATTTGATTTTTCACACCAATATGAAGAGATTCACTTTTAGTCTCAATCATATTCTGCTTATTATTCTGTTCAGTGCATATTGAGGTATTTGCAGCTTTATAAGATT
The DNA here is from genome assembly GCF_021869965.1 of Rhincodon typus. Lineage (NCBI taxonomy): Eukaryota > Metazoa > Chordata > Chondrichthyes > Orectolobiformes > Rhincodontidae > Rhincodon > Rhincodon typus. The sequence goes on from NC_063336.1 coordinate 47,839,363, forward strand.
ATTAGATAATATTGGACAAAATTTTTCTTGACAACAGTCATACAAAATATACAGCTGACCAAAACTGCAGCAGTACTCCATCACTGTTTTCCACATTCTGTAGCTCAAAATTCAATGTTTTGTTTTATCACATTGAGTGGAGATACCATGATGTTGCATTGAATCACTTAAAGTGCTCTGACATACTGCATGAATCTGATCATGGTGATATTGTGCCACATTAATCTGATTGTCAAGATATTGCAGTCTTTGAATCTGATTGTGGGGATATTACATAATGTGAATCTGATTGTGGAGGCAGACGATGTGAATCAGATTTCAGATTGCAGTAATATCAGCGTGTCACTGAGATCGCTCTAATATCGCAATTCTTCAGGAAAGGTGAAAGTGATTTATATTAAGGCAATCAGATTTTGGTGAGTTTATGCTGCTGAACTTGGATTTTTGTGATGTTCTACAGCCGCCCACCTCCCCCAAACCTGTCAAACTGGAGGGGTGTTGAATCATACGTATGTGGTGTTGTTATCATTTATGTGAATTTGGTGACATTGTATTATTATGTTTTGATAATATTCTGGAGAATCCTGAGCAGAGGATGCCAGACATCTGTCCCACTTATTAGCAGTTCATTTTAAAAAGGGTCTTTTAGTGCATGTTAGCCTTATCATTTACATATTTAAGGGACCTCATACCTGGTTTTGGTATCCACCTAGTTGCCTAAAAGCATGAGTCCATGAATCTGGCAGTTGTTCAAATGCTTGCATAAATTGAGAATCAGCCATCTAACTGCTAAAGCAGTTGCCTTTGCACTTATTCAGATATGTTTGCTTTAAAAAGGTAGGAACCATTTTCAGGAAATTATAAAACTTTATTGTAAACCTATAAACAACAAGCGTTCAATCAGTTTTTGCTTCAAGAACATAATTCAGTCCATCTACTTTTCAGGTGTGACTAATTCTCCATTAATTCTTTGGCCTGTGTGAGTGTGCACGTGCAACCACTTTGTTTCAGAACATATGTTCTAAGTTTGAAAAGTGACTTATTTTGTGGAGCATTTGATCAGGTTGAAGTAGTCACAGCATTTTAAGTGTTTCATTTCCTGTAAAGGAGTATATGAGAGTGACAATGGAAATTAAATTCTGATGTGTTTTGATCCCATACAGTATTTCATTTAGGCATAACCTAGATTAATGGTCGGTTGTACTGTGTACTCACCAGTCATAAATGACATAAATTTCCTCCTGTCTGGCCCCTATTTCTGAAGTTTAAATTTCCCTGTAACCCTAACCAACACCAGTTTGTGAAAAAAAGAAATTAGTCAAATAATTTTAAATTTGAAACAATATGAATTTGTGATATATTTTGTATTTTTGTTGCGGGCACAAATTGTTTTTGCATCTATTACTGATTTAGGTTTGGTTTGCTTGATAAACAAACTGCAGTAAAACACATACACAGCAGCACAATCGAACACAATTGCTAAACAATTGAAGAAAGTTATGGCTGACGTTTCGGGCCTAGACCATTCTTCAGAAGGGTCTTTTTCTGAAGAAGGATCTAGGCCCGAAACGTCAGCCTTCCTGCTCCTCTGATGCTGCTTGGCCTGCTGTGTTCATCCAGCTCTACACCTTGTTATCTCAGATTCTCCAGCATCTGCAGTTCCTACTATCTCTGGAGAAAGTTATGCTTCAGTTGTGCAGAGTCTTGGTCAGAACCTATTTGGAACACTGCATGCAGTTTTGGGCAGTGCACCTAGGGAAGATTTGCAAGTTGAAAATTTCATTAGGGCTTAGGCGGTTACATTAAGGTGACAAGTTGCATAAACATTGCTAGTATTTACTTAAATATAGGTAACTGAGAAGTGATCTGATTGAGGCAATCATTTTTTAGAAAAGTTTATTCGGCGAAGCTATTTTCGATGGCCAGAGAATCAATATAGAGGGGATATAATCTTAAAATTAGAGCTGAGGCTAATTAAAAGGTAAATCGTGAAGCATTAATTCACAGAAAGGGTAGCAGAAATCTGCAGCTGTCTTTCCCTGACAGTGGAAGTGAGGACAGTTTTGATGCTTTTACGCATTCCAAGGGATGCGGAGTAAAGGCAGATCAGTGGAGCTCAGGTGTGGATCAGTTTTGATCTATTTATTTGGTAGAGTAGACTCAAGTGCTGACTTATGTTCTTGAAATTCCTGTCTTCATATGTTTCTGCTTCTTTGTTGGCACTTCCAGTTTTTAAACATTTACATTGGCACTGTTTTTTTTAATTTAAGAAAAACAACAGTCTAGATATCAAATAAATATTGCTCTTAAATTAAAATGTTTTGCTAATATATGTAAAGTGCTCCCTAGCCCCTTGGCTGAATTTGTTCACATTCATTGTTGCTCAGTGCTATGGTATGATTGGCCCCTAAGCCATCAGTGATTGAAATATTTAAATTGCATGGGGTGACATCATTGCACAAGTCAATCTAAAAAGTGAATTAAAAAGACATTTATCTTGAAATGATAACATTAATGGCACAATGTAATATTTGAAATTTTGTTTCTGGAATACTAGATGCTGTCAAAGTAATAATGAAGACCAAATTTTAAAAATGCAATGATCACTTTCTGATGAGTTGCCCGACAAGCATTGAAACTGGTCACGAATGCAGGATCCTGGAAAGTTTTGACCAAAGTGCATTCCATTCACAACATTCAGCACCTTCAATTTGGATAACTAGGTGATAAAACTAAATCATCAAAGCATTTAAGAGAAAGAAGGAATGCTGAATTACCATTGGTTAATTTTAAGCAAAACACAGACACAACATAGCAGAGGTATGTCCAGTTAATATTAAAATGAATTTATGGAAAATCATAGCCTGAAATCACAGCGATGGCATGTTTGTTCAATTGGTCATATTTCTCCTCGAATCACTTATTTTTATAGAAGAATGCTGTAAGCACATAGCACAGTCAGGAGTGAAAAATGATAGGGTAAAATTTAGGGATATATTTCATCAGAAACCTACACTTCCAATTTACCTTTTTTCAGATGCTGAAGTCTTAATTAGTTTCTGTACTGCTGAATGAGGAAAACAACTTAATAATAATGGTTAACTTTGTGCTTATTCAGTACTTGTTGGAAATTGAAGCCTGGAAACAACTGTGAGTGACATTGTTGTACAAACTCCCAACTTTTGTATCAAATAATGTCCTCAAACACCTCAATGAGGCCACAAGCTTTTTCACTTGCCAGGGTTAACTATCTACATTAAAACTAAGGTTTTGATCTGAAGATGTTTGTATAATAGCATAAGATAGGAATTTTGAGATGTACTCATAGACCATCTCCTTAAAAAAAAATTGTGTTTTATTTTGCATTTTTCTCTTTTGTGGTATGTGGTCCTGTGTTGGGGATACATATCAATTGAAAGCTGTGGAGGAAATTCCTGCAACAGGATGTTCCTGGCCACAGGAAATATTTACAACAGGAAATCACTGTCCACAATTGCATTATTTAATCAATTAGCCCCTCTGATGGCAGCCTTGTTCCAAGTGTTCCCTGGGCGCAGAGAGAGCACTTGTGGTCAATTTGCTTTAAATTTATGAAATTGACCCCAATTGAAACTTTTCAAGCTTTTCTGACTGTCTAAATCTTCACCTTGTAGGTCAGCACAAAGGAGCAGCGTTAAAATGAAAACATGTGTTTTTCTGACCAGTTCAAAAACGTGTTAGATTTTGATTCTTTGGGTGAGTTCCTTACTCCGCATTGCCTGCCCAGATACAATCCTATAAGATGTATTCCCTGATTTTAATTACTGGAAAATGTAATGGAAAAACTTTTAAATGCAAACAGGTGTGCTGAACAATCCCTCTATCCTTTACTTATACATTCAGTGCAGTAATATTTCTTCTGAAATGACTTTTGTTTAAAAGAGAAAGCCATTTACAGTTGAGACTTTTAACAGTGCAGGCCACTGAACTTGATATGAAAATCCATTTCTGTTACTGTGACAATGGAACTGGATCTGTCTGTCCTGGCTGATAATACCTGGAGCATGATTTTTCGTGGAGGATTGAATCTGAAAGGAAAATAAAGGGAGACTTGTTCTGTTGGTGCATGCCAGTTCCTCATGGTTCCTCTTGGTATATAATAAAGTGAAATGGACATTCCTGAAGGAGAATAACAAGCGCTGGAATAACACTACAGGAATACCCTAGTTTCAGAGGAGATTCCTGTTATTGGAATGTGCTAAAAAAAGCTAAAACATTCCTTCTCTACACATTGGGTAAATTTTCTCTCGAAAGTACAGTGCATTGATATTCCTGCAGTCATAAAAAGGAGCTGGAATGTCAACCTCTCCCTCTTCAGTGTACAGTGAGCTGTTGGAGGAGATGGTTAGATCCACAAAGGGAAAAGAATCAAAAAATGCATGCAAGAAGGTAACATCCTTCAAAGATAGGGAAATATCAAACAAAAATAAAATGGATAGTGAGATTGAAAATCGAGGAGAAATAAATTTGTTGACAAAATAAACCCATAGTATAGTGGAGAAATATATAAGACAGTAATCCAGCTAACAGCTCTCTTATTGAATAATCAATACATTTTTCTTCTTAAGTTTGTGGTAAGTTGTCAGCCAGAACCATTAGCTTTGAAATTAATGCTCCCAGGCTAGTAACTCTCAGCAGCATTCGGGTCTGACCGCAGAACAAAAAAAATGTCAAGTGTTCCGATGGCTGCAGAATACACTGAGCACATGTTTTATGTATACAGTTTAAGCTTCTCATGAGTCATTTTGAAGCTGTTGTAAATCATTATAAATAAATGATAAACTTCTTGAAAAACATTAATGAGGTTGTTTTGCAAGATCCTCCACCTCCATCCATTCGCTTTAGTGACAGATGACAATAGCTGTCAGAAGGTACAGTGTGATGCGTACTTCACAACGTAGCTTGCATCCATAGGTGTCACGAAGGAGATTTCACACATAGGCATAAGGATGGTTACTGACAGACTTTGTGAATATGTGGAGTATCCTGCTTAACATGTGAATGCCAAGATCTCAAGGGTACAGGAACTATATACTGTCAAAATAGGATTTTCAACATGTCGGTGCTCAATTTTGGAACAGTATTCTCATGACTAGCAGTCCTGCTTTGTTCAAATGTCCCACATTAACAGGACGTGTGCCAATGGAAAGGAACTAAGGTGGTAATTTTTTTTTGCAACTTCCCTGTATGCAGTTGTCAAACACACAAAAAAAAAGCCTCTTCAATTAACTTTTAGGTTGGCTAGATGGCAGTAAATAACCTGGAAGTATTGGAAGGGAAACATAAGCATGATTAAACTTTGCTTGGTAGTCCTTTCAGTTCTGCTGTGAAGTGTCTTTCTCAAATAAGTCAATCAGGCTCACATTCTAGTGCCAATTTGAATCCACAACTTATTGGTTCAGAAGCAAGACTGCTGCAATTAAGTCAAGGCTGACATTTATTAACAATATGCCACCAAGGAAAATTCGATGCAAGTAGCAACTTTCAGTTTCACCTTAATAAAACAATGAACTGAGGGTGCTGGAACTCTGAGACAAAATCAGAAATTACTGAAGAAACTCAGCAGATCTGGCAGCATCTGGGGAGAGAAAGCAGTTAACCTTTTGAGCCCAGTGACCCTTCTTCAGAACTGATAGTAGCCAGGAAAAGGTGCTATTTATGCTGAACATAGGAGGTGCCGGGTGGGAGGTGGGAAGAACAAGTAAGGAAGGAGAGAACAACAGGCAGAAAAGGGGATGGATGATGATGTGTCAGGGATGATGGTATTCCAGGGCCTGGGTTATAGGAGAGAGACCTACTGAGTTTCTGCAGCAATTTCTGTTTTTGTTTCAGATTTCAGCATCCAGAGTTCTTTGTTTTATTTTAGTGTTTAACTTACTACCACAGCTCTTCCAGGTATACCCACCTTGGAAGAAATTCTTCTCTGTCCAACAGTATTTCCATACTAATTTTTCTTCTTGTCCACCATCTTACTTTCGTTGTCACTCTTAGTGTTTGCTTCCATGGCCTTTATCTACCCCACACCCCAGGCTTTGTCATCACATGGGCTGCTTTTAGCACAGCTAACCCGTTTTCACCTACTTATGGCACCCATTAGCAGCTTTTCTTTCTCCCTGGCCTAATGTTATCCATCCCTGTATCTGCCTAACTGTCTTTCCCTCTCCCTAGGCTTATCATCACTACCTATCTACTCAATGTAGGTCAGCCTTTGGTATCCAGCTGCCACTCAAGTGGTAGATGCAAGAGTGAGTACCAGAGCATAAGATGTAGGCTGAACAGATTGCTTACCACATTGTCAGAATGTTTGCTTTTGGGCATTATTGCCTTTTTGGGAGTAGAAATTGGATCAGCAGTTTGTTCAAGTTCTTTCCATGTTTCTGTCTTGTCTGACTAACATATCAATGTGTCAACTTTAGCCTCAATTTGGCAGGTAATTTGACTGTGGAGTCATCATAACCAAACTGAGTTGAATCCTCACACAATGTCTACACATTGACGAGTGATCAGAAGGGATTTCCAGCCAATTGTAGCCTTTTCACTCGTATCGAAGATGAGATTAGTTAATTCAGTATGGTAAGGATTAAAGTAGAATTTTTTTCTGGTTGATTAGCGACTTAGCTGATAATCTTGAGGCATTGGGGAGATCTCTGCAACAAATTGAATACATAACTATAATTAAGAGGAAATAGCTCAAGGTTTGTTATAAAGTAACATGTTGGACACAAGGTTTGTAATATGAACCCTCTGGCGTACTGGGCTTTTTACTCAGTGATACTTACGAGAAGAGCTGTATGATGTACATAGATTTCTTTCCTCAACACCAGGATAGGTTTTCAGGAAGGCAGCTTGGTAACCTGAGTGAAACATTCCAATCGGATCATTTTACATGTCATGCAATACAAAAGAAATCAGTCTGAAAGAGAATTGTGTTTTGATTCCTACACGTATATTTTAAAAGAACACTTTGCAATGGTCTCCCCCGATCCTGAAGTGGTCAGTCATTGCCAGAAGATATTTTCACAGTCCCCTTCCAGTGCTTGCTTTCACTTCATCACATGCTGTCAGCCTTCAGAAACCTAGATGGGTTGCTGGAATGGGTGAGCACGTAGTAAAAGTAATTTAATGCACAGTTTGTGGAGTAATTCATTTAGGCTAAAAGAATAAGGAGAGACAACAAGAAAGCTACGATTAGATGAAAAGGTACAATTTGCAATGAGCTGTAGGAAAAAAGGAATCTGGTGATTACATGTATGCACATTACTGAACATGTCAATGCTGGTTGAGAAAGTCATTAAGAAGGCATACAGGATCCTGGATAAAAACCAAAAGAACTGTGGATGCCGTAAATCAGGAATAAAAACAGAAGTTGCTGGAAAAGCTCGGCAGGCCTGGTAACATCTGTGAAGAAAATAATTAGAGTTAATGTTTCGGGTCCAGTGACCCTTCCTCAGTTCGAGGATAGGGGAGTTCAAAACTATGGGACATATTTTTAAGATGAGAGGAGAAAGATTTAAAAAAGAACACGAGGGGAAACTTTTTTACACAAAGAGTGGTTCGTATGTGGAATGAACTGCCAGAGGAAGTGGTGGATGGAGATATAATTAGAACTTTTAAAAGAGAGTAGACAGAACCAGAGATAACATGAGGAAAATTATTTTACACAGCCAATGTTTTGATCTGAAATGCATTGACTGGGTGCTGAAGCTGCTGTGGCTTTCAAACTACATAACTTTCTGAAAAGAAAGAGAGAGAGAGAGAAAGAAATCACTGGACTATTGGAGAAAGGGTATTAGAGTGGGAGTGCAACTATCTGAGGTGCTCTTGCAGACAGCTGGCATGGCATGATGAACTGAATGGCCTCCTCTGTGATGTATGCATTCTGGATATTTTCAAATCAACCTGTTCAATAATGTTATTGCACTTCTCTGGAGTAAGTGGTATTTGAACCCAGGTCTCCTGGCTCACAGGAAGGGAAATTACCAACAAAGGCCCCGTATCCATTCAATCATTCCATAATTTTGTGACTTTGCCTAAGTAGTCATTCATTCCATATGAATGGTAAATGTCAGCAGGCTATCTGGGTAATCAAAGCATCAAAGCTGACTTTGCTCACTGGACAGTTACACACACACACACACACACACACATACATGACTGTTTTCTGTGCTTGTCAACCATTTGCCTGTAGTAATGCGAGCTTCATCAGGGTATGATTTTTCAGGTTGGTCTTTCTCCTCCAAAAAATTTCTGTACAGGTTGAAACGTCTTTGTTCCTTCATTGTAATAAAACCAACAGCATGAACATTAAAGCATTTTCCTGCGATATACTCATGGCATATCTCGAGAATGACAATGAAGAATTGCAGTAGAGTTACTTAATACAAAAGAAGAATGTTGGTATCATTCCACCTAGCTGAAACTGGACCACAGGCACAAAAACTGGCCACATACAATGACCCAGTTTCCATTCATTTGATAAAAACCTACATGACAATGGATTGAAAGTAGGACAACATTTGACAGGCACATGGGAATACTATCACCTGTAAGTTCTCCCCAAAGTTGCACACCATCCTGACATAGAAATATATCACTATTCCTTTACTATCACTGGATCAAAATCCTGGAAAGCCCTTAATAACATAACTTCAGGCGTACTTATGTTAGGTGGACTGCAGCTGTTCAAAAAGCAGCTCACCACCATTTTGTCATCAGCAGTTAGGGATAGATAATAAACACTGGCCTTGCTAGTGATACTCACATTATACAAATGAGTAAAAAAAATGAGAGGAGGCTACAAACAATGTGCCAATTATTGCATGTTTGTAAATATAAGAATCAGTTCAATGACAAATCAACTTCCAGTTTAAGATTAGGTATGATACCAGCTGATACAGACCACAGATGGTCTAATTGCATTATCAGCCTACGTTATGTGAGCCAATGTCTGTGGAGGCAGCAAGTGGAGTCCTGAAACTTCTTCCGTCAGTGTCCATCTGCTTGAGAGAAGAAAACCATCACCTGGGGTCCCGCAGAATGGCTTTACCATTTCCTGCAACTCTTCATCCTTGAGTTTAGTTGTATTATCCTTGCCACATGTCTTGGCAATGACTTCTGTTCAAAGCACTATGCAATATAATCCTTAGTTTAGCATTGCAGCAGTGGGAAAGTAGTCTGTGGGAGACGTCTTGAAAACCAAGCAAAAAATGTAACCATAACAAGTTACACTTATATAGCACTTTAATGTTGTGAAGCATGTCACAGTGATTTGCAGAATGATTATCAGTCAAAATTTCATGCAGAGACAGACCAAGAGATATTTACATAAGTAAATAGTGGAAGCATTGACAAATCTTAGAAATCTAAGAGATAATAATCAGTCACACAACCACAGAATGAGAGTTAATTGCAAGTCACAGCTGAGATTTGAATTAATTGGGAGATAAAAGCGGAGAAATCAGCTATTCAGAAAATACTTTCTCTAGCTGATATTGAAACTTGATTGAATCACTTTGAATGTGGGTAGTTCACAACATTAACAGTCGATGAAAATCTCTAATAACCTCCTATTATCATGCAACTTAATTTGTCATGACACCTCATCTCAACAATTAGGAACTGTGCAGTTTTTACTTTTTTGAGTAAATTCCAGACATTTAAAGCATATGCAAATTTATAGTCTGTGCATGTAACTTTGTCATCAGTTTCAATCATTGATGAGCACATTCTTCATCTATGCTTTCAAGTAACAAGAATGACAAATTAGCTTGTTAAAACAGCATTTCAAAGACACATTGTTTTGATTTTCATTTGTAAACTGCTTTCTTTGATATAAGCAGAACAAAGAAAAAAGATTTTATACCTATTTTGTTTTTAAATTTATGTCAAGTCCTTACCTACTTTAAACACAGGTTAAATTTATATGTTCATGAAAGCTTGTTTGATTGAACGCTGAAGGTAAATGGAAATGAACTCTTCCATTTTGTATCTTTTTTCAATAATCCCTTAGAAATCAGCGAAGGAGAACAGCATTCACTCTAATTATCTTTCTAGCTGTGCTGGCCTCTGAGATCCATACTGAAGCCATGCAGCTTAGAGGGAATATTGAAGGAGAGGATTTTGTAGAGATTTCATCGCGATTAAATTCCAGGAGGTTGGTCCTGCTGGATTTCACCCAGCCCCCATCATAACTGAATATTTGGAACCCCATGGAATTTTAACCTCAAGGTTTTGGATTGGTATCTCTGTACCTCACCAACTTAAAGTTTCCCAGAGTTACTTGACTCCTCTACAATGTTAATAAAGATTGAGCCGATCCTCTTCAGTCAATTGTGGTCATCATCGTGGATCCTCTCCGGAAAAATTTAATTCCTTTGGGAAAAAGGAGATAGAGCGAGAGAGAGAGAGAACATGTTTCAGGTTTGTAAATTAAGGTATTGAGAAGTACATTTAAGAATGTTGTTTATTTCGTTTTAATATAGAAGTCAAGGTTAGGGATCATATCACAACATTAACAAGCATGGCTAAAGACTATGGAACATTTTCATTATTCTGTCATTGTATATTTATGTGAAACATGGTCTAAGCAAAAGCAGTCAATTGTCTCTTACAGAATATAGTTTAAAATAGAGCAAGTCAAACATTTATTGAAGAGTGGGATTTTAAGTTATAATGATAAATAATGACAGACTATCAAGGATTATATGAGGCAAATGCTTTGAATTTGGGCTCCAAGCACAGAGCAGGGAACTTGCAGGCATCATTTGGAACAGCTCTCACCTTTATGTCTTTTTTCAACTGTTTTCCTGGTACACAAGTTTCATCACTAGTTAGCCTGGCTTCAGGTAACCCCTTCCATGTTCTAACCCAGACCACGTCTAATCTGGAGCTGTCAGCTAAAACTCTTACACTGAGGTAACCTATATCCTTTTCTGAACTAATTCCTTTCTCTAAGCAAAACTATTTTCCACATCTAACTTCAACCAGGACTAATGCAAACTGAAAACAAGAACTTTCCAAGCTCTGGGCTTTTCCCCTAAGCAAAAGAAAAGTCCTGATTCATCTAACTGAAAGCAACTAATGCTGTTCTTTGTTTGCTGTATCCACTCTCTCAATGGAAACAAATCACATTTCTATCCTAAATATCTCTTTTACACTGACTTAACAAAAATATCTCAGCTCCAGAAATATTGACAAGTTAATCATTAAATACCCACATACACAAAGACCAAGTACCATATATTACTACTTCAAAATCCAAGCTCAAACATAAATAGTAATAATAAAATGTATAAGTGACACACCTTCCATCTCAATACCAATCTAGTAAACTCTGGAGGGTAATGCAGGGATGTGGATGGGTAGTTAAGGGGGTCATATTTCTGATGTGACAATTCAGGATTCTTATAAGAAAAGGACCACAGTTTTTCTGCACAGAGTGATCTCTTAGCTAATTTTCGCAGCAAATGATCAAATAAACTGGAAAAAGGAGGTTTCGATTTAAAATCTATTTTAAATGTGTCCACAAAAGTGTAGTAATTAAGCGACAGGATCATCCTTATTGTTAGCATATTTCTTTATAATTATTTATTCACAAATGAACAGAGTTGGAAATCAAGTAGTGCATTTTGAAATATATAAGTGAATGAAATGAAGCCACAGCAAATGGAATGTGAGCTGCAGAAATAAGTTGTAACATTTTGTTGCAGATGCATAAACGTTCTGTTACACTTTTCAAAATGAAGTTGCAATGAAGGTGTATTATACAATACATGAGTAAGCTGAAATAGTTATATAAAGTTAGGATATAGGTTACCTCAGTGTAAGAGTTTTAGCTGACAGTTCTAGATTAGATGTGTTCGGGTCAGAACATGGAAGTGGTTACTTGAAGCCATTTTAATAATGGTAAAACTTGTGGACCAAGAAAAATGTTGAGAAAAGTCATAAAATTGAGGCCTGCTCCAAGTGATGCCTGCAAGTTCCCAGCTCTGTGCCAGGAGCCCAAATTCATAACATTTACCTCATATGAGTCTGTTTGTTGTTGCATTGACATGCTGTGTTAGTTGTGGTTTAGACGTCCCTGACATGAATAGCCAAGTCTTTCTGCTTGACCAAAATCCTCAACAGGAAATGACGACTCACAATTCCTATTTGTCTGTTGGTTAAGAGGTAGGCCCTACTACTATTAGATAGGTCAATCTGATTTACACAATGATCACCACCGCTTGGCGCAACAAGCAGCAGATACTACAAGCATGTGATTGGAACTTTTATGGAGAGAGACCAGTGCACTGTTGCAGACACTGTTGCGACTTGAAGATGCCATGCAAGCTGCAATTACATTGGGTGCAATCTTATAGGGTCTGAGTGACGTCGCCTCTGGGTGAGATTTGTGAGAGAATTAAATGAGAAGTCTAATGAACCCTATTTTGATATCAGGAGAAACTTGCTCCTTCCTTATGCTTTTGCTGAGTAGTGAGTTGCCAGTTGAGGAAGCTTATTGCTTGATAAACACCTTGTTGCTGGTCCAACTCCCCTCATTAATAACTTGCCAATTATGTTTGATATTGAGAAAGCTCAACATGAAAACCAGAGGAGATAACTGACAAATTCAGCTCACCTGTTGCTCTGAAGGACTTTCCCATTGGACACCAGCCACATACATCCCATGTCCCTGGACATTGGCATCCAATATGTGCCAGTCTCTAAGGTACTTCAAGGCTGTCAACACTGCACCTCGGACTGCGCAGCCAACTATCATTGTAATGCTGCTGTAAGGAAACAATGTGCTGAGGAGCATGCATCAGGCTCATCTCCAGGCTGTTTGTTCGCTGTCATATTGCCATGTCTCTGAGACTACTCAGATGCTTACAGCATCCTTATCTTGCAATGCCATGCCTTGTCTTGCTTTTTTGCATGATTACCCCTCAGCCAGAGACATCAGACTCATTTCACTTCTATCTTGCCTTGCCATTCAGATATAAAGACAGTAAGCTTGACATGATTGTCAGCAGGCCTCAGTTAAGTCACATAGGATAGACTTTGCTAAGGGGGTCCTAGCCCAGTAAGTCAAGGGCAGCCTCCAATATGGTTCCAGTAGCTTGAAAACAGTCTGTCAGCCACTAGAGGTGGTCAGAGTCAGGATTTTCTCCATATGTGGAGTGAGGAGCCAAATGTCGGGCAGCCCTCTTGATTCTGTCTGCCCAGTTGTGGGCTGTTTCTTCCTGGAATAAGAGAGGGGCATGTTATGATGGGAGATGAAAGTTGGTGGCACCGTTGTTATTTTTTGTATGGATGGGGAGGTGCTCTGACTGAATAAGTAGGAAGCGCAGATGGCGTACATGGTTGGTGCTGTCAGCGTTGGGGATGGATGAGTGTGAGTGGTGAAGATGTTGCAGGCAGTAGTGAAAATGGTAGAGCATGAGCCTTGGTGAGAGGTGGGTACAGATCGAGTGAGTGAGAGGTATTGGAGAGAAGATGACGGCAATTACACTAAAGTAGAGAAGATCATTGACCTTATTGCACAGTGCTACGCATTCCTCCAATTAGCTGAGCCTGTTTTAACCTGGGTGCCAATTGTGGGCCAGGCTGACATTGTCTAGTGTCATGGTCTCCACTGCTAGTGCTGGGGAAGAGGAAGTCCCATCTCTGCAACACCCCTTTCAGTAGGACCATCAAGTCCCTGCCTATTTTAATGTCACTGAAGTTAGGCCACTTTTGGAGTATTGTGTGCCGTTCTGGTCACCATGCTATAGGAAGGATGTGAAGGCATGGGAGAGCATTCAAAAGAGGTTTACCACGATGTTGCCTGGGTTGGAGTTTATCAGCTATAAAGAGACATTGGACAAACTTTGATGATGTTCTCTAGAGTATCAGAGGCTGACGGGCAACCTGATAGAAGGCATTGATAGGGTAGATGGTCAGTGTCTATTTTCCCCACAGTGGAAATGTCAAATACTAGGGTGAGATGGGGAATGTTTAAAGGTGATGTGTGAGGCAAGTCTTTTTACACAGAATGTGGTAGATGCCTGGAACGCACTGCTAGGGAAGGTGGTAGAAGTGGCTATGATAACAATGTTTAAGATGCATTTAGACAAGACACGTGAACAGGCAGGGAATAGAGGGATACAGTACATGTACAGGCCGATGGATTAGTTGAGAATGGCATCGTGTTCAGCACAGACATGATGGGCCAAAGGACCTGTTCTTGAGCTGTACTGTTGTATGTTCTATGTTCTAATAAAATGTGCTGCCAATTGGCTCTGTCAGCTATGTTTAGGGCAAACATCAGGAAGTGTACATGGCAGCTCCACACTGACAAGACTTATCCAGGTGCAAAATAGCTTTTTAAAGATGGTGTGAGTGCAAGCAATACTGGTCAATTCCAGGATATCCATTGGTGGTGAATTGTTCTTGGAATGGTGTGTGGTAACGGGGCTGGAATTGAATGTGATGGATAACATAGAGGTGGGATAAATACTTAATGAATGAAATTTTGGTAAGATTCGGCAAGAAAATTGACTAGTCCTTGTGGCAGAAATCCTTCAGGAAATCTGGATGCAGCCAAAAAAACAGTAAGGTTCAGCCCAATTATTGTACGATAGAAATTTTCCTGCATCAAGAATGTGTGTGAGAGGCTGTGGCATCTTAAGCTCACAAGATGATGTCCATGCACTTCCATCACATCTTGGGAACATTAGGAAATGGGAGCAGGAGTATAGTGTATTGCTCTTTGAGCCTACCGGAGCATCATGTTGCAGGAAAACTTTGCCATTTCCTAAGCCATGTCACAAGTGCAATACAGAACCTGGTGTTCTCCATTTTCTGTGTTATTTACCAATACCATACCAAATTCTCATTGCCTCTGTTTCAAATCTAATTCCAGATGAGATCCCAGATTTTGTGACAACTCATTGGGTGATGTGCTGAAAATCAAGCCCCACTTTTCCTGGAGTCATCATAAAAAGAACTATGAGCCATCAGCATATAACACTACTAATTAAAACTCTAATCCTTTTTAAATGACCCTTATATACAGACACACACAAAAAAACACACACACACGTATGAGAAAGAAAATGGGCTGTGGACAGAGGGAATACTTGGAAACCAGTTCAGCGGTTCTTGTTCACAAGGGTTACTGAGCTGATTTTTAGGATACTTGTTACTTAGGACACAGCTTCTCAGTCCTGCTTCATTGGATGCTTCCACTGGTTTGTAAGAGATATAGGGTGGCTGGTTCATTTATGTAAAGTCTCTGGCTTATTAATTAAAAGTCACAGTTTGTAGTAGCTTTTGAAGGAAAGATAATGTGGTTCTCTTTAGGCTTAAATTGGTTTATGGCAGAAAACAGAGAGAATTTCTAAGCTGGTGGTGGTCAGAAGGCCTTGCCTTATCTTGATTGCAGTCTCAAGCTGTTCAGCTACCTAATACCAATTACAAAGGTTTTTGGCAAGCAGAAAGCCTGTCAATAACTGGTCACTATCCCACAGACCAGTCAGCAACTTGGTCCAGCCAAAGCCCTATCTATACATAACCCCATTGGCTCCAGTTTTTCTGCAAATTATACTTCAATACTGCTTGAATAAGCAGCTGTATAAATAATATGTACATAAAGTTACTTGTTTTCAACCATGTAGCAACCCTTGCAGTCCCTGGTTTCAAGTCAGTTTTTTTTTCATTCTGGGGATAGACTGGCCACTAATATCCACTACAAACCCATTGACTCCCATAGCTACCTGAACTATACATCCTCACACCCCACTTCCTGTAAAGAGTCCATCCCATTCTCTCAGTTCCTCCTTCTCTGTCGCATATGTTCAGATGAGGCCAACTTCGATAAGGGAGCCTCTGAAATGTCCACCTTCTTCCTCAACTGAGGATTCCCCAGTTCCATTGTCGACAACATCCTCAACGGGGTCTGATCCATATCCCACACCTTCGCCCTCACCCCCTCTCTTCCCTCCCACAACAGCAATAGGGCTTCCCTTGTCCTTACCTACCATCCCACCAACATCCATACCCAGAAGATCATCAGATGCCACTTCTGCCAACTCCAGCAAGATGCCACCACCAGACACATATTCCCCTTCCCTCCCTTGTCCGTCTTCCGCAGGGACCATTCCTTCTGGGACACCCTGGTCCACACTTCCTTCACCCCCAACACCTCCCCACAGCCCTATGGCACCTTCCCCTGTAACCAGCAAAGGTGCAACACCTGCCCATTTACTTCCTCCCTCCGCAGTATCCAAGGGCCCAAACATACCTTCCAGGTGAAGCAAACTTCACCTGCACTTCCCAGAATCTAGTCTACTGCATTCGCTGCTCACAATGTAGTTTCCTCTACATTGGGGAAACAAAGCGTAGACTTGGCGACCGCTTCGCAGAACCTCTACGTTCTGCTCACAAAAAAGACCTTGAACTACCTGTTGCTTGCCACTTTAATGCACCACCTTGCTCCCTGGCCAACATCTCTGTCTCTGGCTTGCTGCAGTGTTCCAGTGGAGCCCAATGCAAACTGGAGGAACAACACCTCATTTTCTGCTTGGGGACCCTACAGCCCTCTGGACTCAAAATTGAGTTCAATAATTTTAGGGCCTAAACTGTCCCATGTCCCAGCCCCCTACCCCACACACCAGGCCTTGTTATCACATTGCCTGCCATTACACACCCGCTGTTGTTAGTCACTAACAGTCCCCATTAACAAATATTCACTCTCCCAGTCTGATCATTATCAACTCTTTGTCCGTCCAACTGTCTTTCTCTCTCTTTGGGCCCTAGCCTATTGTTTACTCCCTACCCCATCCACCTCCCTATTTTCTGCATATAAACTGACATTTTCCCAGCCACCATCAGTTCTGAGGAAGGGTCACCGGACCCAAAACGTTAACTCTGGTTTTTCCTTCACAGATGCTGCCAGACCTGCTGGGCTTTTCCAGCAACTTTGTTTTTGTTCCTTTTTTCATTCAAATAAAATAAAAAGACACAGTCTTTACAATATAAAGATAAACCCCTGCAAATTATGGCTAGCGGAGGATTGAGAGTGAGGAAAGTAGAAGGACAAGTGCGAATTGTACATTTGTGATGATATCTTGCTTCTCTTTCTTCTGTCTTAATGTGTCCTGAATGAACTTCACACTTTAGCAATTCCAAACCTGATGTTCCTCCTTCCTGTAAATGAGCCAGAAAAGAAAGAAGGCAATTGGGATCGGATGTGAAACCCTGCAAACACAGGAAGGGCGGATTCTGATGAAGCCCTGGGAAACAGGACATGAAGTGGTCAGCAGCTCTTAATCATGTAGGAGGCCAAAACATCAACTTGCCAACTGCAGAATGAAAGTTGGGAATTAAGTTGGTGGTGGATTAAAAAAGCAGATTGTGGTTCCCAACAGAAAGTGGTGGCAACCTATTTTTAATGCTTTAGCCTGTCATGCACACTCATTAAAACATATGGTTGCTAAATTAAATTGAAGAATAAAATTGAATCAATCTGTCTGGACTCATTATGACACACTTCAAGCAGGCGGGACTTGAAACCAAACCTCCCAGTCCAGAAGTAGGGGCACAAACACTGTGCTGCAAAGGGCCCTCATGTTAAACTTTACCTTTGCCATTAAATGTGAAATATCTTCAGATCCATGGCTGATTAAATGTGATGTACAGCAGAGGAGTACATTATTCTGGCACATTTGAGATTTACAGTGTAAAGAAGCTGCTTTTCTTTATGGGGAGCTTTTTTTTAAGAGCGGGGAAAAGACTAAGTTGCGGTATTGAGCTTGAGTGGTGGCTGTCCAGGCAACTCACAGCTGACACCGGAAATGTTACCCTTGTTTCTCCTTCTGTAGTTGTTTCCAGAGTATTTCGAGCATTTTCTGTTTCTCATTATTTTTTGCATGTTTGTTGCATTGGGCTGTAGATAAGGGAACAACTTCGTTTTCTTCAAATGTTCATACATTTCGCTCTTCAATATAAAGCTGGTTGCATAAACCAAAACCAGCCTTGCATTCTGTATTATATCAAGTATATCAACAACAACAACTTGTATTTATACAGCATTTTTGATGTTGTAACCGAGCCTCCTACTTCAATAAGAAAATTCAAACTGAGCCACATGACAGACAATTGGACAGATGATCAAAAGCTTAGTCAAAGTGGTGGGCTTTGACGAGCACTTTCAAAGGATAAAAGAGAAGTAGGGAGACACAGGAACGAAATTTCAGAACTTAAGGTATTGGCTGTTCAAGACATGGTTTTCAAAGATGGAACAAATAAAATGATGGATGCTCATGGAACCAGAATTGGAGAACTGCAGATTTCTCAGAAGGGTGTGGGACTTGAGAATACAAAGATAGGGAAAAATGGAGGGAATTGACAATAGGACAGCAGCTGTTGTAAATTAGCAAGAAGAGGGGTGATGGCTGATCAGGACAAGGACATGACTTCATGGTTGCAAAAATGTAGAACATGTGTTGGCATTGATCCCTCGCAATTTAAAAAAAACACAAAGGAAAGGGTTTCTGCAGTGGGTGAGCTTGAGGGGCTCCTCTAATTTCCCTTGATTTATCTTGGCCTGGATTTTCAACACCACGGTGATGAATAGCATGATTTGGGAACGTACCCGGTTCTGTGTGCCAGCCTTGGAGCTAAAGTGCCCACAAAAATGGAATTTTAGTGCACAGATGCAAGTATTTGCTGTGATCAGGCCAGCTGACCTAGGAAGAAGGTTAGAGGTAGCCATGGGCCATGAGATACCACGTGAACTGTCCAAAAGGCTCACCTAAATACTATGGGATGTTATCTCAATTATAATGAAGAAAATAAATCCCTCTATCCCTCGCAGCCCTCAAAATCTCAATGGTGCCTCATGCCACCACCACCCCGTCCCCCCACATACCCAGCTATATACCCCTCTGTACTCCCCCAAATAATGCATACTGACGTTTGGTTTAAAGCCCCTTATGCCCATTGGACTGTTGAATCACTGAGCTGGAGGAAACCATTGTTTGATTGACAGCTCTGGCTCTCTGATCTCTGCTGCTAATTGCATCATGTTTATTTTCACAAGATTAAGAGGTTTCAAGTACTTGTTATTGATACTTTATAGCATCTGGGTGATTGGCACCTTTATTCCCTAAAAAAAACTTAGTCAGTGCTGTGAAAGGTAATTAATTATTTTTAAAAAAACACTGTCTTCATGAATCCTATTGTCACAAAATTTAATTGGTTCTATCAACAGTACAGTGGGTCAGTGAGTTTTGATGTGTTATGGTTTGATATGAGGTATAAGCGTCGCTGGGAATTGGTTAAAGTGCTATAGCTTGGTATTGGAAGTATGAGGGGTGATGGAGGTAGGAGAAGACGCATAACCCAGTCTGAGGAACCATAGAGTGCGGAGAGAGAGGCATAACCAGGTATGGGCCTGTGAGTGGCCCATGGGGGTGATGGCCTGTCACTGGAGCATGAGGACAACTTTGACTCTACCTTTCAAAAACTGTCTTGTGCAGACTATGGTTCACAACACCGTGAACAGTGGCTCAATTCTATGAAAACTGTGAGGGTGTAGTTTATGACAGTCTTCACCATGGCGCTGATCAAGTTAGGAATGCAGACTTGTGACCTGTACCAGTCTACACATTTAAAATGCATTCCTGAACATCAGAAAGCTCGGACATAGAGTTGGGAATCCTGGAATTGGGATTAATTTACCATTTTTAACAAGCCCCTGAGTCATGCCAATTTGGAGAATATGAAGGTCCTCTGAAAGGCACCTCAACCTTTCAGCTATACCTAGCTTGTCAACTTTGTGAGGGTTGAAACTTGGTTGGATTTAACTTGAGTGCTTAATAATCTGTTAGACAGCAAAACAAAAATGATTTAACTTAAGAAAAGTGCCAGAATTTTCAAAATTGCAGTGATGGTCTATCAGTACTGGCTGTCATTAATGAGATGAGCTTACAAAATGGGAGCGTCTTCAAAACATAAACCAAACCAAATTTGGTGCTACAGCAGAGGACACAGATTAGTGGCAATTCATTTCATTAAAACTTCACACAAAATAAACCAAGAAAGAGTGGATATGGGGATTTTCTGTTTTTTTCCAATATATAATTGTACATTTGGATTAATGCCACTTGCACAAGTCAGATTCTAAAAGACACAATTAAATTTCATTCAGCATATTGACTCACACAGAGACTGAGGGCTGCTTGCTAGTGAAGGTCAAGGAAAATTCATGCGCTTGGCAGAGTTCTTTACTTCAAGTGACCGAAAAGTCAATTTGACAAAAAGAAATAAAAATTCCAGCTTTCTGTGTATAGTCGACTGAAATGGTGCTGATTTGAAACTATCTGCATTGTTGGCAAGGCTGCAAGGTTTAATCAGTATTCTGTACCTTCATAGGCCTCATCCTGACTCCGAAATCAGTTTTTATATCTGTATCCTTTTCCATTCTCCTCACCAAATAAAGTCAGTATGTGGAAATGAATATGTAACATGGTTATTTTTATGCATTGAAGATCTGGGTGATTAATTTTTCCTTCATGTTTCCTACAAAGTGGCATTAAGTCACTTCAATTAATTTTACTTCTGAACTCCCTATGCGGCCTCACTTTGATCTAAAGCAAGTAATCATGCTTGTGCAAACAGGTCAAGGGTCAAAATAGTCGTTATATATTACAATACTGTTTGGGGGTGGGTGGGGAGGATTTTAAAAGATTTACTTAGCAAAGTATCGGTTACACAAGCTCTCATCAGTAAAACTTGATTGAACTTGCTACAAATGTTGCTGGAGAATCAAGGGACAGATTCTGGACATACAAGGGGTGCTATCATTTTCTGTTAGACTTGCCGTTGTAAAATGGTGCTTGTTTATGTTTTAAAAACAGCAATAAGGGTGAGTAATAAATTATCTTGAATGTTACTTTCAGAAAGCCTGCCTTTCCATCAGTTTGACTTAACAAAGAGGTAAAGTTTTCAGTAGGAATTCAAGAAGGAAAAGCTGCATTCGTTTGAAAGTTCCCTTCATGATGGGTCAATATTGTTACCTGACAATAGCGGCCATTCAGACTTTAATGAATGAGAAGGTGCGTAACAGTGACACACACCATACTAGTATTAATTTGGACAGCACATGAAATGCAATGGATAGCTGAGTAAATTAGCGACTTTCGCTTATTCACTAATAGCATCCATTGAAATGAAGGTCAATATATATTGAAAGTGCTTTCAGATCATCTGACAGGAGGGCATGTTGTCCCTGTGATCAGTCACACCAACCTCTGGCAAGACTAGAAATAAAATCTTCTTGGAAAGGGATTTGAAACAATTACAGACTGTAGATGTGCTGATCTAAAAACACAGGTTGGTATCTTTCGAGGATCTCTGTTTATATAGCGCAATTTTCCCACTTAGCATGTTGCTATCCTATAATGTTTGCATTTTCTGTCACTTCATTTTTGTATTAGTTGTCGGGTTCTGGTTGACAATGACAAAGCCAGACTTATTATCTTCCTTAGATAGCTTGAAAATTTGGCGGATCACCTTAGAATCATAGAATAATACAGCACCATAGGAGACCATTATCGCATAGTGCCTGTATTTGTGCCAACTCTTTTCCTATGACCCTGAAAATGTTTTCCTTTTCAAGTATTTATTCAACTGTCTTTAAAAGGTTAATATTTTAGCTGCTACCACTATCCTTCAGGTAATGCATCCTAGAACATAACAACTCATGGCTATAAATTTGCTTTATCTTACCATTGCTAGTTCCCTTGCCAGTTATCTTAAATTTGTGTTTTTTGGTTATTGGCTCCTGTGCTACGGGAAATAGATTCTCCTTATTTACTGAGAATAAAATCCTTCAAGATTTTATACACGTCTATCATATTTCATCTTAACTTTCTCTGATTTAAACAGAAAGTCTCTCCTACCTCTTGAATAACAGAAGCCTTCCATCATTGGTATCACTGTTGTAAATCACCTGTGGTATCTTGAAGGCTTTAAAATCCTCCCTAAAAACAGTGATCACAATACTTTAGCTGGAGCCTAACTCATATTTTGTGAAGATTTAGTATTACCTTCTTGAACAAACAAGATAATGGAGTTAAATCAAAACTCCGGATGCTGCAATTCTGAGCTTAAAGCAAAAAATAATTAGAAATACCCAACAGTTCTGGAAGCGTGTGCAGAGAATGAAACAAATTTAACAGCCTGAATTTTCACCAGGACAGGATGAGCCCATTAAAAATGGTAGATATGTTACAATGTTCTGATCTTTAGGCTTTACAATATTCAGGAGTGCTTTTTAAGAAAGTGTGCTAGTTCAGATCATGAACCCATATCCAGCACTCCCAAACTGGCCAGTTCTATTTGTAGGAATAAACATGCCCTGCATCTCCATAATTTTCAAGAGGTCAGGCCAGCTTTTCAAAGAGTGGTCGTCCTCTGGGAACCTTTGGTAAGTTTTTTGTAGTTTCAAATGGTCCTTCACTTTCCCATCCCCCACTTTCCCAACCCCTAATGCTAGGCCATGCCCCATCCAACTTTATGACTATCATGCCACTCTCCACCCAATGTTTTGCCTACCACCTATCGACCTTAAACATTTCTGGGTTCTCAGCTGACGGTATCTAATGAGGCTTGGCTGAGAACATAGATATCCATTAGGATGTTGAATCACTTGAACTCCTGTTTGACTGACAGCTTCGGCTCTCTGATTTCGGCTATCTATTTCACCATGTTTCTTTACATAAATTTAAGAGGTTTCAAGTGCTTATATTTTCACCTATTGATAATTGAGTCTGGATGTTTTAACATTTTTATTCTGTAGTGTAAAGGAATTTGTTTTAACAAAGCGGAAAATTATCAATGAGTACTTCTTTTAAAAAACATGTGTTTACATATCCACCTGTCTCTATACACTAACTAAATAAATCTGTAAATATCTTAGCCGGGTATGGGAAAGTATGAGAGATAATGGGTGGAGCGATGCACAAGGGAGCAAGGGGTCCACATGTGTGGTGAATGGGGCATCATTTGGCTTGGAAGGCCTTAGGGACTATAATAGGAGGTTAGAGGAGCATAGCCTGACTTAAGAGGCATGAATCAAAATCAGTGGGTGACATGATGTGGAACATGGCATGCGTGAGCAGCATGACAGGGTATGCACCTGCTATTATTTGCCCTGGGACAAAGTCCCATTGCACCAAAATGGGTCTTTTAAACAAGCTGCATCGACATTCAGTTGAAATCTTTTGTTCCAAGTTTTCTGGTCTGGCTGCACCCCGCAATGAAATCCCCTTCTTGTCAGCACTTTCTCCTGAGACAGGTTAGCCAAGCCATAAATTTTCCCAACAGTTACTACTCACCCCGACGATGAAAATACAGACCAGAATCTGCAATTCCAGTATTGTGGGGATGGGTGCTGTGACCCTTTGAAAACCTTTTTGTAAACTGAGCTTGTGTGACATCCACCTAAGCTTTCCTCAGAAACTAGACAATGAATGAGTTCTGAAATTGCTGCAATGGAAATTAAGATATTGACCTTCAAAGGCTTCATAATACACATGATCACAAATGTTTTCATGGAGTTGTCCACCACCTCTATGCTAAAGAGGCTTCAATCTCTGAACAAAATCCTCTCCCAAGTTAGTGCCAGATACCTCCACATTTTTTGTCTTTGTGTCATTGACTGCAGAGTTTCTGCAAGGCTTAGCAGTCAACACGCATTTCTCTGTAGCTGACCCAATCTAATTCCCCATCTATAGCAGCACTGCAGCAGAACCTGCGTGCATCCTTGTAAGCTGGTGCAGGCAACCATGCCTGATATCTCACCACTGTCAGAAGCTAGCCACTGAAGGAATTGGAGAGCAGTAAATTGAGGAGAAGTTGGACAGGCTAGGATTGTATCTGCTGGAGTTTAGAGGAGCAAGGGTAAAATCTTGTAGGGAACTGAGCAACATGAGCTATGGAAGACCAAGCGATAGAAGGTGAATGCGTGCAATGGGTGCAGTAGCAGAGTTAGAGTCAGTGTAAGCTGGCAGAGAGAAGAGAGTAGCTTTCACCCTGGCAGAGAAAAGATCATTGTCTTTCCTTTTGTATTACTGGTCATTCCTCTGCACCCTGGAGATGTCACTGCCACCAAGTTGGCAGGTTCTGGTGGCACAGTCTCCCCTACTTCAAAATCATGTTGGAAAGGATGAGAATACTATTATCTTCAATAGTTTCAAACACACAGCTGGTCACAACCTCATCCATGGCTGCTCTAGTGATGATGAGCACCATTTCCTGCTTTGAGCGAAGGGCATTCATTGTCCGACCACTGCCACTCTCCCAGTGCCTGCTTGTTGGCACTGGCCAGACAGCCAAAATGACACACATCCCACGGTAGTGCAGTTTGTGGAACAGGCCTTTTAGGATCAGAGCTGCTAAAGATCACCCTGCAAGAGTGATCCATCTCCCTGATTGAGTCAGCAGCATTCTGCATGTAATAGTGTAATATGAGTTTGCACCACAAAAGGACACCAGGATGAACTAACCAAAAGCAGACAGCGTATCTATCCCTCTGCTAGTTAGGAGATGTGCTGTTATCCTGCAAGAAAGAGGGACATTTTTTAGTGAGTACGGTGCAGTGTGTTTGGGTCATGTGGATGTCAGGGATGAATAGATGGCTAATTGTGAGATATGGGTGTCAACTTGCAGCACTGCTATATATTTGAGGCTGAAGTGAAGCAATGACTGTTTAGTTGTCAGATGTGATTGAGAGATTGTTGGTAGATTAGTGTTAAGAGTGTGGTATATTGAGCAGTATATGATGCTAATGGTATAGTTGGTGACATTGAGCAGTATATGATGCTAATGGTATAGTTGGTGACATTGAGCAGTATATGATGCTAATGGTATAGTTGGTGACATTGAGCAGTATATGATGCTAATGGTATACTTGGTGACATTGAGCAGTATATGATGCTAGTGGTATAGTTGGTGAGATACAGAATTTAAAGATTGCTTCACTGACCTTGATCACTCATGTGTGGTCACTGTTCTCTTTGCAGCAGTAAATTCAAGTCCTTTGTTTTCTGTAAATAATTCAGTCAGTAGATGTGGGTGTAACTAGCTGGGCCAGCATTCTGGTTGCACTTGAAAAGGTGATGGTGAGCTTCTCAAACTGCTGCAGTCCATTTGTTGTAGGTAGACTCACGATGCTGTTAGGGAGTGAATCCCAGGATTTTGACTCAGTGACGCTGAATGAACTGCGATATCATAGATCATAGAATCCCTACAGTGTAGAAACAGGCCCTTCAGCCCAACAAGTCCACACCGACCCACAGAGCATCCCACCCAGACCCATCCCCTATAACCCACCTAATCTACACATCCCTGAACACTATGGACAATTTAGCGTGGCCAATCCACCTAGCCTGCACATCTTTGGACTGTGGGAGGAAACTGGAGCACCCGGAGGAAACTCACACAGACACAGGGAGAATGTGCAAACTCCACACAGTCGCCCGAGGGTGGAATTGAACCCAGGTTCCTGGAGCTGTGAGGCAACAGTGCTAACCACTGAGCCATCTAAATTGGCTATATATTGGGTAAATATCTATATCTTTGGATCCCTAGCATTTGTCTCCATGATTTCCTGGTCACACTGCTAGTGCAAAGTTTGGCTGGATGGTCGCTTCTTAACCTGTGAAGAGATTGCACTAATGCCTCAAGTGCAATATCACAAAGTCTTGGAGCATGTGCTGGTCATGTTGTTCGATTTTTGAGGCTATAAAACCCAAGGTGCACCACCCACATAAAGGGTATCATTGCTGGACTGTTAATCCAGGGACCCAGGTAACGTTCTGGAGACTTAGGTTTGAATCCTACCATGGCAGATTGTGGAATTTGAAATCAATAAATATCTGAAGTTTAGAGTCTTATTATGACTATGAATCCATTGTCAATTGTCAGGAAAAAACCCATCTGGTTCACCAATGTCCTTTAGGGAAGGAAGCTGCCATCCTTACCTGGTATAGCCTACATGTGACTTCAGACCCGCAGCAATGTGGTTGACTCTTAACTGCCCTCTGGGCAATTAGGAACAGGCACGCCCTCATCCTGTGAATGGTTTTAAAAAACTTTATCAAATAATATACAATTCCATCACTAAAATAATTTAAATCACTTGGAGTCAGATGTTGTTTAAGCTTTTCTGTGAAGCATCTTGGAATGTTTTACTTTGTTAAAAGCATTGTATCAATGCAAGATGTTGATGCAGTAACAATAGAGAGTAGCCTCCACGTCTTCCCTGAGCTAAACGGTAAATAAAACTCAGTTATATGTGTGCAGACGACTACTTCGATTCATCATTGAGCAATGCAATAATTTTGATAACTCTATTTTGCCAGCACTACATTCTTCTAATCAGGTAATAATCTCAAAACTGTAGCAAAACAGCACTGCTATTTCTAATAATCAAAATCTGTGACTGAAGTTGTATGAAAAATCCGCTTTAAAACATTGACAGCTTGCATACCAAAAGTAAAATAGATGGTATATTAATAATCTAGGATTTTACATGTTAAAATAATCAAGGGTTTGACGTCAGAAAATTGGAGACTTCCCAGGGCTTTCGCTATGATGCTCAGTTGCTATTGATACAGTTGTTTTCTGGTGATGGGGATTCTGTAGATGTTTAACCAGTTGTGGCATTGGCACTGGCATCAGATGCAAAACAAGGCAAAGTCAATCCACAGATTCAAACTTGGGCTGCAATCTCTCAAGCTTGGTATGCTTTTAATCATTCTTACTTTTATGTCTCATTAGATCCCTAATCATTTCAATAGACTGTTAAATCAGCTTTTCTGCAAACACATTGAGGAATTTCAGAAATGAAACTTTTTGAGTACAATGTAACCGGATTGAAGGGTGTCCTGCCATGAATTTATTTTGTTAGGGAATAACTAGAGGACTTATAAAGTAACTTTCAGCTGGCTTAGTTGTTGAGGTCAGCGCAGATCACATCCTGAATTTATTTCAGATTAGTTACCTTAATCCCCAGCCAGCATTCTGCTAGCTGGGAGCTTTGAGGTTTTCAGGAAACAAATAAAAAACACAAGCTGAGGATTTGGGGGAAAATAAAAATGGAGCTGGCTCTTTTTTTTTATCTGGCAATTAATAAAGGGACAGCCCTCTGACAGGCCTTTTGTTGCTTTGGAGAAAATGAGTAAGAATCCTGTTGCATTGATAAGTGAAGCACATTGGGTTAGGGACATGGTGAGACGCTGAGAAGGAATTTAAACTGTCATACTGACAGGGTTAGGGTTCTGATGTCTGCTTTAGTTTAAAGTATCTTATACTGGCAAATGACATAAAACTCACCAGAGATGTAATTTGGCAAGTTTGAGAATAATTGCTATTTGTAGTAGAGGAAGGGAACTAGGGAATTTCAGTCAGGCAGCAGGTTTATTGACCTCCCCCTTAACACACAGCGTCCTAATGGAGGATGTTGTTCCTTTGGTACAGAGCTCCTCAATCAAAACTTGGCAAACTGTTACATGCACAGTACAGTTCTACACCAATCAAATTGTAATTTTGTCAGTCCATCCTGATTATAGTTCAGATTCAGGATTAAAATATGATTTAGTAATGTATTATAAGAGCTGCCTAAGAACCTTCTCCTTTTCATTCAATCCTAATTCATTTTAGTTTGTCTTAAATTCACATCTTTAATCCTTCACATTGTTAACATTTGAATACTGTAAGCATTGTATTTTGAGGTTACGAAAAGTTCAATTTTGTTTTATCCATACAAATGGAAGTGTGGAGCATTGACAATATTTCGTTATTATCATTGTCTCTGCAATGATGCCAATATTAGCATGTAGTGGCTATTCTCCCCAATAAAATATTGCATGGTTTAAGTATAAAGCTTTTGAAAAATAGCTTTTGTTTTGTTTATTGCCCTTTCAGGTTAGAGAACAGCCCACAGTCATGTTGCTGCAGAAGCCCACCTTGTTTATATCTGAGGATGATATCTGTTGAAACTATGTTGAAACATATATATTACAGTTTTTGTGCATTCTACTATTTGCTTTTTAATTTAATGTTTGAACATCATCTGTAAACTTGGACATATTTACCTCAGCCAGAAGTATTGAAACATTATCCTTTGCTTCATTTTTGAAGTAATCTGGAATGTTTCCGTCAGAGGACCACCACTTTTGCTGGTACTGCCATCTAACACTATTTAAATCTACTTGCTTAGGCAATAGACACCGCTTCCAGATGCAGCTGTATGACTGCACTTATCAAGAGTTAACCTTCAAATGGAGGAAGTTAGGATTTCAGCAACATGTGTTTTTGTTCATCCATGAAAATTAATTTATTACTCACATTATGTAGGGCACAAATTGCACTCTATTCTGATGTATACTACATACATTTTATCAGCGTACACCAATTAGATTATTCTGTAGATCATTACATTATTTTTTAAAAACGTATTTACATCAGTAAACAGAAGTTATATTTGTCCTAGAATTCAACTTGTTTGTTGCTACAGACTGTTTCATATTACCCAAGCAATGATTAGGTTAGTGCTACAGATGATTTCAGATGTACTGCCAGTAATGATGGCACTGGATTCTCCCTTAATTTTTGAAGAAATTCCTCCCTCTTTCAATCAGCAGCAAGTTAGTAGTTCAGATTTGGAATGAACAACTATAGGGGAAGATTTGCACTGTTCACCATTCACAGCAAAATTATAAATACATATCTGAAAACTGCAATTATAATTCTGCTGCAAGTAGTGAATAGTGGAAATCTTTTTGCTTACAGTGATTTCTTCCCATTTTTAATATGTAAATTTAACAGATCAGATATTATGTTTGATTTTTATATATTGGCATATACTTAATAAGGAACCCCCACCATCACTAACCCCAGACAAATGAGTCGGTTTTATGGTCGAACAATTAACTTCTTTATTCGTTGCTATTTTATTGACCTTAAAGACATTCGTTGACATATTTAAAGAATTAAAATTAGAATTAGAATGAGCTTTATTATCACGTGCACTCGAATGAGTGCAGTGAAAAGTTTGCAAAGTCACCGCTTATGGTGCCATCTGAGGCACAGGATACTTGGGTACAGATACTTAAGTATATGTTACAGAGTTGAAAGAATAATAAAAAGTCCAGCACAGGAATACAAAAGTTTTAAAATGTACTCAAATTACTCATTAAATCCAGCATAAGAATAAAAGGTTCTTTTAAAAAGTACTCAAATTACAGTCCTTTCCACTAAGTCTGTGCCAGGAACCGAGCCTCCAGACTGCACTGTGCCAAGTCTCCAGATCATGCTGGACTTCAAAACTTGAGGCCTCACTTCCAGTCCGGTAGGGCCTCACCTTCTCTCGATGGCCTCCAAGCCAGGACTAGCTCCCAGGATTCACCTCCTCACGCTGGCCTCCGTTCCAGAACTCACCTCCTCACATTAGCCTCTGGTCCCAGGCTCACGTCCTTGCAGTGGCCTCTGCTCCATGATTCATTTCCCCACAATGGCCTCCACTCCGGGACTCACTCCTGGGACTTACCTGCCTGCATTGGCCTCCGGTCTGGGACTCACCTCCTCGCGCTGACCTCTAGTCCAGGAGCACCCTGAGACTCGCTTCCTCATGGCGGCTACCACTCTGGGAAGAAGTAGGATAGTGACATTGGCAGGTTTCTCCCTACTTCAAAACTAAGATTGGTTGAACTTTACTAGTTATTCTTGGATTCTGTTTAAGGTTCTTTCTTATTTTTAGTCTTAGTCTTTTGCTTTTTTTATTTCCTTGCGGGACATGGGCATCACTAGCCGAACCAATATTTGATGCCTGTTGCTAGTTGCTCTTGAGTAGGTGGTGGTGAGCGCATTTTTGAACCACTACAGTCAAAGTGTTGCATGTAAGCCTACAATGCCACGAGGGAGGGAATTCCCAGAATTTTGACCCAAGGACACTGAAAGGACAGCAATATAGTTCCAAGTTAGGATGGTTAATGGCTTGGTGTTGAACTTGTAGGTGGTGGTGTTCCCATGTATCTGGTGCCCTTGTCCTTCTAGATGGAAATGGTTGTTGGTTTGGAAGGCGCTGTAAAAGAATCTTTGGTGAATTTCTGCAGTGCGTCTTGCAGATGCTACACACTGCTGCTACTAATCTTTGGTGGTAGAATGACTGAGTATGGTGCCAATCAAGCGGGCTTCTTCATCATTGATGGTGTCAAGCTTCTTGAGTATTACTGGAGATGCACACATCCAGGCAAGTAGTGAGTATTCCATTACACTCCTGACTTGTGCCTTGCAGATAGCGGAGCAGCTTTGAGGACTCACGAGGTGAGTTACTCGCTGCAGTATTCCAAACTCTGACCTGCTCTTTTAGCCATTGTATTTCTATGGCAGATGTAGCTCAGTTTCTGGTCAATGGTGACTACCAGGACGTTGATAATGGAGAATTCAGTGATGGTAACATGTTGAATGTCAAGGGACAGTAGTTTGACCGTCTCTTATTGGAGATAGTGATTGCCTCATATTTGTGTGGTGCGAATGTTACGTGTCACTTTACAGGCCAATCCTGGATACTTTCCAAGTCTTGTTGCATTTGACCATGGTCTGCTTCAGTATCTGAAAAGTCACAAATGGTGTTGAATATTGTGCACTCATTGGAGAACATTTCCACTTCCTTACAATGGAGGGAACTTTTATTCTAGGAGAATGGATGTCACTGGTATGGTCAGCATTTATTGCCCATTTCTAGGTGCCTTAAAGATAGATAGCTTGGGACTTTCAGGATTTTTGTTCCAATGACAATGAGGGAATGACAATGCAAATTCTAGTCAAGATAGTGTCTGACTTGGAAGAAACCTTGAAAATGATGGGAATCCTATGCCTCTTTATCAATTCTCCTTTCAAATAGTAGAGATTACAGTTTTTTTGAAGAAATGTTCATGCAGAGAGTGGTGCGCGTATGGAATGAGCTGCCAGAGGAAGTGGTGGAAGATAGTAAAATTACAACATTTAAAAAGCATTTGGATGGGCACATGAATAGGATGGGTTTAGAGGGATATTAGCCAAATGATGGCAAATGGGACTAGATTAATTTAGGAAATGTGTTAATATTACTCTAATGGATTGCCATCATTTAAACAATGGTAGTACGTTTAAAGCTATCTCTATCATCTACAAATGTGAATGACATTGTGGATTTTCAGTTTGTTAACTAACTCCACATAAGTATACCCAAGTTTTGTATTCTGATCAGGCATGGACATGTTGGACCAAAGGATCTGTTTCCATGCTGTACAGCTCTAAGACTCTAAGTCTTGACATATTACTGGAGTGTGTCTTGTGGATAGCTCATAATTCAATCACTGGACTGCAGATGGCGATGGAGAGGGATGGGATGATTAGGCAATTGTCACGTATGCATATCAGTTAGATTGATTTGTTTCACTATTTTTTTCTGTGAATTTCTTGAGTGTTGTAACAGCTCTAGTTATCCAAGCAACGGACAGTACTTCATCACATTCTATAGCACAATTAGGCCCCAGCATGTAGTGCAGAGATCTAACCTAGGTTTTCATCTTGGCATTATTTTGATGTAAAGTGGAAAATTCACACTAAAGGCTGCAGATAAAATGACTGCCTCATGGTGTTTATTTCACAAAAGAGGGCTGTCCTTATCCTAATAAAATCTTGGCTCTGTATGAATGGATATAGCCCAAATTCATATTATAAGACTGAAGAATTTAAAAATGCCGAAGATAAAATAAACTATTTGAAGTTCTGAGGAAGGGTCACCGGACCCGAAATGTTAACTCTGTTTTCCTGACTTACAGCATCCACAGTTCTTTCAGTTTTTACTTGAAGCTAATCTTGGGCACTCCCAAAGAAAAAATTATGTTCCACAACAACTGGAGAACATCAATATTTGTAGATTTCAATGAATCCGTAAATGAACAAAATCTTTGTGTAGTTCTAGAAATTTTTTATATAACGCAAAATGTTCAAAACGGAAAATGTTCATGTTAAGTTAGCTGCACTCATTATACTGATGTTACACAAAGTCTGTGGGTGGATTCGGAATTCTACTCCAGCTTTTGGAAGGAGCAGATGTATTTGCACTAGCTTCCTAAGGTCCTGGTCGTTATGCCTGACCAAGTATAGTTGTTGTTGCTATCATGTGGTAAACCTGCCTGTTACCTAAAAACAGTATCTCTTGTGTAGACATACTGCAGTGGTGTGCCCTTTAACATTAGTTTCTAGATAGGTCCAACATAAAGCAAAGACAAGGAAGATTACTGACAGTGTAGTACCCTTACCAAGTGCCACATACTGACAGAGGTGGTACATGATCAAGGTACTAGGGATGGTCATTTGGAAAAATACCACACTATTATCAATCATTCTGCACAGGTCAGTGCAATCATCTTATCAGTGTGTTCAGATAAAGACCACCCTGCTGGTTCAGCTCACTTTTCAGTAAAATAATCTGTGTTCTTCTTCCACTTTCTCAAAGTAATGGACTTTCTTTAGTGTTCTTACTGATGGAATTCTGGCAATGGTCTATTGGCCACTATCAGTATCTAGCAACTTGTCCAGGCCTGGTTAAACATTTCCATTTGGGATTAGTAACGTCTGAGTATAGTTTGCCTTCAGGGAATGAGATGAAATGTATTAATGTTACTCTAATGGATTGCCATCATTTAAACAATGGTAGTACCTTTAAAGCTATCTCTATCATCTACAAATGTGAATGACATTGTGGATTTTCAGTTTGTTAACTAACTCCACGTAAGTATACCCAAGTTTTGTATTCTGATCAGAAGAGGCAGGATTACTTGTCAATAATGTTTTGAATACTATTTTATTTTATTTCTCAATAACTGTATGAAGTCAAGAGGAAAATTAATTTTGAAATGCAAGAGCTCTGAAAGAATAAAGACTGAAGTTGCTACCCTGGATAAGTTATAATTTTTAATGCTGAAATTCTGACTAACCTTTTATTTTAAGATAAAGGGCAGAAATCTGTTCACATAGTGTTGTGATATCAATGAAAAATATACAGTCATTGAGTCATAGAATCAGAGAGAAATGTACAGCACGGAAACAGACCCTTTGGTCCAACTTGTCCATGCCGACCAGATATCCTAAATAACATTAGTCTGTGTGGCTCATAAATGATTTCATTTTGGCTTTCATGTGTTGTAGAGTGTGTTGAAAAGGATAGATCTTTTGGTATCTGGCATTAGGTACAGGGACGGAGGTAGGAGATTGTCACATGTCATTTGACTTTAGAAAGACTTGGTTTGTCGCTGCTCTGACTGAGCATGTTTACATTAGTGAAATCAGCACCATTACCCTAATGACAGATTTGCAGGCCCACTAAAATAAGGGAATTAGGAAGTTAGTTTCAGTAACGTAAGTGTAGGGAATTGTTATTTTGGCATAATTTTTCTCAAACTGCAAATGTTAAAGTGTATCTCCACTATAAGATAAGTAGCATGGTCCTAAATTCCAAGTAGCTTTGACTTGTGTAGTGCATAAATGTAAATGCTTAAGCTGATTAATGTGTTGTTAATTTATTAGGGATAGAATTCCTGTGTTAGCAATTCACTTTAGCCTAATATATAAATGAATGTAAAAGCTTTTTTTCTTCCTGGAAGGCACTAAAAATATTTAGCCTTGGCAGAATATTTCCCGGAATGCATAAACACTCCTGACAGATTCTAATAATTTACTTTTACTGTTTACTTTGTCCAATATTCAGTAGAAAGAATTATCTTTACATCTTGGTTCAAATACATAGTAATAATTTTAAAACATAAGTTGAATTTAGTTGCAGCTTCTCTCATTCTGTCACCAGAATACACTGAGGAATGGAGAAAAGATTGGTGCAAAATGTCCGCAGAAGTAACGGCAATGAAGTTGGAAAGAAGCTCTGAGGAAATTGCCCCTAATTGTTTTGTATGAATTAGTTATCTTGATAACAATGAGATAAACGTATTCTGTGTGCATAGATATTTGAAAATGTTAAGACATATCGAGGGAGTACTGAGCAGTTGAGTAAGGGATAAAGTGTTTCATAGACAGAGGTATTGAGTTCAAAAGCAGAGACAAAAACAAAGTTGCTGGAAAAGCTCAGCAGGTCTGGCAGCATCTGTGAAGGAGAAAACAGAGTTAACGTTTCGGGTCCAGAAAAGTAGAGACGTTATGCTAAACAATTATTAAGCTCTGGATAGGTGACAACTAGTGCATTAGGAACTACGTGAGAGTCCTTAAAAGAGTGCAGAGGGGATTTACCAAAATGTATTGAGAGATGAGAGATTACATTGGAAAATCTGGGGTTGTTCTAAGAATGAAGTTGTGGGTCAATCTGATCAAGTTGTAAAATACGATGACAAGTTTTGATAGGTTAGATAAAACATTGCTCTTATTAATTGGGAGTGCAAGGACTCTATGACACATTAAAAACTTTGAGCAAATGATGCAGGAGGGATGTGCGGAAGAATACTTTGACACAGTGACCGATAATGATCTGGAACTTGCTGCCTGTGCAGATGGTGGAAACAGAATTGATCAATAATTTCAAAAAGGAAATTGGTGGGCACGTGTGGAAATTAAACTTGTAGGGTTACATGATGGAGAGGAAGGAATGGTGCTGTCTGGACTCCTGTACAGAGTGTGGCCTCAATAGATCAAATGCTGTAGTGGCTCGATGACTAAATAACACAATAACAATGATAGGAATATGACGAAAGATTTCTTCGCAACTCCTAGTTGCTGATCAGCACACAGCTGGAACATGACAGCTGGCAAAATTGCAGAACAAGTTCAGTTGGAGGTATAATTTTTTAATTCAACCCAAATTTCCCTCGGACTATTTGTTTTTTTTCCAGCTGTAGGGCACTTGTTAGGTAGCGAACACTCAAAGTTGAACTTTCCTGCAGTTCCAAGTTCAATTTCTGGCGTGACATGGTACCAGAAAAAAATGACCTCAAGTTGCAAAGCCTTTTATCTGCTTCCAATAAACAGCAGTCAGCCTGCAAATAGATACTTGCCTTTTTGCCAATGTTTTCTTGTTGCTGCTAATCTCCACTTAGGTCCTCCAATCATGTTTACTTTCAGCTAAATTATCACTCATTTTGGCATTCCCACAGTAAACATGAGGCATAATAGCTGTTATGTCCTTCTCACCTCAGTTACATGTATAGCATTGTCTGCACTCACTTCTATTGCAAGCACCCCTGCCTTCAAGCAGATGGCTGACCTCAAAAAACCATATTCCTTTGTGTCAGGTATGTTTCCAACCAGCAGAGAGTTTTCTCTCTGATTCCTAGGGTGCCTTGATGTTGAAGGCAATCATCTCCCCTCACTTCTGGAATTCAGCTCCTTTTTCCATGTTTGGGCTAGGATTGTAATGAGGTGAAAACAGGAGCAGAACTGGCTCGAACTGTGTGTTCGAATTATTACTGAGCACATACTGCTTCACAGTACAGGTACCCTCCATCACTTTATTGAGAATAGACTGATAGAGTGGTAATTGACTGGGTTGGATTTGTCCTGCCTTTTGTACGCAGGATATATCCAGGCTGCTTCATTATTTTCTTATTACGAAGAAATTGTGCCATTAGTGCCTGGTCTAGCCTACATGTGACCTCAGACCCACAACAATATGGTTGACTCTTAACTGCCATCTGGGCAATTAGGATAGGCAATAAATGCTGCCCAGCCAGCGATGCCTTCATCCTGTGAATGAATTTTAAAAATTCACATTTACAGGTAGGCGCCAGTAGTATCAGACCACTGATAGTCTTCAATGTGATTGTTGGAATGTTATAAAGGCCCTAGCAGTATATTTTGAAGTCACAAGAATTGAATCAAACTGGCTGAAGATTGCTAGGAACCTCTTGACGACGCAGAGATAGATAATCCATTCTAGCCTTCTGACTGAATGTTATTGCAAATATTCAGCCTTACCTTCAGCATTCAGTGTTGATTATTAAATCAGGTCTGATTTATAATCAAAGGTTTTCGCTGGGTGTCAACCTTAGCGCGGTACTTTCATATATAAATCATAAGATTGTGGGTTTGAGGCCTACTCCAAAGTTGACCTTGCTGTGCACAAATTGACTACTATATTTTCCACATTATAACAGTGATGACTCTTCAGAAGCATACCATTTGCGATAAAAAGTGCTTTGAGGTGACCTGACTTTGTGTAAGGCTCTATTCAACACACGTCCTTTCTTTTGAAGTTACACATTGTTGATTTTATAAACTACTGTAACCAGATTTTCTTATGAATCAATATTTTCTAACTCTGTGATGGCATTTTTCAGTTTGAGCCAAATGAATAATGCAAATGAACCCCTCTATGGATAGGACTACAACTTGGAGATTTGGAGAGGAAGATCAAGAAGGCTGAAAGCCTTTCTTTTTGGATTGCAGTAATCATTTTTTCTGTATGTACAGCTCTAGGTTGTACAAATGCTAATGCTATTAACGTTTTTCTCTTCTTGCCATTGCTTAAGTTGGATTCATCCCTCATCTTCAGGCAGCATTGTGCAATCATAGTAATCCTGTACCTCATCATATTCTTCCATTTTGGTTTTGAATACATTTGCCAACATTCATAGCAGAGAAAGAGAGCGAAAGAAAAGAGCTTCCAATGTGCGATCACATATGAAGTCTAATCCAACATTTTTGTCGGTCATATATTTATTAATATTACTTTGCTTCACTTGAATGAATTTATCACAATTCAGACAGTGCCTGCTACATAGGAGAAAAAAATGTCATAGAAAATGGCACATTGCTTATCCTAATTGTATTGCCTAATTCTATATACAATTGCGATAATTTACATGATTGCGATTAGAAGTTGCTGTTTTCTGCAGCAGTATTTATGCTTTCTTCAACAAACTTGCACAACATCAGTAAGTGGTAAAGCAATGCTGTGGGAGGAAGTTGACTGGGCCCTAGTTTAGTCTGGGGCAGACATCAAAAAAAGGTCTAAATTTAGCTGACTGCAATTGTCTGATTTACTTTTGGGCAAGTTATTAGGCTACTTGAAAAGTCTGTATCACTAAATTGGCAGTCCTTTGTGTCCTAGATTAGTAGTTGCAAACTGAATTGATTTTGTACACTATAAAATGAAGATATATTATTGTCTTATTCAACCGAATGACTTCAGTTGTTCTAAACATGATTCCAATCCATGACACAGAAATCTCATTTGCTCTTGTTGCATAGAAAGCCAGATTAGCAAATGATTTAGCACTTGATTCTCTAGTAAAGATAAAAAAAAAACTCTTTCATTCCTATTGTACAGGATGTTCGATCGAGCCATAAAGCGTTTCCCAATTAATGATTTCTTTTTCAACATACCAAATAGTGTATCGGTGACCGGCTATGATCCTTCCTTTCACAGCATATGTTGCCTATTGACATTTGTTCCAAAACAGTGCTTTTGTTACATTTACAGTTGCCTTTGTTTAGACTGAATTGAAAGAATGATTAAATGAGCTATGATACAACGTTTCACAATTTGGCAGTGTTTATCTGCAGTTTAGAAAATCCCTGATCCAAGCATAATTCCGATCCAAGCATCACATTTCTTGGCAAAACTAAGCATGCGTTTATCAGGAGTCAGCTGTATCTACAATAAGGTCTAATTAGTTTTGGTTTTCTTTGGCATGAGGCCAACTTCAATCAGATGTGATGTGCTTACTGGTCTTTATTCAAAACACTTGCAATAATACCATAGGAAACCTCAGTAAAGCTGATCTCGGTTTTATGAAAGTTAAATATCTGATCAATGATACACATCTGCCTCATTTTATTTTGCTTACCTAGAATTATCGTGTAATGGTGATGACATTACTGGGGAACTGCCTTAAAGAAAATATTGTACCCTTCACTGTGAGAAGACTCAAACAACTATACTTAAGTACAGTTAAAATGGCATGATTGCAGAGGCACTTTGGATTAATGAGTTCCTTTACACGACAACATCCAGTGAATATTCTAATATAAATGCCCTAACAGTTTCAGTGGTTAATGAGTAAGCACGGAAGGGGAATAAAGCTAATCATAATTCTTTACAATAACTTGAGTTTTAACCAAGACACTAGAGCTGTAATTTTGCCTGGGGTGGATGGGAGTGGTGTGGAATGGACCTGTGAAATTGAGGAGATCACTCCTGATCCTCCTGGGTTAAACTGTTTGAGACCAAGTTCATAACAATGGGAGCTGCTGACAAATCTTGAGCATCACTTGCCCAACTCACTGATAATGACTCTTGTAAATGGGTCCTTTTAAGCTGGCCATTCATTAATATAGCCAAAGGGGGAGTACATGTAAAAATCAATCCAATAATATTTATGATGGGACAAATACTACACAAATTTGGCACAGTCTATCCTACTGCTAAATTCCTATACTTTAAACGTGTTTCCTGCCCAATAATATTGCCACGATAGATTCCAGTTTTCTTTGTAATTGAACTGAATTCCTTACATGTTTTAATGATTTAGAAACTCTAATCCCATAACAGTTTAAGTTGACCGTAAACATTAGACTTTTAAAGAGCAGTGTTTCACTCAGCAGACAAACTTGTCAAAAAAATCACGGGGGTGCTCCCCATAATTTTGCAAGCATTTGGTGCGCTTGTGTTTCCCCCAGATAAGTTACCCAAACTCTATTAATAACAGTGCTAATTAAAACAATTTCACCTAATAGAAACTCGAGTTACTATTGCTACATTGAACACAAACAATTATTGTTCAAATGACCCTGTTCCAAAATACTTCCCACATTCTTCGGACCAAGTAAATGTTGCATAATATTATCTCTATCTAATTTTGATAAGGGTTTCAGTCGTAAAGTACACCAAGGCTGAAAAGAGAAAGATAAATTAGAATAAAAAGTAGGATTTAGTTGTTGACAGCCTTGGATTTGACATGACTGTTAACTGAGGCAAGTGAAATTTTTTTGGGAAAGTAAGGAATAGCTCAGTTTTCTACTTCCATTAAAGAATGTATTAACAGTATCCAATGAGGAGAAGAAAAGTCATAATGCTGAGATATCTGGAACTGGAAGGACAGAGAAGAAAATTCAGTCACTTAATCCTGATAGTAGTATTGACTGAGGGGAAAATAAAGACGTGAAAATGGTTTCTGTGGAAAGTGATGCTGTTGCCCACAAGACCATAAGGAATAGGAACAGGAGTCAGCCTTTGGCCTTATGAGCCTACACTGCCAAACTCACATCCACTTTCCTGCATTTTACCATTATGTCTTTATTCCCCTCCTGATCAAGAATCTATCTATCTCTGCCTTAAGTATACACAAGGACTTTGCCCTGACAGCTCTCTGTGGCAAGGAGTTCGAGTGTTTCTCAAGCCTCTGAGAGAAGAAGTTTCTACACATTTCAGTCATAAATTGATGCACCTTTATTCTGAGACTATTCCCCCGGTTCTGGAATCTCCCATGAAGGGAAACATCCTCTCAGTATTTACCCTGTCAAGCCTCTTAATAATCCTACCTATTTCAATGAAATCACCTTTCATTCTTCTAAATTCCAATGAGCAGAGCTGCAGCCTGTCTAGCCTTTGCTCATAAGACAATTCCTCAATACCAGCAATCATCCTAGTGGACTTTCTCTGAACTGCCTCCAATGAAACAGTATATTTCCTTAAATAAGGAGACCAAAACTGCACACAGTACTCCAGATGTGGTCTCACCAGCACCTTGTACAGTTGCAGTTAGTCTTCCCTGCTCAATCCCCTTGAAATAAGGGCCAAGATTCCATTCGGCCTCTTGATTACCTGCTGCACCAGTGTGCTAGCTTTTTGTGTTTCGTGTACACGTACCCCCAAGTTGT
This sequence comes from Rhincodon typus, assembly GCF_021869965.1. NCBI lineage: Eukaryota > Metazoa > Chordata > Chondrichthyes > Orectolobiformes > Rhincodontidae > Rhincodon > Rhincodon typus. The sequence continues at coordinate 47,879,305 of NC_063336.1, forward strand.
TTGTGGTGCAGCTTTCTGTAGTTTCATTTAAATAATACTCTTTTCTTTTTGTTGTCCCTTCCACAATGAGCAACTTCACATTTTCCCACATCTATTTGCCAACTTTGCCCTCTGACTTAACCTATCAGTAATCTGTTTGTATTCCCTTCACAATTTGCCCTTGCACTTGTTTTTGTGAATTTTGACAGTGGAATTTCAGTAAGAGAAATGTTCTCATTTTCAGCACAAGGTGGGTTGTTGAGTGAGATTCAGTAGCATGCAGTTTGCTGATGCCCGGAGTGACTTTTCTCATGTATTGTTCCTCTCTTCATCTCATTAATTGTGCAACCAAGCTCTTTAATGTCCTTCAAATGGAGCTACATGGCAGGAGAGGTGGGAATGCTCACTACTATCAGAGCCTGAGAGAGTTCCTGCTGCTGGACCCCTATATAAATCCAAACTACACACCACTTCGGATGCCACAAGCCTGAAACTGGCTCACACTTGTGACGGGGGAGTTGGCAGACAGTGAGATCCTTATATCATTGAGAAGAAAGTATTCAATTTAGAATAAGTGCTTGTGTGCAGATGGGGAGATCTCAATGGAAAATCAACCCAGCAAACATTATTGTGCTGGACTGCACCCCCCCACCCCAACACCCCACCACGCACCCTCCATTAACACCACAACTATCCCATTCTAAGTCTCTACAAGTTTTACACAACAAATTTTCAAGAAGGAGGTAGATTTACAAGAAGGAGTGCAAATAACTGTTGTGGCTAAAGGGATCAAGGGATATGGGGTGAAGGCAAGATTAAGGCATTCAGCTCTGTGATCAGCCATGCTCATATTGAATGGCGGAACAGATTCGAGGGGTCCAATGGCCTACTCGTGCTTCTATTTTCTATGTTTCTGTTTCCTCTGTTTTCTTATATAGACCCTAGTGGCGCAGAGTACTCAACATCCTCGGCTCTACCTTAAGTGCTGAGGATAAAACCACTGAATCCCCAGAGAAGGCACCAACAATAGTTTCACCTGCACCCTCCACCAGCTCAGTGCCTGCCCCCTGTCCATGATCACAAAGCTTGCAGCCATTCAAACAGACGAGGATAAGGCTGCATCCAGGCAGGGCACTCTCTAGCTTCAATTTCCCCTGGGGTTGTCTTCCAGAGCAACAGGATTACTACAGAGAAGACTCCCTTCACCCCAGCTGAGGAGGTCGGATCTTCACATTGTGATAGGGAGAAGAAGAAAAAAACTTTTTAAGGGCAGAATGGCAGGAAGGGTAACACAATTGCAAATCACCTTAAACTTATATAAAGTCACCTAAAACTTATATATAAACTTATATAAATATATCTTCACTACATTCTTAAAATTCTACTCTAGTGTCTTTTTCACTGTTGGAGCTAGTTAGGTTGTCCCCATGTGAGAGATGAGCAGCTTGTTCAGACATCCCAAGGATCGAAGAAATTACAATTGCCAAGCAACCAACTCTTTAACTGCAGACAGCCTGAGAGGTCAGGGCTACTTGAAGCATGACATGCAGGATTACAACCAAGGCACTGCATTATAATGTGGACAACACTGCAACTGAAAACAATGTTCCAGGGCTGTGTTAGAGCATGACATGTATACATCATTAGACTCTTATTGTCTGTAAGACTACTGAATCAATGATGTTTCCACACATCTCTTACAGGGAAAGGTATATTCTGTCTATCCTTTGCACTACGCAGGGTCTGCTGCTTATGAACAATAGAACATTAAACAATTAAACCCAGCTCGTTCATCCCAGAAGTGGGTTTCAATGAGTTTCCCATTGGCTTCTCACACTTGATAATATATTGTTCTGTCACGCTCACTGATCATATTCTGTCATACCCACCTGATCAATGTCCTGATCCCTATCCTTATCGTCAGAACATTGCTGTCCATTCAGCATTCTTACGCATCAAGGACACCCCCTATCCCTTTCCCACTTCCTGTGCTTCAGTTGTGAAGGGCACAAAATGCCACAATGATACGGTACACTTTCTGGCTTCACCATAAATAGGTCTATGGTGCGTCAACTATGGTGGAAGCATGAGCAGCATTGTATCTTCATTCTGGTTCAGTCAGGCTTTCGTAAAGATGTCATCAACCATGTTTGGAGGGGGTACACCTAATCTCTGACTAATCTCCTCTGTATGACCTGAGGATCTTGGAAGGAGGCAGGAATCTGCTGAGTTCCCTCAGATGTAAAATTGATGGCAGCTCCAAGGATCCCTGGTGCAGACCTCTAAGAATAGACAGCAATAATCACACTTCACTGAACATTAATAGAGTGAAAGCCTTTCTGTTAATGAGCTCTGCACAGTGGTAATAGGGTGCTCTCAAAGCAATGTGGTTATAGTCATAGTACACTGCATATGAGAAAGTGATTATGGAGAAGCCCACTGGCTAGGCAACTCTACTCTCCTCGTCACATGGGCAGCATTAAACAGCAGTGTTTTGGGGAAAATGATATCAGTGATATCCCAGATATATTTGCAGGTTGAGGAGTAGGAGTTGCCATACAAGTTCCCTGTTACCCTTTGAAACAAGCTGCTGGCATAAAAATTCGGGGTAACTGTGGATTTGATGACTATCAGGATGGGCTGGCTATACATTCTCTCATGCAGTTGACACAATTTATGAGGATGGGATAACCACAATCTGTCTGTCATAAAAATGAAGAAAATGTCAGCAAAGTCTGTAAATAGGAGGTCTCACCATTCCTCCATGTTGTTGATTTGATTTGATTTGTTATTATCTCACGTACCTAGGTACAGTGAAAAGTTTTGTTTTGCATGCAGTACACGCAGATCTTACCATACAAAGTTCATGGGATGGTAGAACAGGGCAAGGAATACAATGTTATGGCTGCAGAGACAGTGCGCGAAAAGCAAGATCAACATTAGATTTGAAATTTGGGAAGTCCATTCAGAAGTCTAATAGCAGCAGGAAAGAAGCTGTTCTTGAACCTGTTGGTACATATGTTTAAGCTTTTGTATCTTCTGCCTGACGAATGAGGTTGGAAGAAATTATAACTGGGGTGGGGGAGTCTTTGATGATGTTGACTGCCTTTCCAAGGCATTAAGGAGTGTAGACAGAGTCAATGGATGGAAGGTTGTCTTGCATGATGGACTGGCCTGTGTTCACAACTTTCTGTAGCTTTCGGTGGTCCTGGGCAGGGCAGCTTCTATACCAAGCTGTGATGCATCCAGGTAGAATACTTTCCATGGTGTATCTATAAAAAGTTGATAAGAGTCCTTGTGGACATGCCAAATTTCCTTAGCCTCCTGAGGAAGTAGAAGTATTGTTGTACCTTCTTTACCATCTCATTAACATAGGTGGCCCATGACAGATTGTTGGTGATTGTCACTCCAGGAACATGACTCCCTTGACCATCTCCACCTCAACCACCATTGATGGATCTTTACCGGCTGCCTCTCCCACTGGAGGCTGTGTGGCAGTTTGCTGTTCTTGCTGGCCATGCTGACAAAGTTGTGATTGCTGTTCCCTTCTACCCTGTCTTTGGATTTGAAGCAAGGCTATAATGATTCCAGCCACAGAGATGCATGAGTGGATAATCTGTCATTCTGTTTTCAATCTTTTTGTTACACTTAAAAGTTAACATCCTTTCTAAAAAAAACCATTGATATTTCTATGTCACTCTGCAATGAACAATTCCTCACCAAATGGGAGTTATCATGACTTCATACAGTACTCAAATTGCTTTATGAAGATTAATCCTCTGAATACTTTTGGTCTGAATTTTTTCTTCATTAACTGAAATACTTCATAGATAAAGTAAGGAGTTAAAGGTCAAAACATTTAAACAATTATATTTTGAATGATAATAATTAAGTTTGTAGATAGAATTATCTTCTTGCATTATTTCATATTTTTGTCAACGTTGTTACTTGATATGTTCTAAAGGCTTGGACTGAGATTTGTCTAAAGTTAGCTGACTATGAACTAACTGTGAATGTTGAGTCTAAGTATATGCATTTCACCTAATTTTCTGGCATTCTTTATTGTTCCTGTGCGGTGTATTGAGGGAGTATTTTCCTTAAGATCCCAATAATTTCTGAAAAATGTTCATTTTATTTTTTGATACTACTTGAGGAAAGACTAAGCAATAATTATTAGCTTGATTCAGTTGGAATAAACTTAGGTCTGAATCATCAGAAGTCAGGAATCACTTTTCCCACACAAAAGGTAATAAGAATCTAGACTTTACTACCCTAAAGGCTGTTTGATACTGTGTCAATTGAAATTTTCAAGACTGATATTGACGAACAAATCCTCAGCATGGACATTATGGGATATGGACCAAATTTTGTAAATGGAATTGAAGTGCAGATCTGATTGAATGGTAGAACAAACTTTGGAACATAGAAACGGAAATAGGCAATTCAGCCCATTGAGCCTTCTCTGCTACTCCATTAATACAAGGCAGATCAACTAATTCATTGCAATTTTCACACAATATCCCTATATTTTGTGATATCACTAGTATTTTTCTGCCTTGAACATACTGACATAAGGCTGAAGGCTGTCAACCTTGAGCTAGTGAAATTCCAAGCTCTAAATTTTTTTATATAAACAGAGAGATATTAACAATTTATTCAAAATGTAAATATCTTCATAATTTGATATTTCTTCCATACCTTATCCAACCTTTGAACATTTAAGTTTCTACCTTAAAATCTGGTTGAGGCCAATCCTGAAGTGAAATATCTATCTACTTGTTTTGAAATACTGATTTTAAATGGTTCAGCTGAGGTTGAATTTTCTTCAAGCACACTTTGTGAGTGAGACTTGTAGCATTCTGTCCCAGCCATGATTTTAAATGTTCCCTAGAGTCTTTCTGACTCCCAAGAAAATCTGGCCCAGAAAAGCAGAGAATACTGAAGTAATCAGAGGTCAGGCAGCACCTATATAAAGAAATAAAGTTAATGTTTCAGGTCAATGACCCTTCAAATAACAGCTGTGAAGTGTTTGTCTACATTGTCATACCCGCATCTACGATAGAATTGAGGCAGGCATAATTAATAATGAGCAGGCAGTATCTAATAACAGGTTTTGTATCCATCTTCCCATCATACGAGATTTTTTAAGATGTGCTTAGTGAGCCTGGGTGCAGAAATCTAGCCCTTATTTACCTCCATTGTGGAAGTGGATATTTTAGACTGATATTTCCATTGGATTGGGATTGTTATGGTAGACAATATGATTTACACACTTCAGAAATTGTGAACGACGAGAAAAAGCTAGTACTGAAATCCGTAACCTTTTGACATACAAATTTGACAGACTACTTCATATTGTCATAATGTAATGTTGTATGATTTATTAAATTTGTTTTTAACACAATAATGATAGGGATTTGTTGAAAAAAAACCTATTAACTCAACAGATTATGCAGAAGAGTTCAGATGCATTAAAATACTTTAGGAGTGTATACAGTGCTCCTCAAAAATAATTCAAAAATAATCAAATTCATATTTTAACATGCCAGTTTCCTCTTATAATTTATTCTTTTCTGTGATTGACAGTCCAGCCATTCACTGAGCCATCGAAACAGTGGAATAAATGTCCATTATTTATCTCCTTTAAAGTTTTTAACGTGCTTAAATCTGTAGGCTTTGTTGACACAGCAGTGGAATTCAATCATGAAAGATTATTTGAGTTTGAAAATTTACTGGTGGAGTCGTCTAAGTTGGAGTTGTTGATGCGACACTCAAGGAGACTGAGAGTTTAGTTTTAATGTACAGTCTTTTGAGCTCCTAAGTGATTTTTGATTTGCTGTTAATTTATTTTGACAAGTTCATGAGCATGTCAAAGATTTTTGGCCTTATTATAGGACTTGTGCAGTCTGTCTGCATTGAAAACTGTGCTTGAGTCATGGGGACACATGATTGATATGAAGAAGGTTTACAAAAGTATTGGTGGTAGATAAGAACTAGGGCGTCTAACACGCACATGCAGAACTGAACTATGTCCCACCAAATAGAGAAAGACTTTCAACACAACCTGCCTCAGCATCCATCTGATCCCTACCCTGTTCCCATCTACACCCAGTTTTAGGAGGTGGCGGTCCAGTTTGCTCTTGCTCCTGTGCCTGAAAATATAACATGGACAGGTATTGCCAGGCAGCAGGCTGGGCTATGACCTCAGCAAAGTGGGCTGACTCGTGACTCCCGGCTTGAGAAAGAAGTGACAGTCCTTTGACTTTCTTTCTCTACATAGATCCTGTCTCCTGTTGAATATTACCGGCATGTTTTGTTTCTACGTTTCCAGTATTTGAAGTATTTTAGTTTTGTTAAAGCTACAGACACTCGCCCAACCAATGCAAGGAAATAGATAATATATGGCAAATTTTATAGAAAAGAAGCATTGCTAAAACACTGTTCCGAAAAGGTGTAATTAATCACTGGTTTTGACATTAAGTGCACTTATTATAGACAATAGTTAACTATGACATGTTGCATGTCATTGTAATTATGTCCTAGTACTCTTCACTGCGTTTAATTCTAAACTCATCATATCCAAATTGTCCCTAGTTCTGTCACCACCTCTACTTCTGTTAATATAAAGATTAAAAAGCTTTATCCCAAAATGTACAATTATACTTATAGGTATTTTCAGAGTTGATGTGGACAGTACCAAAGCTGTATAGCTCTGAGCACTAAATCAGTTGTCAGTTTTAAGGGAGCATGAACAGAAATGTCGATTTAGTTTAATTTAGTTGTGCATTACTTAATGGCTCAGTTTTGAATTAAACCCTTAAATTGTTTTGATCAAAAGGAAGTAAATTAGCAAGCAAAAATGCAAAACACTGAAATAGCAAATAAGATCTAAATTTATTTAGAAAGAGTAAAAGGAGAAAAGTACATTTATTGAAATGCCCAACAGACTTTTATTACTGCAACTGTACGAACAGCCCAGGTGAATCATAAATCAACCTCAGGTTCTTGTGCTGATTGTGATTCTCCAAAATCCTGCCCCTGAAAACACTTACTGCAAAGAATAATGATTCCCATTGTTCTCAAAACCACTGTTTCTAATCCCTATTTAGGTGTTACCTCATCTCAATTTGACCCTATTGTCTCTAGCCATTTGGTCATTTGTTGTTGTTGGATTAATTTAATTGGATTTGACCATTTATGCACATTGTCATAGAGTCTTGGAGTTATATAGCATGGAAACAGACCTCCAATCCAACTCAGCCATGTCAAGCAGATGTGCTAAACTGATTGAGTCTCATTTGCCAGCATTTGGCCCATATTCCTCTCAACCCTTTCTATTTATGTACCCGTCCACATGCCTTTTAAATGTTATAATTGGACCAGCCTCCACCACTTCCTTTGGCAGCTCAATCCATACACACACCACCCTCTGTGTGAAAAAGTTGCCCCTCAGATCCCTTTCAGATCTTTCCCCTGTCACCTTAAACCTATGGCCTCTAGCTTTGGACTTTTCTACCTTGGGAAAGAGAGCTTGGCTATTCACCCTATCCATGCCCCTCATGATTTTATAAACCTCTATTAGGTCACCCCTCAGCCTCCAATGCTCCAGGGTAAAAAGCCCCAGCCTATTCAGCCTCTCCCTATAGCTCAAACCTACCAAACTCGGCAACATCCTTGTAAATCTTTGCATTGTCTCAATGTTTGAGACAATAGGATGCTTTCCTAAACAGATACTTTTCATCAGCCTGTTTAGGCAAGCTTTCTGGAGACAGCTCTTGAGCAGATACGACTTGAATCTAGACCTCCTGGCCCAGTGGTTTCCCTTATCTGTAATTGTTCCGGCTTCTATCCAAGTTTTGATATCATGAGCACGGCAGGGTGATTACTGCCTGTTGGCACTGGCTTCTCCCTCCCCCCACAGATTATTAGATACATATTTTAAATTATTGGTTTCCAGCAAATCCATGCTTTAATTCTCCAAACACAAAAAATGTTAGTATAAAAGTGAGTCTTAGCAAATACTTGATTAATTACTTTCTCAATTATAACCTAACTGAGACTCATTACCTTATTCAACCTTTTTTTTTCTGATTGGCTACCGCTTCTGCAATAACAATGATTAATATTTGAATGAGGTAGTTTGGCTACATAGCTGTGTGAATCACAAAATGATTTCTTCTGACCCATCCATTACTATAAAATAGTGTCTCCACCTTAACTTCCTGCAATATGTGTAACGTGGAAACTCCCTAAAAACAGTTTATCTAAAATCTACTGCCCATTTCTAATCATGGCAAATCCAATGCAACTTTGATAAAAGGGCCAAGCAAACCCGGGGAAATGGTGTTTACGTTATTTAGATTTCTAATGTTTGCCATCAACAGTATGAGTGATTCTCGGATAACCCCCGCAGAAGTTCACCCAATAAATTCATATTACACTAGTCTAATTATCAATTAAATCTGCTGTGAAGAAACAATGAATAATGTGCCAGTACATGAGTCAAGAAATATTCAAAGAGTTCATGAATATATAATCGACATAGAGGACTGATAATCAGATCCATGTTGTGTGACTGCAGACTCATGTTATTATTTCTGAAATAATTCCACAGAGACCAGTATCCCGTCAACAAGTCATCCTTTATTTACATGTGCATTGTACTTGCCACTGGTCCGGCTTCCTCAGAATCAGCTCTCACAGTGAACAGAACCTCTGACACTCCTCTTTGTATCTGTCAGCCATGGCTCCCTGATTGGACCAGATTAATCAGGGAACTCATATTCTATTAGGTTCACTTGGCTGACTTTCAATCACGACAGTTTCCTATTAACTTTATATATTTCTATTGTTATACTATGGACCAAAGCTCCCAAGGCATTTTGTTTGAGTTATTCAGTACAGTCACGATTGTATTGCAATGCACATTTCAATCTTGCAACACGTGGCACTTCTGTTGCAAATCAGATAATTAAGTTTTGAGATATTTAATCATAAAGCAATGCATCCTCTTAAAAGTCTGTTTTCTAGGCACAAATGATCCAAGGCATTGGAACACACATCAGAGTGATAAATTGCAATTATTCTGTTTTCATTCTGTGATGTACCAGTTTTGTTGCTACAAAGTTAAAATCAAAATAGCTACAAGATATCAGACAGGTATTGAACCCAGACCAGAGATTAATGCTGATAAATATATGAAAAGGCTTGAAATTGACATTCTGATTGCTTTCACTATGACATTGCCTTTCAGTGCAGCCTAAAGAAAGAGAGGCAGAGATCCCATCTTTTGAATGGTATGCTAACCTGTTTCTAAGTTACCAGTTCACTTTTTGCTTGCCATGTTGAGGCGTTCTAAACAAAGCAGGTACCTTGTCAACTTCTGCCACCTGGCTTTGGTTTTGACCCAGATACTGGGCTGAATTTTCCCAGCCGTCGAAAGGCATCGGTAAGAACAAGTCAGTTGGGAAAATATCATGTGAACTGAGAAAGTAAGATTCTCGATGTTCAGAAATGAAAGTTTGATTTTTGCCCCCAGTATTTGAACAGTGAGATGAAAGTCTTGCCAGTAAGCAGTAAGAAGCCAATTTTCATGCATCTACAATTCACTGAAACCTGTCCTGCTTTAATTATATGCAGTTTGCTATTCTCCCACATAGCGAAGAGAAACTAGATGGCGAAAATACCCTGTATAAAAGTCAAAGTGGGTACCTGGTGTATCCAGCTCACTGCTTGCTCTTCTGTGCCTCCATCTTGGTCAATCGCCAGCATGTCAGGGCCCATGTCAGGGTAGAAGCCACCTGCACTCTTCGTTAATGGAGGTTGACAAGGAGCACTCAGCAGCCTCATGGCATCATCATAGTACATTTCCAACTTACTTGGAATACAATCCTCAATATGAATACCGCACTTTGGACCACACCGACGCTCTGTATTGTTATGCTGCTGCGAGGTGGTTGTGCACCAGGAGAGGCACCCACCTGATGGTTTGGAGAAAAGTATATCTCAGGGCTCTTAACTTCCTCTCTTAACAGTCACTCACTTAACACCCACTTGGATGCTCACAGCATCTTCATCTTGTCTTGCCTCAGTAAGAACTTACAGGTTCATCAAACTCCTATTTTGCCTTGCCGTTTAGCACAGACACAAAGCCAAGCAGCTTGTCATGGTTGTCAGCAGTGATCAGACAAGATGTTGGCTACATTGCAGCATTTATGTGCATATTTATGGTATGTGCTTCATCTGAATGACCATGCTCATAGTCCAAGGGGAGTAGCACTTAATCAGCTCAAGCAGGACTGTCATTATTCATGTGTGGGGCACAATACATCAAGAGAATCATCTGATATCAGCCCAGGCACTTGGACATGTTCAGTCGGTGGCTTGGGGGTATAAGAATCAGGGGTTTCATGCCATTACCGCCTGAAGAATTGGCCATGTTCAGTTCTGCAGGTCCAGCGCAACCAGTTTGGATCTTCACTGGTAAGTTAGTCAAGAGAAGCACAGTAATTGGTCAGGGATGTGGTCAGTTATCAGCAGGGCTGACCTTCCAAATCCATCAGGTGGGGGCCATGATCAGTCCTGAACAGTGATGAGATGTCATGCTACGCTGGGTGTTAGGGAAAGAGTAGCAATTCCTTAGACAGGCATTTAACATGGTCTGGCAGCAAGGACTGGTAACCTGGTGAGCTTTATTCCTCTAACTGCAGTTACCCTGACAGGCAATCAGACAGCCAATAGTATAAAATAGCAATACATTGATTAATGTGAGATTCTATTTCCAATAAAGTGTCACCGAAAGGCCCTCAGAAGCTTTCTTCTCAATGTCCTTCTCACGTTGTGTGCAGTGAAGTGATATTCCTGGCTGACGGTGATTGTCTTGGTGCACAACTGGGCTTTAAATAGCGCACTGGCAGCAGAAATCCTCACATGTGCCTGCCGTGGCAAATACTTCCTCTCTTGGTGAGTGTGAGATAGCATGAGAGCGACACTGTAGAGGTGTGGTGCTTTCCATAATGAAGTGAGCGAGGGAGAATTACATGAGATAACTCACTTCAGCTCGTGGAGAGAAACCCTTCATGATGCTTTCCGAAATTGACATTGGGCTGTTTTTGGTACAATTTAGCCCATGGTAACCTCCTCAGCCACCCTACTTCATATCCAGTGATATGACAACTGCATTCATTACAAGGGCACTTATGGATTTGCTACACATCACACAAAGTATATCTTGAATCAAAGGGAAATTCAGTGATGCTTGTTCATCATTGGCACCGTCAGCATCCCCCCTGTTGATTTATCCTTTTGAACATAAATCAGCTGAAACACATATAAGTAGAAATGTTACATTTTGTCATTGTTTTTGAAGTGGTTTTTATATCTTACATAAGGTACTGTTGGAATATTACCTAATTAAGTATCTTTCTTGATCTGCCTTTTGACTGAGACTGCTGGCACAGTATGAACTTGTGAGTAAAAACAGCTTTCATGTAAAGCAAGTTTGATGTACTGAAGAAAGGTCTAGGCCCGAAATGTCAGCCTTCCTGCTCCTATGATGCTGCTTGGCCTGCTGTGTTCATCCAGCTCTACATCTTGTTATCTCTTGATGTACAACTCCTTGTGTAAGTTACATGCATCTATTTCGTTAATGACTGATTTCATTGGCGATGGATCGGCACTGTATTCTTTCAGTATAAAGTTGTTAAACTATCAGTTAATCCACATCAAAATCATGCAGAATCGAAAGCTCTCTGTGATCATTTATTAAAATGTTTTAACAATGTTTTGCTTACTTTCAACCAGAGTGTTTAAAACAAGTCGTTGAAGCAAATATCTTGAGTTAAAGGTCAATTGGATGCATTCAAGAGAAAGATACAGAAGTGTATGCTGATATGTTTAGATGGAGTCAGGTAAAAAGAAGTGAGTGCATAACATAGACCAGTTAGGTTGTACAGTTTGTCTTAGTACTGTAAATTCCATGAAATATTGTCCAGTAATTCCAAGTTTATGAGGCTACTTGACCTATCTGTCTGCACTGGTGTTCTGGACATTATAACTTTGTGCCAGTCTCCTGCCTTTTCCCCATAACCCTGCACATTGTTTCAGTTCAAATAATCATGCAATGTCCAGTAAATGCCTCAGGTGACCCTGCCTCCACTACACTTCCAGGCAGCGCACTCCAGAGCTTAACTACTCACTATGTGAAAATGTTTTATAGAATCATAGAATCCCTGCAGTGTGGAAACAGGCCCTTCGGCCCAACAATTCCACACCAACTCTCAGAGCTTCCCAACCAGACACATCCCCCTATAACCCATGTAATCTATACATCCCTGAACACTACGGGCAATTTAGCATGGCCAATCCACCTAGCCTGCACATCTTTGGACTGTGGGAGGAAACCCACATAGACACGGGGAGAATGTGCAAACTCCACACAGACAATCACCCAAGGCTGGAATTGAACCTGGGACCCTGGTGCTGTGAGGTAGCAGTGCTAACCACTGAGCCACCATACCATCTCCACTATGTCACCTTGTACTTTCTTCCTTTACAAAACATTTTAAATCCATGCACGCTGGTTCTTGATTCATTTACACGTGAAAAGAATTTCTCCCTGTCTGCTCTGTCCAGACTCTTCATAATTGTGAAAACTTCAATAAAATCTCCTCTTTCCCTTCTCCACTCCAAGAAAAATAATTCCAACTTTTCCAGTTTTCCCTCATAACTAAAGTGCCTTATCTCTGGAACCATTTTTTAAACCATTTCTGCATTCTCTCCAATCCATTCACATCCTTCCTATATTGTAGCACTTAGAACTGTACACAAGACTATAACTGAGGTCTAACCATTGTCTTATATAAGTTCAACATAACCTCCCTGTGCTTGTATTTTTTGACCCGATTTGTGAACCTAAAGCTTTTATTACAGCTCTCTACCAGTCCTGATGCTCTTAGTAACTTAGTGATACCCAGGTCTGTCTGCTCCTGCGCAACTTTTAAAATAGAAGCCTTTGCTTTATATAGTCTCTCCATAATCTTTGTATTGAAGTACGTCACCTCTCACTGCTCTGCATTGAACTTCATCTGCCATGATCAGCTCAATCCACCAAAGTGTCAATGCCCTTTTGAAGTTCTACACTGTACTTTTCACAATTTAAAACTCTCCCAAGTTTCGTGTCATCGGCAGACTGTGAAATTATGCCCTGCACGCTAAGATCTAGATAATTAATACAAATCAGGAAAAGCAGAGGTTCCAGTACTGACCCCTACAAACCTTCCACCAGCCTGAAAAATGCCCATTGACCATTATTCTCTGTTTCCTATCCCTCTGCCAACTTTGTATCCACGTTGCTCCTATTCTTTTTATTCACTGACCTATGATTTTCCTCACAAACCTGTTGTACGGTTCCGTATGAATCGCCTTTTGAAAGTCTGTGTTCACCACATCACCAGCCTTCCCCTCATCAACTCTCTCTGTTAGTTCTTCATAAAGTCTCCAACGAGTGAGTTAGATATTTACCTATTTCATTCCAAATCAAACCACATCTTTCCACACGACCATTAATTCTGAGCCGAGTAATTGTTATAAGTAGTTTCCTCACCATCAAAGTCAAACTGACTTGTCAGAACAATTTGAAATCAAACAAATACAGACTTATCTACAAAATAGAAACATTGAAAATAAGAGCAAGAGCTCCTATTTAGCCCTCAGAATCTGTTCCACTATTTAATATAATCATGGCTGGTTATCTAACTCACTACCTTGTTCCTGCTTTCTCTCCATTCCTTTTGATCCCTTTAGCTCTAAGAACTATATCTAGCTCCTTCTTAAAAACATTCAATATTTTGACTTCAACTGCTTTCTGTGGCAGAGAATTCCACAGGCTCATCAATCTCTGGGGGAAGGAATTTCTTCTCACCTCAATCCTAAATGGCCCGACACCTAACCTTTAGACTGTGTTCTGGATAAAAGGTGAGTCCAAGTTACACTATTTCTACACAACCAACACCATTTTATTCCCACTGTCTCAGTCTAATGTTGCTAGGATGTAGCTTTCTGTTTAATAAGCTGCAGGTGGATTGGCCTGGCGAGAGGGAATAAAATGGTGCAATGTCACGGCTGAAGCTGCAGCATAATCCTGAAAATCCAGGAACCCCGACAACTCCCCACACTACCCATTCCCATGGAAACAGGATTATTATTTACCGTATTGTTAGTCAGAATGAACAATCTTAAAGCAGGCTCCGTTAGTTGATCAAAGACATCTCCTTATACATTGCCCGATTGATGTTGCTTTCTAAATCACTTAACCCTCCAAAGATATAAAGTGCGAATGCAATGGGCTGCACCATTTGAGAATTCCTGCCAGCCTGCCTGTCTGATTGTCATACTCGTGTTAATCAATTCCTCATCAGTGCTTGAGTTAGGTGTCACTCTGAGACCTGCAGCTCTCCATTCTCAATGAACACAGTGTCTCTGCCAGCAGATCAAAGCTTTCCAGACATCCCACTACTCTTGTGTAGCTTTCTTTACAAATTGGCAGCCTGTGTCACTAAAACACCTGATAAAAGTTTTGTGAACTTCTAACACAGAGGCACTTCATGCTTTGAATCTTATTCATTTCGAGACAGTTTGATGCGACTTGGTTCACTTTTTAGTCTGTCCACATAGTCAGCAGTGGGCGTCGCTGTCGAGTCTTATATCGCAGAGAATTGAGTTTCATCAAGTCTTTTTACCAGATCATTCCCATACTGGAGAACCAGCACGGCAGTCTGGCAAGTACCTTTGTCACAAAAGTGTAACACACTTGAGGACTGCAGATGTCCTCCTAACACGTAAAAATTCCATGCTCCAGCTAATTACAAACCATTCAAAATGACCGTGTTTTAAGCCATAGCAAGGTCATTATCAAAATGCTAATTTGATTTTAAGGTAATGAACTTTCCTGTTTACAATGTTGAAATGATTAGTGTCTCAATATTACAAATTGCTGCATTATTACCACTTCGTTTCATGTGCAGCGATGCATCATCAGAGGTTTCATCTCTCTTCTCTCTCCCCAGCACAACTCAGCCCTGAAAGTATAGATTTATATGAGCACAGTATACACAGTGTCACCTGCACACAAGTGAGCCACAACAATATGTGTGAGTAGCAAAATATGGCAGATATGATTAAAGAAAATTCTGGAAATACTCAGCTGGTCAGACAGTAAATGAGAAGAGAAAAACAGATGACATTTCAGAACCATTGTCAGTACGCAGTATTGTTTGGGGCAGTCAAACTCTACATTTATGTACATGCATGGTCAATAGTCAGTTAGGTTGAATTTCTCTTCCTCTCGACAGTCTGAAAACACCAAAGCCATTTGTAGCTTCCCTCTTGCTACTCTAATCGAAATAAGCTGACTCAGTATAGATTGAAGATTTTGCCTGAGCACATTGTTTTACATGTGTTTTTTTTTATTTTTATTAGTTTGGATAAAACATATACCTATCAAACCATGGTCAGCTTTTATTTAAACATGGAGACAGAAATGTTAAACTCATTGTAATATCAGCTGATACGAAGGCAGCGGGAAGAAGATAGGGGTTTTCTGACGTCAACAGAGGGGAGGTGATGGCCTAGTGGTATTATCATTGGAGTGTTAATCCAGAGACCTAGATAACGTTCTGGGGACCTGGGTTTGAATCCTGCCACGGCAGATGGTGGAATTTGAATTCAAGTTTAGAAAATCTGTAATTAACAATCTAATGATGACCATGAATCCATTGTCAATTGTCAGGAAAAACCCATCTGATTCACTAACATCATTTAAGGAAGGAAACTGCCTTCCTTACTTGGTCTGATCTACATGGGACTCCAGACCCACAGCAACGTGGTTAATTTTGAACTGCCCTCTGGGCAATTAGGGATGGGCAATAAATGCTGCCTAGCCAACAATGCCCATTTCCCATCAATGAATTAAAAAAAACCTCACTGTGGAATTCCAATTGGACAAATTCAGGTGATAAACACGACAGTCATCGACAAACTGAGTTTTTGGGCTGGATTTTACCAAAATTCAGCTAAGTAATAATTTCGGGACATTTCATGGAGGGTTTCTTACTGTGAGTTCCCGTGAGTTATCTCAAGTAATTCTTCACAGCACATCTCATTTTGCATGCACACAGTGCTGTGGCGCTACTCCAGCACTATTGTGCACTCACCTGTGGTGGAAGTGCACGCCATTGCCAGGGATTCATGGGATTTCCACCAATGGTACCACATTTAAACAAACATCAAAGAACTGTGAATGCTGGGAATCAGAAACAAAACAGAAATTGCTGGAAAAACTCAGCAGGTCTGGCAGCATCTGTGGAGAGAAAGCTGAGTTAACATTTTGGGTCAAATGACTCTTATTTGGAATAGGTTGTGGCTAGGAAAGGGTTGGAATAAATGCTAGTGAAGGGGTTGGGGGAGAAGGGGAAGAGTAAACAATAGGTGGAGCCCAGAGAGAGAGAGAAAAACAGTTGGTTAGACAAAGGAATGGGTAGGGTTCAGCCTGGGAGAATCAATAGTTGCTAATTGGGACCATTAGTAGCTGACAGTGGTTTTTGTTTGTGGTAGCATGTGATGACAGGGCCTGGTGTGTGAGGTAAGGAGATGGAAGAAGGTGCTCAGGCTGTAAAATGATCAAACTCAATATTGAGTCCAGAAGGTTGCAGAGTTCCCAAGCAGAAAATGAGATGCTGACCTACCAGCTAGTGCTGAGCTTCACTGGAACGCTGCAACAAGCCTGAGACGGAGATGTTGGCCACAGAACATTGAAGTGGCAGGCAACAGGAAGCTCAGGGTCTTTTTTGCAGAGAGAATGTAGGTGTTCAGCAAAACAGTGGGCTTGCCTGTGCTTGGTCTCCCCAAAGTAGAGGAGACTACATTGTGAGCAGTGAATACTGTAGACTAAATTGAGTGAAGTAGAGGTAAATTGGTGCTTCACCTAGAAGGTGTGTTTGAGACCTTGGATACTGAGGAGGGAGGAAGTAAATGGGCAGGTGTTGCACCTTCTGCATTTGCATGGGAAGGTGCCATGGGGCTGTGGGGGGTGGTGTTGGGAGTGGAGGAAGAGTGGACCAAGATGTCCCAGAGGGAACAGTCTCTGCAGAAGGCTGACAAGAGAGGGGAGGGAATATGATTGTGGTAATAGCATCCCACTGGAGATGGCTGAAATGGCAGTTAATGATCCTTTGGATGTGGATGCTGGTGGTGTGGAAAGTGAGGACTGGGGGAACCCTATTGCTGTTGTGGGAGTGGGAGTGAGGCCCAAAACACGGGAGATGGGTCAGACATGGCTGAAGGCCCTGTCAACCGTGGTGGTGGGTAGTGCTTGGTTCAGCAAAAAGGTGGGCATTTCAGATGCCCCCCCACCCTGTGGTAGATGGCATTATGATGCAACGGAGACAGAGGAACTGGAAGAGTGGAATAGAGTCTTTACAGAAAACAGGGTGCGAGGATGTGTAGTCGAGATTATATTGGGAAGCATACTCAACCATATTTAAACTGAGCTGTGCAGGGGATCAATTGTTGCCGGCCATGAATAACCTTTCATAATATATGTAGGGGGAGGGAAATGAAAAGAAAAATATTCTGACGGCACACTGGTAGTGCAGGCGACACTTTACTGGAAATAGAATCTCACATTTATAAACGTACTGCTAATTTACATCATCACGAGGAGTAGGAGTGGGCCATTCAGCACATTGAGTCTCCCTTGCCATTCAATAAGATCATGACTCATCTGATAATCCGCAAAATTCATTTTCCTGTATTTTCCCCATGACCCTTGCTTCCCTCGCTGATTTAAAAAATCCGTCTCAGCCTTTAACATACTTAACAATCAAGCCTCAATAGCCCTCTGCTGTAAAAAAATTCCACTGATTCACTCAGAGATAATAAGAACTGCTGATGCTGGAGTCAGAGATAACACAGTGTGGAGCTGGAGGAACA
>NC_063336.1:47897671-47951362 GCF_021869965.1 Rhincodon typus
GTTTTCTGAAGAAGGGTCCCAACCTGAAACGTCAGCTTTCCTGCTCCTCTGATGCTGTCTGGCCTGCTGTGTTCTTCCAGCTCTACACTGTGTTATCTCTGACTCCAGCATTGGCAGTTCTCACTATCTATAAGAAAAAGGTATTTGTTGCAATTGACTGAACCGAGATACATCTGCTCTCTCAAAAAGCTAAAGTAGAGCACCATGTCTTCATCCACAGATTAAGTATAACATCAGTAGAATAGGTACAGGCAATGTTACATAATATTAATCCTTTTAGTATCATAACTTTATACAACAAGTGGCCTACTACCCAAATCTTTCCCACTTGTCACATGTAAATGATGATGGAATTGGATGTGTATTCCTGGTGCCATTCCCAGTTGTATATGTAACTGTCATGTGAAATTGGCAATGGTCTTTGTGAAGCTAGAATAAATACCCATCTGTACTGAATGGGTTTTGTACAGGCCACCACTGCCTCTGTGGGCAGACACAGAGACATAGCTCCTGAAAACATCACTCTTAGCTGATCCACAGAAGGCAAAAAAAACATATGTTGGGTGTGAGTAGCACAAAAATGACTTTAACCAAGATGAATGGGCTCATCAAGACTCTTATGATGTCTGTTATTGGAGCACGTTTGATGTATTGATTTAATTTTTCAAAAAGTCTGCTGTGATTTTTGTATAAATTATGTTGTTTTACAGCAACACTGCCAAACTAAGCCATATTGAATCAATATTGAAGTTTTCAAATATCAGTTAGAGGCTTAATTATTGATTTGCAGGACTGAAGCAGCACTGAACACAGAAAATTGTATTCATTTGTAGATAATTCACAGGAAAATTAACTGAAACTGAAAGAAAGCCCAGCGCTATATCATGCCTCAAAATATAGTTGTGAGTTTTGCATCCTTCCCATGTTGTTGCTAGCATGAATAATGATAGTTTGGAAGGTGCTGTTTGTAATTTATTAAAAATGTGTTTCAACATGTCTTCCAAATGTCTTTCCATTAGAAGTCAGTGACTTTTTGTCAGGCTAAATTTTGAAGCCCACAAGAATAGGATAAGACCCTGTGGGGTGAGTGGTAGAAAATGACAATATCTATTACCCTGCTGTTGCCATGGCATTTTGCAAAAAGAAGGGAAGGTGGTGGTTGACTCTCTGCTGCAGAGGCAAATGCCCTTAAGTGGCTGACTCAGGCCTCATCCTGTTGTTGCTGTTTCATTGCCATGTGATAGGTCCTCTGCTAGATGGGGAGACGGCCTGGTAAACCCAGCTGGCTTGCTAGTGGAGGGAATGTTCCTGATCAGGAGGGATACCTTGGCAGCAATGGCCATCCTTGTGATAACATCCACTTCACCCCACCCTCCTTACCCACACCATCCAACCCCAGCCCCTGCCATCACGAACTACAAGCAAGTTCGCTGGTCCTATCTAACTAGTCCTAGTCATCCCAGACCTGACTCGCCTTGTTCCAAGAGTAATGTTGATTCAATGATTCTTGGTTGGGTACTGTCACATCAGTGGCCACCATTCACGGTATCATTGTTGGGATGGAAGAGGTTTCACCTCTCCAACTGGCTGGTAACTCATGAAAGAGCAATCCCATCCTTGAAAGTGACAAGAGCCCCATTGTGCCCTCAGTAATACAGTCTCAGTAATGCTAACCATGGACCAATCATTGATTGTCACACAACTAGTTCACTGATATTACTTCAGTGAAGGAAATCTGCCATCCTTGCACAGTCTGGTCTCTGTGTAATTCCAGATTCACAGTAACATGGTTATCTCTTAACCTGTCTCTGAAATGGCCTCGCTGCTATAGCAATAATGATGCGGCTTTCTTTTTCAATTGAATGTGAGATAACTCAAAGGTGCTGTTGGAAGAAGGGGAGCAAAGTTCTCCTCTGTGTCCTAGCCAATAATTATCCCTCAATGACTAAAGATAGATCACCTGACCACTTGTGGACTGTAAAGTACCACAATTAACAATGAGGTAAATACAGAGATTTTCTTTTTTAGTTACAGAAGGTTGAGAGATTAGTTTTGGACAAGGCACGGGGGAGAACTGTGGTGATCATCTTTGATACCTCTATTAAATTATTTAATGTCTGTCTGATTTGGCCCCAGTTTAAACTTTCATCTGCGAAACCGCACTTCTCTCAGTGCAGCATCCCTCATGACAGCACTGTATTGTAGCCTCAATATAGTGAAGAAGCCTCTAGTGTGTAGTTGAAACCACAATCTACTGGTGAGAGGTGGGAGTGACATTGCTCAACCACATCCAGCATTGAATTTGCAATAGTAATTAACTTCACCAGTACTCACAGTATGTACATGGCTGTAAAGCACTTTGGAAAATCCCAAAATCGTGGAAAGTGCTATATGGATACAACTTATGTTTCCTTTTATTTATAAATGCAGGCACTCAGCTTTAAAATGGAGGAATATCTTTTTACTAGCTTCAAGTACATACAAAAAAATCTGCCACCATTATGCAGCATCCTTGCAGACAATATTTCATTCATCAGAGGGCAACAGATGTACAAATATTGTGGATTTGTAAAAATATCCTCACATTAGATATAGGTGACTTGAAGCAAAGTATTTCAATGGGCCAAACCACTTTCCAAAAATTCCTGAAGTACAGAGTTCTGTCTAGAGTCATAGAGTATTAGTGATGTACAGCATGGAAACAGACCCTTCGGTCCAGCTCGTCCGTGCCGATCAGATATCCTAGATAAATCTAGTCCCATTTGCCAGAATTTGGCCCATATCCCTCTAAACCCTTTCTATTCATATAGCCACCTGGAGGCCTTTTTAATGTGGCAATTGTACCAGCCTCCACCACTTCCTGTGGCAGCACATTCCATACACGCACCATCCTCTGCGTGTAAAGGTTGCCCCTTAGGTCCCTTTTAAATCTTTCCTCTCTCAGCTTAAACCTGTGCCCTCTGGTTTTTGACTCCCCCGCCCCAAGGAAAAACTTTGCCACATTCCACATTTGTAGTTAATCTTCCGCATCATTGATCCTTACTTATCGTTCACTAATTCTTAGTTTGAACATAAACACTCCCGATTATCTGTTTTTAATGCCAGCACAGTAAATATAGCCACATAAAGTTAAGTTTTCTCTAACGCCTATCCACTGTCAGCTGAACCTTAAGTGTTTTTAGCTAACTCAGAGTTACATTGAGTTTTTTTTTTGGAGGGATTCTCTCTGTGAGTCCCAGCAAGATTTCTCACCCTATCTTACTAATTGTGCCTCATTAATTACCGAACCTGTCTTTATGGCAACCTTATATCTGATTCCAGGCCCACCTCATTACACACTGTACTCAGAACAACTCGCCTCCGAGCGAATATCTGCCCAAAGTCCAGCATCCCTTGCGCCTGTGCCAACTTTGAGAGACTGATGTGTGCCCGGACAAGCATTGGCAATCTGGTGTTGCCCCTCCACAGCAGTGTAATGGCACAAGTGTAACAATGCTAAGAGAACATAACTGACACTCACTTGCAAATACAACCCCTTTTTCTCACTCTCGTCAACATTTAATTACCATGTCCAACACTTTACCTGTCTTTAAATATATTCATCTAACTACTTTCTCTGAGTCCCAGTTTTCACTGCGTGCCTCCATCTTGTCTTTATCCAACAAGGGAACATTACACACACATGTCTGCTCTCGTTCCCCCGGGTCCTCAGCATCTATCATGTCACCATATTGCTTCTCCAGTTCTGCAGATCACAGCACACCAGGATAGCGCAACCCACTCTGTCAGGCCTATACTCTCATCATACAATATTGCTCAAAGCTGTGGAACCATGAGTTCAGCAGTCCTATCGCCCGTTCCACCATGGCTCTCATGGTACCATATGCACCAACTTGGTGAAGATGATGTGCCAGCTAAAAGGGAGTGCCTGGTGCACTCTGACCTCCTTCCTATCCGAGGCCCCTATTAACCATTCCAGTTTCCACTGAACGCATTAGAGACCATTGTCAGACTTACATGACATATTATGTGTCAAAATTCCCCTCATCCCTCAGCATCCTTGGATGTTCCACAAGTGATGGGGCATTTTTGGCCAGTATTCACCTCCTGTTACATTATATCACTGAGATGACATTGTTAGTTTGGCTGGCACAAATGGCACAGTGTGTGAATGTTTACATGGGTTCTGGTACAAAAACATATTATACCAGCTTGTAGAAACTTAGCTAAAATATTTTGTGAGAATATTTCCAGATCCATCATTTTACTTGTAATATCCGTTTAAAATCTAGGGAATAATGTTAACTTTTGCCAATGATGTAAAATGAATGATAATGAATTGTCCACCTGTTCCTCATAAAAAAGGAAATCAGGCAGAATGTTTAATGGACAGCCGCACAAGTATTGTCTGTATTTTATACAATTCCTGTAAGTTACTTCCCTAATAATTAAAGCAATAATTATTGTTTGTGCCCCTCAGAAAAGTTAAATAAAAATGAAGTCTGCAAAATTACACATACTCATATATTGCTATACTTATATATATATATGTGTGTAAGTATATACATATATATATATTTACAAACACTGATGATTTGGAGTTGGGGACCACATGCAGGGTGTCACAGTTTGCAGATGACACTAAGATGAGTGGTAGAGCAAAGTATACAGAAGACTCTGAAAGTTTGCAGAGGGATATGGATAGTTTAAGTGAGTGGCGAAGGTCTGGCAGGTGGAATTCAATGTTGATAAATGTGAAGTCATCCATTTTGATAGGAATAACAGTAAAAGGGACTATTACTTGAACGGTGAAAAGTTGCAGCATGCTGCTGTGCAGAGGGACCTGGGTGCCCTTGTGCATGAATCGCAGAAGGTGGGTTTGCAGGTACAACAGGTAATTATGAAGGCAAATGGAATTTTGTCCTTTGTTGCAAGAGGGATTGAATTTAAAAGCAGGGAGTTTATTTTGCAACTCTGTAGGGTGCTGATGAGGCCATACCTGGAGTACTGCATGCAGTTTTGGTCTCTAAAAGGATATACTGGCACTGGAGGGAGTGCAGAGGAGATTCACTAGGTTGATTCCAGAGTTGACAGGGTTGGTTTATGAGGAGAGACTGAATAGACTGGGATTATATTCATTGGAATTTAGAAGAATGAAGCAGGAACCCTATAGAAACAGATGAATTTATGAAGAGAATAGATAAGATAGAAGCAAGAGAGGGTGTTTCCACTGGCGGTTGAAACCAGAACAAGAGGGCATAGCCTCAAAATTAGGGGGAGCAGATTTAGGACTGAATTGAGAAGGAACTTTGTCACCCAAAGGGTTGTGAATCTGCGGAATTCTCTGCCCAGTGAAGTACTTGAGGCTTCCTCATTGAATGTTTTTCAGGCTAGGGTAGCTAATTTTTTGAATAGTAAAGGAATTAAGGGTTATAGTGAGAGGGCGGGGAAGTAGAACTGAGGCCATGAAAAGATCAGCCATGATCTTATTGAATGGCGGAGCAGCCCGAAGGGCCAAATGGCCTGGTCCTGCTCCTGGTTCCTATGTTCTTATTTAGCACTAATAATGACAAAGCTTTTACTTTGCTGTTATTGACTTCCAATAATTGGTAACTCCCTCCATTTCTTTGTGGTTAAAGAAATGGTGTTTTATTTCATGTACTTTCAACATAAGTAACTTCTGAGATTACCAATTTAGGAATTTATAGACAGACCTTGTCATCCAGATAGATATTGATGCCCAACTCATAGCTAAAGCCTTGTCATATTACAAGGAAAGAGTTTCTCGACATATATCAAAGCAAGGCCCCATCATCATCCGAAATTTTATTTTCCGACTCACTGAGCTGCTGCTGACTGGAGGGAACAAAAACGTGGATTCTTTCAGTGTTTTTGAATGTTCTGGTCTGTGCGTGCAGTGACTGATTGATTGAAGGACCTTCGCTTTCTGACTGAAGCTGTTACTTGAAAGGTCCGTGGTTCAGTTGCTGAGAGCTTTATTAGTAACTCACAGCAGAAGCTAAGCAGTAGAAAACTATGAAGGTGCAGGCCCTAGGTAAAACCAAAGATTTCCTTATAGCTTTTGTGTACTGGCTCTGCACATAAAAAAAAATTTCTAATTATTATTCCTGTGTACCCTTAGTTATGAAAATTAGTTGACTCATTCCCAAAAAATTGACACGGCAATTTAACTGGTGCAATGTAATTTAATTTAAATGGGGAAATATGTATCCATCCATAGAGTGAAAGACACTTCTTGAGCAGTTGTTGTATTGTTGCCACTTTACTTTAAAGAGCTTCGATGAGCCTAGCCTCCTGCATTGATCATGGCTTTCCAGCCACATTCCTCCCCAATCTTCTTAAGGTTGCAAATTCCCAGAAAAATTCCATCTGGAACATCTCCTCACAGGCCTAATGAAATCTTTCCAAGCTGAGAACAGGCGTTGATTGTCTTATGGACCCGGTCTGTCCCAGAATTCTGGCAAAGGCAGGTCATTGATTCAGTGATTGATTGCTCAACAGAGATAGACCAGCAGCCTTTTGAGAGCTCGCTGTGTTTGTGAAGAAGATCCTCCATGTTGTTTTCACTGTGCAGAAACGGAATTACTTAAACATCCTAGGCCTCTGTAGAGACAGATGAGACTGACGAATCCACACAGGCATAATGTATCCACTGTCACTTTACTGATAAGGATGCCCCTATATTTTGGGATAGGGCAGTGGCCTGCATTTCTGGCACTCAAGTTCTGCTTTGTGGAACTTTGATCGGGAGAGTGAAATATTGGCCTTTTTCTTTTGTTTTGAAACACTCCTTATTCCTATGTTCCTATGTTTCTATGTGGCTTTCAGGCACTGACCCGTTGCGCCCTCCTCCCCATCCAATTTCCATTTTCCCCCACAGTGAGGAAACGGGGCTGTCCCTTCCATCCCAGAAGGCAGTAGCATGGTTATTGGGTCAGGAGACCATCCACTTTTCTTGTCTGACATAACAAGGTGTACAGCTGGATGAACACAGCAGGCTAAGCAGCATCAGAGGAGCAGGAAGGCTGACATTTTGGGTCTAGACCCTTCAGAAATTCTGAAGAAGGGTCTCGACCCGAAACGTCAGCTTTCCTGCTCCTCTGATGCTCTTGGCCTGCTGTGTTCATCCAGCTCTACACCTTGTTATCTCAGATTCTCCAGCTTTGGCAGTTCCTACTATCTCTGTAACACTTTTCTTGTCTGTTGGGAAAGCAGGTAATCAGGGAAGTGGTGGGTGCAAGCTCTTAGCTGACGATGAATTGTCCACTTAAGGGCTTTGATTGTTGGAGAGTTAAGAAAGTTCCCAGTGGACTTTCACTCAGTCTCCAATATGACCTTGGTGAAGTTGTAAGAAATGGGTGAGTATCACTCCAGGGCCAACTTGACCAATTATTACCCCCTTTCACCACCTCTCTCACCAACTGTAGAGAGGAAAAACTGTGCCCAAGGACTTCAAAAGAAACAACTGGTTAAAAGCTTAGAAAATTTTGTTTGAGTTCATTCTGGTATCTCAGTTTTTTTGAAATAAAGAACTATGAAAGAACTGTGTAGTCTGAGATTTATGTTACTTCCATGACCAAGATTGAGTTTTTGTCTGTATTGGAATTGGAACATTAAGTGACAAAACCTATTGAATCACATTACCAGTAGCAAGAACATTATTTTTTTTATAAGCAAAACAGACTGTTTTATTGTTCACAATGCTTTATTGAAAAAAAGTAATTAACCCATTATTTATTTCGTGAAATAATTTGGTGTGTCGTTTTGAACAGATGTTAAAAACCCACACACATGATGTTCCTGGACAAAGTTTCCCTTTGCTTCTCTGAGCTTGGCCATTAGGCTCAAATAGTAAAAAGTCAGGATATTTCTTGAGCTGAAGTTGATCAGTGGCCAAAGAGCAGCCTTTTAATTAAGGGTGATGTTGGTGGCCTCTCAAATGTCAAGGACCAATAGAAGGCCCTCCAGGTTGAAAACAGCAGTAGGATTCTGTGGCAGGCACCCGCTCTCGAAGCTTTTTCTCAAATTTAAAATAAAATATTACCTTCATAGCTGCGCCGCTCCTATGGGTTTACGGGATGGGGGAGGGCACCTCTTCATAGCATTCAACTCTGCCGCAGTCGAATCCAGGCAGGCAGTCAGGACCTTTGAACTTTGATGGTGCCCTGCACCCTTCCAGTATCATATTAGAGCCACTGTGCGTACTTGCCTCAGTAACCATCCCACAACATGGCCTAAAATTCTGTATAGTTTAAAAAGGAATATCATTTTTCTTTAAAAATGGCAAACACAAGAATTGGAAGAAAAATTGTTAAAAATGATGTTCAATAACTTCATATCTCAGCAGCATTTGTCAGACTTTTCAATGTTTACCATATTTTTATATTTCATTATATTTAAACAGAATTGTGAAAAACCATTTGAGTAGTATTAAGTGGTAGAGTAGACTTAAAGGGGGTAATATGGTCTACTCCTGCTAAGTCATATATATGTTTATATTTATAGAAAAATAAAGATATGCTATTGAAACTATTCATCTTGACTTCATCAGGATAGAATTACAAGAATACTAAATCTCAAACGGAACAACAATTTATGATGCATAAGAAAAGGGTTCTGATTGGTTGGCAAGTTGACTCTAGTTGGTAGAGACAGTGCAATAGGAAATCCAACAAGGAACAGTTAACTGCCAAGCTTTTGTTTAAAATTTAAACTATGCAAGTTGACTATGATTGTACAAGGCAATGTCCTGACAAATGCACCAGAGAATTGCTGTCTCCCAAGTTTAAACCAAGAAAGAAATGATTGAACTTTACCTTATGTTAGTGTTTTTTTTTTGCAGGTCCATATAGCTTTGCTATGTCATATAACCTTTCATAGCATTAGCCTGAAATGTCCAAGATTACGCCTGTTAAACTTCAATATTGAATATTAAGTGCCATTTTGGAAAACCCGAGACTAATTTTTAGAAGTATGGCATGCGTTGATATGTTTGCAGCCAGGCCCCGAACTTCACAAATTCCTTACGTCAAAGAGGAAATCACATAGTGGTAATGTTACGGGACTAGTAATGCAGAACCCATGCTAACGTTCTGAGAACTTGATTCGCATCCTGCCATGGCAGATGGGTGAAATTTAAGTTCAGTGAAAATCGGAATTAAAAGCTGATCTAATCATGACCATGAAACCACTGTCGATTATCATAAAAACTAATTTGTTTCACGAATATCCTTCAGGAAAGGAAATCCACCATACTTATCTAGTCTGGCCTACATGTCAGTCCAAACCTCACAGCGATGTGGTGGACTCGTAACTGGCCTCTAGGCAATTAGGGATGGGCAATATATGCTGGGCTAGCCAGTGGCATTCACATCCAATGAATGAATCAGAAAAAAATGGTTGACCAAGTTTCAGAAACTGGAAGTGAGGGCAGGGCTTTGAAACTTAACTTGTGCGAAACTAACAAACTGTACTGCCTTTCATTTAATTTTCAGTAGAAAACCTTGTACTTATTTCGGGAGGGACAACACAAAACAACGTATTGAATCCCTGGTGCATATAAGCCAATTCTATTCATTTTCATAAAATATGATGTAATTATGTAAAATTTGCTTTTCCTCAGTCAAACAAGCTGAGCCTCGGCATTGTCACTACTGCATTTATCACATAGCAATGATATATATCAGGAAGAGTTGCACTTTGAACAATATTAACATGTGTTGGTTAATGTGCTTACATCACCAGCTCAGAATTCCTTCAGTACTGCTCTTCGAGTGGCAGCCATTTTCCCACTGGTACTTCATCCTGACACACCTTAATGAAACAAAGGTTGCACTTCAGAAGTAATTGGTTGTTTATGAAGTACTTCGAAACACTTCTGAGGCGCATGATGAAGTGTTACAAAAATGTTAGAGTTTTCATTCATTCCAGTTCAAAAAGCTCACCCTAGGCATAAATCACTTTTTGATTATTATACCGCTGGTGTATTTCACAGTTGAAATGCATCTTGTATGAAAATTCTTGAGTGAGACTGGCAAAAGTTTTGTTTCTGTGATTCTTATACTGTGGGGGGCAGAAGGGCTGCATATTCAATTGCACTGTCACAAGCACAATTTAATTAGAAACTTCCAGGATGCAGTTACAGTCGAAACGATTGCTGCTCGGAAAAGGTCTTGTCCTGGAGATATTTATTTCCTGTCTATTCATGTAAATTGAAATGTATTAAGCTTGTAATTTCTAAAAAGGACTTCCAACACTGTGGACCTCCCACACATGGAATGCCCAATCAGAAATCCTCATGGGAGCTCAGTGATGCTCAGTTTGCGCCACACACATAATTGGCTGAGACGTGCTGCAGGAAATTGCCATCGAGCAGGCAACTGTATCAACTGGTGTTCTCTGTGCTGCATCAGGGGTCATGGAGAAAGTAGCATGTGGGCTGGAAACAACATTGCAACTCTCACAAGTAGCATTTTCATGACATATTCCTGCCTGGGCCCAGCCAGAGAGCATTTACTAAACAGATTAACCTATGATAGAGAACCCAGGATCTCCATTACATTCCTTAATGTCTCAGCATAGTCACAGAGGTTTTTTTTGTGGAAACAGATGGTTTAGGACAAGCATAACAATTAAGTCATTTTCTGCTACAGTGACTTGCTCAGTTACCTGTCAATGTGTTTCTCTGCTTGAGTGAGTCCTGTCGAATCTGATAAGATGTTAAAATGGTGATTAAAGTACTAATTTTAAGCACATTCCGATACCTCACTTGCAGTAACACAGCACATTTTGAGGAAATGTGGTTTTGCTGTGGTTTGAGGTAAAAAGAAAACATTATTTGACCAGGAGGTTCGGGGTCAACATCATCAGGTTTATGTATTGGTATTTGCAAATGGGGTTCTACGCTCCTGTTTATTAACTATTGCCTGTTTTTATATTGCCATCATAGACTCATCCAAGCCACACATGCAGCAGAAGCAAAATATCACTGCATTTGCAATGTTCTCTATCAGGCACAAAAACTGTCCAAAATGCCTGGCTTGCTTCACTTGAGTTCAAGAACAAATTCACAGACATTGTTATTTTAAAATATTTAATTATAGAACCCACAAGGACTACTGGACCTTGGGAATAAAATTATTACCGAAGATCTTGGACACAAATGTTTATTCTTTATTTTCAAAATAATGTTGGTGATTATTTGTGTAGCACACTGCTAATGTTTGGAGCAGAATTCCACATTATCGGCTAATTTTGAAAACTGCTTGAATGAGACTGGCAAAAGTTTTTTTTCTGTGATTCTTATACTGTGGGGGGCAGAAGGGCTGCATATTCAATTGCACTGTCACAAGCACAATTGTCTAAGAACTGAAGAGTAGAGAGAAGCAACACCTTTGGTTGTAAAACTTTTAAAGTATATAAATAAGGGAAAAAAATTAAAAAGCAAAAAACTGACAATTACCTAATGAAGCAAATGTTCCAGCCAGTCATATTACGTTCTTTATATGCAATGTGATCAAAAATAACTCTGAGTTTGTTCATTTCTTGGTGGTGTTAAAATATTGAAATTGCTCTGTTTTGTACCTCTCAAAGCAATTATCAAGATCCAAAAGGAAGATTTTGAGGATATTATTATACTTTTGTATTTTCTTTATAATCTGAGGAGCATTCATGCCTTCATTCTTTGGAAGCCAGTTAGAATTTGCTTTACTATAGACTGTAGAGTCTCATATTATAAACACGGAACCTTTTTATCAAATCTTCACAGATCAGTGCTTTTCAATGTCAGTGTGCAACAGTTTCTTGTCACTTAGCGATTGATGTCCTTCAGTAAAGACAGTTACTTACTGACATCAATTGGAAGGCAGTGAGGAAAACTGATTTCTCTCATGAAGTATCTGCTGTGCCAAACTTGATTTAGTGTCCAAGTCTGAGTGTATAATAGCAGAATCCAATGAGATTGTTAGCAATTTCTTTTCATAATGTCGTGCTCCAGTATATGGTGAGCTATGAGTTAATACTGTTATGTTTTTAAACTGGATGCAAACAGTCTTTTAAAATGGCCACTGACAAACAAGTAATCTTGTGAGCTTCAAAAGTACTAGGCTTCAAGCCAATTCCTAACTGAGAAATGGACATACGCAGCCATCTGGGAAGTTCATACATGCCTTTGTTTAAGGGTTCTCTGTCTCACCTTCAACAAAAGGAAACATTAAAAATCAATGTGTGTAAAAGAGATATGAATGGGCCCTATCTATTTCCCATTTGTATTATAATACTTCCCTGCAACCAAAATAGACTGGTTGAATCTCAACACGTTAAACAATAATACAGGATATTGGGATCTGCCAAAACACCATGCTTTTGTTTGAAAACGGACTTCGAACTTGTGCAAGTCACATGATGAGAAGGCCATGTTTTCTTGTTTTAAGATCATCTGGAGGCTGCACAGTTCCATCAAATACTGTCAAATTAGCTTCAAACTTGCAAACTGCAATCTACTTGAACTTGGACCTTCTGTCTGAGAGGCCATAAGACAATAAGCCACTTGGCCCATTGAGTCTGCTGCACCATTTGATAATGGCTGATTTGTTTCTCAACCTCACTTTCCTGCCTTCTATCTGTAATCCTTGAGGTACAGACACTACCTCTATATCACTGGAGCTTACTTCTATTTTCTAATTAACCTGCTCATGGATGGTGTTAGACATCTCTGGAGCAGGTGAGACTTGAACCCAGATCTCCTGGTTCAGAGGTAGGAATACTACTGCTGTATCACACGAGCCCTTTTAGTAAGTTGCAGCAGTATATCACCATCACCCATATGTAATCTTTGTGTGTGAGAGCATGCATGAGACAAGTGAGTAAAATCTCTGGGCAGGTGGTGACATTATGGTAATGCCACTGCACTATTTATCCAGAACCCTAGGCTGAAACTCTGGGGATTATGGGTTCAAATCCCATCAAGGCAGATGGTGAAATTTGAGTGCAATTAAGTTCTGGAATAAAAAGCTAGCCTGATGGTGACCACAGCCAGTTATATTCTACATTGATCTATTCCCATTTGCCAGCATTTGGGCCATAGCTCACTCAATCCTTCCTGCTCGTATACTCATCCAGATATTTTTTAAATATTGTAATTATACCAGCCTCCTCTGGCAGCTCATTTCATTCATGCACAACCCTCAATGTGAAAAAGTTGCCCTAGATATGATAAAATCTTATCTGGCTCACAGATTTCAGGGAAGGAGATCTGCTGTTCTTAACTGGTCTTCCCTCCATGTGACTCCACACCCTCAGCAGTGTGGTTGTTTCTTAACTATCCTCTGGGCAACGAAGGATGAGCAATAAATGCTGGCCCAGATAATAATGCCCATATTCTATCAATAAGTATAGAAAAAAGAAATATTGCATTATTTTTGGGATTAAGTAGCTGAAAATAAAGAACCTTGTTTGCTTTAAAAGTCCTGAAAGCTTGCTGCTGGAATGAATTTAATTGAGATATCCTGGGTATGTGCACAAAAACATACCTGTTTTATCTCAACATAGTAAAGAGAATGAATAAATCCTGTCTGTGACAATATCCTCTGAAGTCCAAAATGAATTTAAATGGAATCTTTTGGATTTCCATTATTGCTGAAGAAAATAGCTGGATTAATTATTCTTGAACTGTAGAGTCAACATTGAAAACTCTTTTTCTTTCACCATCCTTGTGAATGCTTCTGATAAAATTCCTATCATTGATGTGAACAAGTGAATAAGTAGTTGACAAAAATACTTGCAATTATAGCAAGGAGTCTCTGTCATTATCACCTTTCCTGTTTCATAGGACATGAATTTAACAGCATTGTGAGTCACCAATTATTAATTTTTGTTTGGCAGAAAATTGACTACTGCCACAAGAGTGGATGACAGCATTTTAAATAATGGAAATTAACTTATCTACCCATGAGAGTACCACTGACATGGGAGATGGTGGTAAGGGGAAAGTGGAAGGGAAGTGTGTGTGGTATTCTGGGAATAATTTCGATACGCAAATACCCATGGGATGTCCTTTTAACAATTAGG
This sequence comes from Rhincodon typus, assembly GCF_021869965.1. NCBI lineage: Eukaryota > Metazoa > Chordata > Chondrichthyes > Orectolobiformes > Rhincodontidae > Rhincodon > Rhincodon typus. Next base: position 47,911,760 of record NC_063336.1, read on the forward strand.
GCATATGACTGCTGTTTAAAGGGAGGATACAGCACAGAAAAGATTTTGTAAAATTAGTGGAGCCTGCTTAGGAATTCATAGAAGATGTTCTCCAGTAGCGGTATTTTGAGAGTCATTATTATGAAATAGTTCAGTAGATTATAAGATTTTTTTGTGGACAATCTATGTTTGACAGAGCTGTTAAATTCCGTATTACACGGGAAAAGAGGTCTCAATAGCTCAAAATAATGTAAAAAAGGCGTGTCCTCTATTTCCATTTTGCAAAATATCTTGGTTTGTGCAAAATATCTTGTTTTGTGCGGTAATAGTATTTTTTTGCATCATGGCTATACCAATTCTGCATAAAACCTGATCCCAGAGGTTGGACTGACATTGACATGGGATTCTATGTGTCACTTTTCATCAGAGTGATTAACAAATCTAATATGTGGTGTATGCTGTGATATGTTAGTATGGACAAAGAGTGAATAAATCATGGCAAAATATTACATTAGAGCCAATGTATTAAGTAATGGCTGTAATCTCCTGTTGCCTTATATTACAACAAAGAAAAATAACCAAGTGAACCATTTTTTGTCTGATAAGGATATGTCTTACTTCTTTTATAAGACTTTTTTTATTTGTTTAAACCTCTTTATGTTTTTGTACCTTTATCCCTCATTTCTATTTCTATTCTTCTGCACATAACAAGTTAAAATTCATTTTATAAATAGCGTTGCAACATGTGAGAAAAAAATATACCTTGCTCATTTTCACCATTCAGCCTAATGCTACAGTTCATTCAATATTATGGGAGAGTTTGTATGGTACAACACAAAATTAGAATTAAATTTAAAGCAAGCTTCAGTTTGATTTATTGAAGTAATGACATTTATATGCAGAAGGTGGTTAATATACTATTTTATATTATTTTACTGAAGATTGCAACAACAAAAATTGATAAGGGTATTAAGAGCTAAACCACACATTTAAGTAGCTTTTGAACATTACCTCAGTTCTAACTTTGACTTCCTAATGTTAAAAATGTTATACCTAAATTTGAAATTAGCTTCTCCTAATCACCTACTGCAACTTAAGTGGGAGATGGCCACTTATAACTCTTTTTGAGGATTCTGCTAAATTCACAATATTTTCAAGCGTTTTGTCTTGAGAACACAATGTAAGTCCCACACAAGAAATACTCATCAGGTGATTTGAGGTAAGAGAAGCCCTGCCACTCTCCCATCACTCACTATAAGCAAGGTCCAATCAGCACTACCCCACCTTGATAAATAGCTTTTTTAAAGGTATTGTTTTCAGCCAACAAAAACTATAAGAAATTTCACTTTAAAAAAAAACGCACAAATCACGTTCGCACATGAATAGTCATGGCATATACTTCATAAAAGTCACGAATGTGTTGCCATTATGACTAATTATTTGAACAAGTCAGAAAGAACTATGGAAATAAAAAAAAAATCAGTTTTGGCTGTTGGGCAGTTTTGAGATGGAATTTAATTATGCAGAAAGAAAAACATATTTCAGACATAATCCTGGCTTCTTCTCTATACTGCAACAATAATCCCCAGGTATTTTTGTTGTTTGAATTTAAATAAATTTACATAAATTTCACTCTAGACTAAATCATGGTTTTGTTCACCTCAGTACAAAATAATAATCTTCCCATATTTGTACTTTAATTTAAATTTCTATTTTGCCCATCAACATTAACAAGCTCTGATTTGAATATTCATAAGATTCTCAAATGAAGTCATAAGGAAGTATTTTAATGAAGCTGCAGGGATATGTGGCTGACTGGTTTTAATTTCAATTTTGAATTGAGTTTGTCTAGTGATTATTGACATTGCTTGTCTAAACAGCTCCCTCACAGGTTAGTGGCGTAGTGAAGGATAGAGTACAGCAGAGGACTGTCAATCTCTCCTGGAAGGAACCAGAACATCCCAATGGAGTCATCACAGCATATGAAATCAAGTACTATGAAAAGGTGAGGGCTGCACTAGCAAATAAATAAATAACATCCACATTGTACTGATCCTTCAAAATCCTCAAAGCTAAACATTTAACACTGTTTCCAATATCTAGTGTTAGATCTTTATTCAAAGACTACCATTATATTATTGAGTCGGCTCAGGCCTGAAACCTGTAAATTAAGTTTTACTTCTGATGCCATGAGGATTTAATCTAAAGCCATTCAGATTGGAAGTTCAAAATTTGATCTTATACAAAATGGTTCATCTTAATCAGAGTAAAATCTTGATCCTGCTTACGAATTCGAAAATCAGCCAGGACTCCATGCCACTACTGTCTCAAATCATCTCTATTGAATCTCCATGAACAGAATTTCCTCTCGTGTTCATGGACTCCTTATTGGGCCTGAAATGCAATGCAATTCGCGACTGGTTTGTTCTGGGGTTATTCAAGTTCAATGTGGAGTTTTCAACCTAGAAGGCAATGTGGGAAGAGTATGAGCTGTTGCCTTCATTGGTTAGAACATTGAGTATAGGAGCTGGGACATCATGTTGCAGCAGCACAGGACATTGGTAAGACCAATGGATAAGACTTTTGGATTACTGCATTCAATTCTGGCCGCCCTCCTATAGGAAGGATACTGTTCAACTTGATCGGGTGCAGAAAAGTTTTAAAAGGTTGTTGCTGGGACTTGAAGGTTTGAGCTAGAGGGTGAAGCTGAATAGGCTGGGGCTTTTTTCCCTGGAGCATCAGAGACTGAAGGGTAACCTTACAGACGTTTATAAAATCATGAGGGGCATGGATGGAGTGAATAGCCAAGGTCTTTTTTCTAGGGAGCTGCCAGAGGAAGTGATGGATGCAAGTACAATTACATTTGAAAGATATCCGGATGGGTATAGGAATAGAAAAGGTTAAAAGGATATGGGCCAAATGCTGGCAAATAGAACTAGGTCAGGTGGGATGTCTAGTCAGCATGGACGAGTTGGACTGAAGGGCCTGTTACTGTGCTCTATGACTCTATGATTGTACCTTATCCACTAGGTACAGACCTGAGATGTTGAAATAGCAGTGCATGCAGGTGAAATAAACTAAACCTTTAACTACCTAATTAAAAAAAAACTTATTTGAGTATTTGTCATTACGGAAAAATTAATCTGCAGTGCCAGAGCAATAAAGTTAAGCGATGTAACCCCCACCCCTCCCCCCCACCTGTTCATATACCCATCCAGATTAAATTGTGTATGAAAGCAACTATGTTTCAGGAACTACATCAAAAGTGGTTGTTGCAAACTCTTACAACGTCAATAGCTCACCTGAACTACTGAGCTGCGTATTTCAACAGATTATGAAACTCAGCCAAGTATTTATAATGGCCAGAGGTATCAAATCATTTCAAGTCCAGAACACCTCAAAACTGAAAGAACTTGAAAAACCAGTTGATGTTTTTTTCCAAGTTCAAAGCCAATTATCTCTCAATCAATTGGATGGGTCAATTTGTTGGATTTTCTTTTACCCATTTGATATTTGCACATTCTCCCCTTGTCTGTGTGGGTTCTGCCACGTACGCTGGTTTTGTCCCACAGTCCAAAGATGTGCAGGTTAAGTGGATTGCCCACGCTAAATTGCCATGTTAGTGTCCAGTGACAGGCAGGCTAGGTTGGTTAGCCATAGTAAACGCTGGGTTACAGAGATAGGGTGGGGTGCTAGGTCTAGGTGGGCTGCTCTTTGGAAGGTTAGTGCAGACTCGATGGACCGAATGGCCTCCTTTGCACTATAATGATTCTACAACTCATTTAAAGCACAGTTTTATTTTAAGGAAGGAAAGGCTATCTGAACATTTAGATTATAATCCAAATAATGACAGTTGAGCTTTCTATTTTTCTGAAGCTTTAAATGCATTATAGCACTTTATCCATTAGAAAAAGTACTATAATATCTGCTGACACTTTATAATTCTGATCAATGAGTTAGCCAACTTACTTTTGTAGAACAAATTCCACCAATCAATGACTATTTTAAAACACATCTGCATTAAAATACAGCATATAGTATTGACACTTAACACGTGTCAAATTTTTAATAATTGACTACTGGAATGTTCCTGACTCCTCTTAACAGTCTCCTCCAACTCATTTGAACATTTGATGGTTATGTCTTTTATCAAGTTTCCAAAACACACAGCAGCATACACAAATAGTGTCGGCAAGAATACATCCTCAAAATGGTGATCATAACTTCCAAAAGGCGTGTGTATTTCATACCTAAGATCTTCCTGAGCCAAAACATGACACGTGGTGAAGGGAATTATTTTCCTCAGTAAAACAAATGTTCAGCATTTCATGACCCAATTCCTGTCTCTACTGGGAGACCAACATCTGACTGTGTGTTGGGTGAGAATAGTATTTGGTTTTGTTATGGTTCACCTGCCCAACCTGCATTTTTAAACAGCTAACAATAGACTTTATTTATGGTCACTTGTTGTAGTATAAGAGATTAGGGCCTACATTCTGTTGAACTTACTTTCTCATGTATCTCCAGACAATGAACACTGCCACTTTAACGTTATTGTAGGGAGCAGTTGCTTAACCATTGCCCTTAACATTTTATTATAAAAGTTTGTAATTTCTGTTTTAAGGGGGTAGAGTTGCACAAGTAGAACAAGAGAGAAAAACATGATAAGAAACAAATCTCCGTTGGCAGTCAATTCAGATTATGTGGGGCAAACTCACTCAGTGATACTTTACACAATATTACTGAAAAATTAAAAAAATTAAATTTAAAAAGTTTAAAAATTTAAAAATAAATATGAAAGAATCCTAATCTGCATCATTAAAGCTTCTTGTGTATGTGAATGTTGTACCGTATTCTGAAGAGAGATTTGATTATGGTAAAAATTCCAATCCCTTGAAAAAATGCACAGTGACAGTCTTGAAGATAATGGTAGTAACTGCTGTGGGTGTTACTTGCAGGCGTATGAAAACCGGTTCAATGCCTAAGGTTGATGTAAATAGACAAATTGTAGTAAAGGAGTAGATGTGAGAGGGAGATGAAGGTTGAGATTCCTACTCTGAACAAAAACAGCGGCCTGATAGCCATCAGTGCAGATTAGAAAAAGACATAGTCACAACACTGTGATTGATAAAAGCAGTATCAGTGCAGTGTTATCACCTGGCTGCAACAGAAAATTGGTATCTACCCTTTCAGACATTAAGAAATCATATTATAATGGCAGATACTGACTGATATACCAATAACAAACCTCCAGGGAATAATTCCACCTGGCGGCAAAATCTTACTCATGCTCCCTCCACAGCAGTAAATGTCTTTTCTCTACTACTGGATGAACTTCGGATCATTCGGGAGGCTGAGGGGGTAATTGAGAGGAGTTACAGGGAGGTAGTCACACCTCGGGTACAAGAAAAAAGTAGATGGGTTACAGTCAGGGGACGGGAAGGGAACAGGGAGAGAGTGCAGGGATCCCCAGTGGCCGTTCCCGTCAAAAACAAGTATACCGTTTTGGATACTGTTGGGGGGGACGACTTACCAGGGGTAAGCCATGGGGTACAGGTCTCTGGCACAGAGTCTGTTCCTGTTGCTCAGAAGGGAAGGGGGGAGAGGAGGAGAGCATTAGTCATTGGGGAGTCCATAGTTAGGGGGACAGATAGGAGATTCTGTGGGAACGAGAGAGACTCGCGGTTGGTGTGTTGCCTCCCAGGTGCCAGGGTCCGTGATGTCTCGGATCGTGTTTTCGGGATCCTTAAGGGGGAGGGGGAGCAGCCCCAAGTCGTGGTCCACATAGGCACCAACGACATAGGTAGGAAAAGGGATGGGGACGTAAGGCAGAAATTCAAGGAGCTAGGGTGGAAGCTTACAGCTAGAACAAACAGAGTTGTTATCTCTGGTTTGTTACCCGTGCCACGTGCTAGCGAGGCGAGGAATAGGGAAAGAGAGCAGTTGAACACGTGGCTACAGGGATGATGCAGGAGGGAGGGATTCAGATACCTGGATAATTGGGGCTCATTCTGGGGTAAGTGGGACCTCTACAAACGGGATGGTCTACACCTGAACCAGAGGGGTACCAATATCCTGGGGGGGAAATTTGCTAATGCTCTTCGGGAGGGTTTAAACTAATTCAGCAGGGGAATGGGAACCTGAATTGTAGCTCCAGTGTACAGGAGGTTGAGAGTAGTGAGGTCATAAATAAGGTTTCAAGGTCGCAGGAGTGTACCAGCAGGCAGGAAGGTGGTTTGAAGTGTGTCTACTTCAATGCCAGGAGCATCCGGAATAAGGTGGGTGAACTTGCAGCATGGGTTGGTACCTGGGACTTCGATGTTGTGGCCATTTCGGAGACATGGATAGAGCAGGGACAGGAATGGTTGTTGCAGGTTCCGGGGTTTAGATGTTACAGTAAGATCAGGGAACGTGGTCAAAGAGGGGGAGGTGTGGCATTGTTAGTCAAGGACAGTATTACGGTGGCAGAAAGGACATTTGATGAGAACTCGTCTACTGAGGTAGTATGGGCTGAGGTTAAAACCAGGAAAGGAGAGGTCACCCTGTTGGGAGTTTTCTATAGGCCTCCGAAAAGTTCCAGAGATGTAGAGGAAAAGATTGCAAAGATGATTCTGGATAGGAGCGAAAGTAACAGGGTAGTTGTTATGGGGGACTTTAACTTTCCAAATATTGACTGGAAACGCTATAGTTCGAGTACTTTTGATGGGTCAGTTTTTGTCCAATGTGTGCAGGAGGGTTTCCTGACACAGTATGTAGATAGGCCAACAAGAGGCGAGGCCACATTGGATTTGGTACTGGGTAATGAACCAGGCCAGGTGTTAGATTTGGAGGTAGGTGAGCACTTTGATGATAGTGACCACAATTTGGTTACGTTTACTTTAGCGATGGAAAGGGATAGGTATATACCGCAGGGCGAGAGTTATAGCTGGGGGAAAGGCAATTATGAGGCGATTAGGCAAGATTTAGGATGCACAGAATGGAGAAGGAAACTGCAGGGGCTGGGCACAATTGAAATGTGGAGCTTGTTCAAGGAACAGCTACTGCGTGTCCTTGAGAAGTATGTACCTGTCAGGCAGGGAGGAAGTGGTCGAGCGAGGGAACCGTGGTTTACTAAAGAAGTTGAATCTCTTGTCAAGAGGAAGAAGGAGGCTTATGTAGAGATGAGGCGTGAAGGCTCAGTTAGGGCGCTTGAGAGTTACAAGTTAGCCAGGAAGGACCAAAAGAGAGAGCTAAGAAGAGCCTGGAGGGGACATGAGAAGTCTTTAGCAGGCAGGATCAAGGAAAACCCAGAAGCTTTCTATAGGTATGTCAGGAATAAAAGAATGACGAGAGTAACATTAGGGCCGGTCAAGGACAGTCGTGGGAATTTGTGCGTGGAGTCCGAAGAGATAGGAGAGGTGCTAAATGAATATTTTTCGTCAGTATTCACACAGGAAAAAGACAATGTTGTCGAGGAGAATACTGAGATACAGTCTATTAGACTAGACGGGATTGAGGTTCATAAGGAGGAGGTGTTAGCAATTCTGGAAGGTGTGAAAATAGATAAGTCCCCTGGGCTGGATGGGATTTATCCTAGGATTCTCTGGGAAGCTAGAGAGGAGATTGCAGAGCCTTTGGCTTTGATCTTTATGTCATCATTGTCTTCAGGAATAGTGCCAGAAGACTGGAGGATAGCAAATGTTGTCCCCTTGTTCAAGAAGGGGAGTAGAGACAACCCGGGTAATTATAGACCAGTGAGCCTTACTTCGGTTGTGGGTAAAGTGTTGGAAAGGATTATAAGAGATAGGATTTATAATCATCTAGAAAGGAATAATTTGATTAGGGATAGTCAACACAGTTTTGTGAAGGGTAGGTCGTGCCTCACAAACCTTATTGAGTTCTTCGAGAAGGTGACCAAACAGGTGGATTAGGGTAAAGCGGTTGATGTGGTGTATATGGATTTCAGTAAAGCGTTTGATAAGGTTCCCCATGGTAGGCTATTGCAGAAAATACGGAGGCATGGGATTGAGGGTGATTTAGCGGTTTGGATCAGAAATTGGCTAGCTGTAAGAAGACAGAGGGTGGTGGTTGATGGGAAATGTTCATCCTGGAGTTCAGTTACTAGTGGTGTACCTCAAGGATCTGTTTTGGGGCCACTGCTGTTTGTCATTTTTATAAATGACCTGGATGAGGGCATAGAAGGATGGGTTAGTAAATTTGCGGATGACACCAAAGTTGGTGGAGTTGTGGATAGTGTGGAAGGATGTTGCAGGTTACAGAGGGACATAGATAAGCTGCAGAGCTGGGCTGAGAGGTGGCAAATGGAGTTTAATGCGGAAAAGTGTGAGGTGATTCACTTTGGAAGGAGTAACAGGAATACAGAGTACTGGGCTAATGGTAAGATTCTTGGTAGTGTGGATGAGCAGAAAGATCTCGGTGTCCATGTGCATAGATCACTGAAAGTTGCCACCCAGGTTGATAGCGTTGTTAAGAAGGTGTACGGTACGTTAGGTTTTATTGGTAGAGGGATTGAGTTTCGGAGCCATGAGGTCATGTTGCAGCTGTACAAAACTCTGGTGCGGCCGCACTTGGAGTATTGCATACAGTTCTGGTCACCGCATTATAGGAAGGATGTGGAAGCATTGGAAAGGGTGCAGAGGAGATTTACCAGGATGTTGCCTGGTATGGAGGGAAGGTCTTATGAGGAAAGGCTGAGGGTCTTGAGGCTGTTTTCGTTAGAGAGAAGAAGGTTAAGAGGTGACTTGATGGAGACATACAAGATGATCAGAGGATTAGATAGGGTGGACAGTGGGAGCCTTTTTCCTCGGATGGTGATGGCTAGCACGAGGGGACATAGCTTTAAATTGAGGGGTGATAGATATAGGACAGATGTCAGAGGTAGGTTCTTTACTCAGAGAGTAGTAAGGGCGTGGAATGCCCTGCCTGCAAAAGTAGTAGACTCGCCAACTTTAAGGGCAAATAAATGGTCATTGGATAAACATATGGATGATAATGGAATAGTTTAGGTTAGATGGGCTTCAGATTGGTTTCACAGGTCGGCGCAACATCGAGGGCCGAAGGGCCTGTACTGCGCTGTAATGTTCTATGTTCTATGTTCTGTGTTCTACTAAGTGGAAAGAGTTCACTTTGAAGCTTGTTATTGTTGTGCTGATGAAGTGATAAAAATGAATTAGTTCTGGAACTAGAAACTGGAGTTGAATTCTGTGTATTAAACAAAGTTTATTTGAAGGCTGAGTTCTTCCTTTGGAGAAATTTAATCTGAACAAAGATGAAAGCATTAAAATAATAGACTGGAATAAGCTTTAAAAAGCCTATTTTAACAAGACCGAGTATAATGGATTCCCAGGCTAAATTTCAAAAGCTTTCATTTGATCACAAAAGTTTAGGTGATATGAGCACTGGTGATTTCTGAGCGTTATTTGAATCTTTCAATTAAATATGGAACCTTTAACTTATTCATGTTTATTCTATTATGTATGTTATGTGCTTATGTATGATGTTTAAAAAAAAATTCATTTTGTCAATGCAATAACTCCCAGGTTATAAATGCTCTCTCCCACATTTTAAAATCCTGCTGCAGCCTTTAGTGCAAGTTATTTGTTTTCCAGAATTTAAAAGAACGGACTTATTCCACAGTCAAAGCTACCTCAACATCAACCACAATCAATAACCTGAAACCAGGCACAGCCTACATATTCCAGATCCGAGCATTCACAACAGCTGGCTACGGGAACTACAGTCCTAGGCTGGAGGTCTTAACCCTTGAGGAGAATACAGGTAAGAGATGTGATGTGTGTTTTCTTCTGTGATATCAGGCAATATATTCAGTCTGATTCAAAGTAAGGGAAGATAAAAGATAACGGAAACAGAAATTGCTGAAGAAACTCAGCTGGCCTGGCAGCACCTGTGGAAAGAAAACAGAATTAATGGTTTCGAAACCAATGGCCCTTCTTAAGATCTTCAGTTCTGAAGAAAGATCACTGTGAAGAAGGACCACCGAACCCGGAATGTTAACTGTGTTTTCTCTTCTCAGATGCTCCATGACCTGCCAAGTTTCTCCAGCAATTTCTGTTTTTTTGTTTCAGATTTCCAGCAGATGCAGGTCTTTGTTTGATTTTAAATAAAAGGTAAGTTATCCCAGACTCTGCTTCATCACTAGGTTCCTACTAACAATGGCAGAAAAACAGGAGTAGGTTATTTTCTGCATAATCATGATTTTATACAGCTGTTAGAAACTAAGAGGCGGGAAGGGAAGGTAATTTCATTGGGAAAGGATAATACGCTAACTGTAATATCCACCACAGGCGACTTAGATCTTGCCACATCATTGAGATCTTAAATTTTAATGACAAACACATAGGTACCAATGACATGGGTAAACAAAGGGATGAAAATCTGAAAGTTGACTATAGAAAGATAGGAAATAAATTAAAATGCAGGACCTCAAATGTAGCAATCTCAGGATTACTCCCAGTGCCACTGGGTTATGAAGATAGATCAGATGAATGTGTAACTGGAGAAATGGTGCACGAGAGAGGGATTTAGATTCGGAGGCATCTGGGGAAGGCGGAACCTGAACAAGCCTGATAGTTTGTACCTTGGCAGAACTAGGACAAATATCCTCACGGGGGCTTTTGCTAGTTCAATTGAAGAGGTTTACACTCGTATGGGGAACAAAGTGTAGGCTTAGATACATCAGATTCAGATCAGGAGACAGAAGGTAGAATATTAGTTACTGATGTAGCCAGCAACTCAGAAAGTCAAGGGAAACAAGGATTAAAAAGCATCCAACAAAGGAAATTGATGGTGTTAAGTTGTTGATACTTCAGTGCAAGGAGGTTTACAAACAAAGAAGATGAAATAAGGGCACAGATAAACACATGGCAGAGCAATGTTATTGCTACAGTGGAAACCTGGCTAAAAGTAGGAGCAAAATTGAAAGTTGAATATTCTTGGAAATAGAGTTTGCAGGCAGGATAGAGCGGGTGACAAAAAGGAGGGCGTATAGTAGTACTGGTTAAAGAATCAATTACAGTGATGATGAACGAACCAGGTTAACAAATGAGGCTTTATGGGTTGAGCTTAGGAATAAAACCAGGGCAGTCACACTACTAGGAATATACTACAGACCCTCAAATAGTGATAAGGAGATAAAAGAACATATATGCACACAAATTTCTGCCTATAGGAATAAAAGGGCAATAATAGTAGGAGACATTAGCAATCCCAATATCAACTGGGCTTCAGACAATATAAGGGATGTTGAGAGTCAAAAATTCATGTACTGTGTTCAGGATTTTTTTGTAAACAACATGTGACAAGCCCAATGAGAGGAGGTACAATTCTAGATTTAGTTTAGAGAAATGAAAATGAGTGAGTGGGTGAAGTGACAGTGGGCAACCATATCGGAGATAGCGACCACAATTCAATTAGATTTAGTATTATTCTGGAAAAGGACTTAGATAAATCAGGAGTAAACATTTTAAACTGAGGGAAGGCAAATTTTACAAAACTGAGAAGTGACTTGGCTGAGGTGGACTAGTCATGACTGCTAAAGGATAAATCAATGGTAAACCATTGGGAGGCACTAAAAAGTGAAATCCTTAGTGCACAAAGCAGATATGTCCCCTTCAAAGATAGTAATGGTATTGCCAAATCTAGACCCCCATGGTTGTCTCGAAAAAGTAAAAGGGAAAATTAAACAGAAAAAGAAAGCTTATGATCATCACAAAAAAATACTCAACGCTGTAGATCACCGAGAGGAGTATAGAAAGTACAGGGATCAAGTGAAAAGAAGAAAGAAGGAAATCAAAGAGAGGGCATGAAAAAATATTAGCAAGCAACATAAGTGAAAACCCAATGATGTTTTACCAGTATATAAAGAGTACAAGGATAGTTAAGGAAAAAGAAGGACCTATCAGAGATGAAGAAGGGAACTTATGCGAAGATGCAAAGGAAGTGGGAAGAATTTTGAATGAATTCTTTATTTCCCTATTCACAAAGAAAAGGGATGATGTAGATATAGTAATCTAAGACGAGTAGTGTGAAATGTTAGACAAAATAACAATGAGAGGGAAACTTTTAGAGGAGTTGGGATCCTTGAAAGTGGATATGTCTCCAGGGCTGGATGGATTATTCCCCAGAATGTTGAAGGAGGTCAGGGAGGAAATAGCAGATGTGAGGATTATTTTCCAATTTTCACTAGACACAGGTGAAATGCTAGAGGACTGAAGGAATGCAAATGTGGTTCCCTTGTTTAAAAAGGGTACAAAGGAAATGCCAAACAATTATTGCCCTGTTGGTCTAACTTTGGTGGTGGGCACATTGTTAGAATCAATCCCGAGAGATCAGAAAACATGTCACTTTGAAAGACATGAATTAGTCAGGGATAGTCACCATGGATTTGTTAAGGGAAGGTCATGCCTTAAAAATTTGATTGAATTCTTTGAGGAAGTGACCAGGAGGATTGATGAGGGTAGTGCAGTGGATGTTGTCTACATGGATTTTAGAAAGGCATTTGACAAGGTCCCACATGGCAGACTGGTCAAAAAAGTAAAAACCTATGGGATACAGGGTAATGTGTTGAATTGGATCCAAAGTTGGCTTAATGACAGGAAACAGAGGGTAATGGTTGACGGCTGCCCTTCCCAGTGGAAAGCTGTTTCAAGTGGTGTTCCACAGGGCTTTCTGCCAGGACTTCTAATGACTTAATTTTAATGAATAATAAACATGACAAATGATACCCAATTCTTCTACTTAAAATATGTTGACATATAGTGATTGCTACATCACATATATGCTGCTTTATTGTTACGACTTCAGCTGATGGCAATACTGGACAAGTCAGATCCCAGAATGAAACTATGTTTTCATAGATCAATGCATACTTTTTGCAACTCATTAGCATGGTGGATCATCACTGAAACATTCATATGAGGTTACAGATGTTCTTTAATAGCAGAATATCAGTTTATTATACAGAAAAGAGAGAAAATAAAGTAATATATCTAGAATAGTTAGAAAGATATAAACATAAACAGAAAATCAAAGTTTTAACCTGTTTCCCAATTTCCTCTTTAACAATATATAATTCAAAAGAAATAACTCTCCTATCTCAACCGTAAGATTTACTTCATTGACTCCTCCCAGGTTATTTTCCTTGAACTATGGAGATAATTTTATGATTCCTTCTGGAGGCTGCTTGCATGAATCTTTCACAGTTCTGATGGCCTAAAGTTTTCCAGTCTTAACAACTTGAAAATTTCCATCTAAATGCTTCTTTTCTGAAAGTTCTTCGAACTACCACACTTTGGCTACTGAGACTGGTTTCCCTGCATTAAAAGCTTGATTCTTATGCTCAAAGAAACAGTTCTTCCATCTGAACTGACCTCCTGATTCAAGACCTTGAATCCTGTGTTCTGAAGTCACAACTAAACTACTGGCTTTCTGGGCTGGTATGAACTCAGCAATATAAATTTTCCATCCATTAACTCTCCAGGGGTTCTGCCAGGAACATGCTTTCTTAGAACTGATGCCCAGAGGTCACTGTTCCAAAATACTTTCTGACCTGTTTTTAAAAATTACCTTCGGAGAACTAAACCACATCGACCTGCCTTGTACCCCTTTCATATGCTTTACTATTTAAGATACGCTGACTGCAGTATAGATGAGCAATTTTGTTAGATACCAGTTCTGGGTATGATATTGCCAATTATATTGTATGCATTGGAAGTGGTCTATAAATTGACTATTACAAATACTGCTCACATACTGACTCTTGCATGAATTGATAAAAACTACTACATTTTGATTGTTATTTGCACAATTTAGTTATTTAGATACTAACAGTGTTATTTAATGTAGACTCATATTGACTCTGCCAAAGGGTGCATATTGACAGTGCTAGTTTATGTTAACTGTTATGTAAGTTGAGTATGCTGTCGAACTCTGATATTATGTTTGCATGTGACTGATATTACATACTGCTTATTAATAATTGCTGACTTTAACACTTGTTTACATTACATAATGGCATTACATGCTGAAAATACTTTTATATGTTATACTAACATTGTTGTTATGTATTGAGTGTATGTGACATGATACGCATATTTAGCGTTAATTAAATCTTCAATGTCTTGTATCATACATACTAATTAATGCTGATCGTAACTTGCTATATTGTACACTGCAAATACAATTTTATTATATACTGGTGATATGATAATATATATTGTTATTACTGTTAAATGCTGGTTGTGTTAATGTGACATACTGTTGAGTGTCATTCTCACGTGATTGTTTTGGAGGACACGTTGACCTTTTTTCTGTAGCCAGCAGTACATCATTCACTTGATAAATTGGTTTGGTTAGACCAAAATCACTATTATTTTAATGTGATCCTGACGACCACAAATAATAACTCCCAATCAAATACAAATTACTTTAGTCATTGAAAATAGTTAACAGAAACCAAATACCGATCAGGTATGAGGAAGCAATTTCAAAGCTGTTGTCTTGTTAGAATTTAAAAACAGTTTATTTCAATCACCAATTCAATGTGATTATTGTCTTAGTTCTCATTAACTTGTATTTATTTCAGAAATGCAGTTAAACTTCATGGGAATGATTTTACAGCAGTTTAAAGATAAAGCAATTATTGTACATCTCAGTTCTTTTCCCCTTCGAGTGCCTTGCATTTTCCTTTCTATGCCTTTGAATGACATTATCATTTTATGCAAATTCCTTGCCTGGTTTCCTATGAATATTTTAATGCTGTTTGCTAAGTGGAAGGGCTGCTTGTGAATATTAAATCAATTACCAAAAATGTGACGTTGCACAATGACAACAAGAAAGGAAATGGTTAAATATTGTTTAATTAAGGTTTCCAAACTAATGTAATTGATTCCTGCCTAACTAAGCTATCATTTCCCCTGGCACTCGTTTTTTTCCTATGGGCACCCTTCATCCCACACCAATATAAGTAGATTAACTCAGTAATTTTCTAATCTTGCCTCAAGCTCAACCTTCACCTGTAGTGTTAAGGTTAGCTCATTTGGGATCAAAACTTTCCAGAAAGCCCTTAAGATTTCATTGATGTCCTCTTTTCTAGTATTGCAGCGCACTTACATACAGGCATATTATTAGCTTTCTGATCAGCTTAGATTTTCTTAATTAGATAACATTGTTGTAATTGCTATGCTTATGATAAGTGCAGTACTACATTACTCTCTGGCACTCATTCCTCGCCTTGCAATCAAACTAAGTGAAGAACTGGGAATTTAAGCATTCAGTATTGATGGCAAGCAGTTAAAGGTAGTAAGTAATCATTTTGTCTGTGATTGAAGCTTTGAGCCCTCTAGCTAGATTTCTACAATTAAATAGTTAGCTGGCACCAGCTGAACTGACTTGTAGAAACACTCAAGTTTGGTTAGTCTAGGAATTATTTGGGAATAGCAGTTTGACCTAGTTGCAATGGAGAAAATCAGGAAGAGACCAAATAATTACATCTCTGCCCACGATTGTAAGTGCATTGAAAAATGCACACATTGGCGAGTATCTCTTCATTGTCACTGCCTAAGTATCAAGGGTGATATTTTGTTCAGAATGCACTATGAACAAGGAACTGTTATCCTGTTCTCTAAAGTGACTTCAGTAAATAACATGACTGAGACTTGCTGACAACCATGACAAGCTGTCTTTCTTTGTGCCAATTGTAAATGGCAAGACAAGACAGTAGTAATATGAGCTTGGTATCCCTGGCTGAGGGTGTAAACACAAAAAAAGGAAGGTAAGGTATTGCAAGGCAGGGATGCTGTGAGCATCCAGGTAGGTTCAGAGTGAGAGAGTGCTATGACAGCAAGCTAAGAACATAGAGATCCAACATGATCCACTCCATGAGCTGGTTGCATGTTCCTGAAGACACAGTGTCCTTACTGCAGCATTACAACGCTAGCTTCTACCAAAGCCTGAGGTACAGCATTGAAGTGAATAAACAGCTTGTAAGTGGATCAGAGATGTGTCATGAGGGTTTTTAGAGATTGGATGTGGGTAAGGTGCCCAGTGTCCAACATGGAGGATGTTAAGAATAAGCGGCGAGCTGAATTCTCCAGGTGCCAGATTTGTTTTCAATGTCATGTTTTTTCAAAGTCTAGCTTGATTGACAAATTTTGTAAGATAGAAAAATGAATATTAATGAGGGTAGCTGGGTCATCAACAAGGCATTTAACATCTATAATCCCCTTTAATCAGAAACTGGTCATTGCCTAGCACCACACCATTTATGAAAGGCATAAAAGATGGAGCGAGTTGCTGTTGACATGGACATTGGCCTTGCTGGTCTTGTCTGTTTCAGCCCCAAACCTCAGCATTAGCACAGTGTATTAGCGCAGAAAATGACTCCATGTGGAAGTCACCATCCCACAATTGTAGTATTTCATAATGCTTCTCTGTTTGACACTAGAATTTCTTAACTCAGAATGCATACAAACTTCAGTTTCTTTCACTGTGGTATTGTTCTGTATCTAATAAAGTTAATTTCTGTTTCATTCATACAATTTCAAAAAACATACAATCAAAACGAAATTGAATCACAGTGGAACAAGTAGTTTCTTGCATTATATATTGCTGAATATTATTTCCATGTATTTTTGCTTTGAATATTTATCAGCTGGCTTGATCATTTGACCAAAGCAGTTAATGTTCGCATTTTGGTACACTAAGGTTTTGATGACCTTTTCACCTTTACATTTTAAGGATAGAAAGCATAATTCTAGCCATAGATCTTGTGTAAACTGCATTCTGTTCAACATCAATTGCATAAATCTTCAATTCCAGTATTTAGTCTTTAGTTCGTACTTTCTGGCAGCCTACCTCAAAGCGCTCTGAATGAGAAAAATAACAAAAACAAGTTGACAGTAATTAATAAAAGATAAATGTGAGTAATCTAATAAGAGCAGTTTTTTTTTCCATCCTTTTTCTGTGAAAGCTAAAATATTTATGAGTTAAATGGGTCAATTTGATACCTCATTATTCTGTAATAGTGTCACGTTTCTGCCTCTGTGCACTCCTGTTAAAAACATGTATTTATCCACCTTCATTTTAAGAATGGAGATTGCAGTAACAAGCAGAACCTTGTGTGGGACTTTTAAGATTGCAAGTTCACTTCAGTCCCGTCAGCAACAGTCAAATTGATTAGTTGAAATACATGATTATGCAAGAGAAGATTCAAGCAGATGGTTGAAGATTCTTCAGATTTGTCAATAGTTCTTGTGGACAAGCAGAAAGTCCTTATTCTCTTAATCAAACATTTCAATAATCTCAGTTTGCAGCATTTGTTTGGGACGCATGTAAATTCTGGGAAATATAACTATAAAAGGCTGTGACATGTTCATGAACAGAAGAATAGATTCTTCAACTCGAATGCTAGACAGTACAGAAGCTGCTGTTCTTTCCAAGAAAAACTCCCATTGATTGCACTGAGTTATGTTAACTTCTTTTGGGCTTTTGTTCATCTGGAGATTTGCCTTTTTCTCGAAATTTTGTGAAATATTATCCTGCTGCAATTTCAATCACCCTGATTTTAAATGATTTCCATTCTATTTGTAGCTACAGCTGCTTCCACTGAACAGAACCCAGTCATTATCATCGCTGTGGTTGCCGTAGCAGGGACTATCATTCTGGTCTTCATGGTGTTTGGTTTCATTATTGGACGAAGGTATGGAACTAAGGAACATACAGACTTGGGGCACACGATCGAGGGGTACGTGATCGTGGTGTGTACAATCAAAATGCATGCTGTTATGGGAGAGGGGATGATTGCAGTATGTATGATTGCTGGGAAGGAGACAGTCCACTCAGTCAGCCCTAAGCTTTTACAGATCATGTTGCAAGAACAGAAAATCAAGTCAACTATCTAGAATAATGAAGAATCAGAGTAAATATGGATGGTCACAGTCTTCAGTTGGTTATGTATGTAAGAATTAAATGATCAACTAATCAAATACACACATTTATTCATTCCATGGCTTTTTGTTGTACATGATATATGTAATGTCCTCCAATGTCTTTTCTCTACAATTCACTTCCTTGGCATGGCTCTGTTTCAACATTCACCTCAAGCTTGTTGTGCCAAAGTTTCATCTCTTCCAGTTATTCCTCCTCTCATACCTACACAGTTACCACAAGTGTACCTCAGGACTCCATCCTTGACTCCCTCCACTTCATTATTTGTGCCATTGATATGCTATTCCTTGGTGACATCATCTGCAGGCATAGGGTCAAAGTCCACAAGTAATCTGATAGCGTACAGATCTACTTCAGAAGTACTTCATTGTAAAACACTATGGGACGTCCTGAGGTCATGAGAGGCGCTATATAAATGCAAGTTTGTCTCTTTTTTTAAACCTCTTTACTTCCAGCATCGACACAATCGGCTAGTAATAACACCTGGAGGAGTTGAAAGTTCTTCAGCTTAAATTTGATGCAGAAACCACTCTCCTCAGCTCCCACCAACACCCTACTTGCCACTGTCCTCCACTCCATCATCCCTAAACCTTGTGTCTTGGCAGTCTTTTCCGTTCCTTAAAGTACCTCCTAAAAACCTTTCTGTTCCTCCATGCTTTTGGCCCTCACCCCTAAACTACTGTTTCCCTTTTTCTCCTGCTTGATGTTCATCTTACTTCCACCGTGTGAAGCATTCTGAGATGTTTTCCTTACGTGAGGAGAGCGATAGAAATGTAAGTTGTTGCTGTATTTTTTTTCTCATTTCTGTTTATGGTAATTGTCTAAGTGCTGTGTTGAATGCTGTGAGAGAGAGGAAAAACAGTTAAGAATGCAGAAAATGGTCAGATGGCATAAAGGCACACAAGAGTAGTAATGTTGAGTGTCAGAAATACTGCTTTAGAAAAACATTGTCTCCTCTGTCTAGTATATGTAACTCGTATGCATGCAGGGTAGAGATACACATTATTTGCGTGGAAATCATAAACATATGAACATAAAAATCAGGAGCAGAAGGCTATTCAGTGCTTTGAGCCTCCAGCGTTGTGTATTACCATAAGGATTCTAACATTTCCAATCTTTGCATTACCAATACCGTTGACATAAACAGAATGAGGATTTAGACATTAAAGCATTAAATATTCTCACTTGTCAGTTATGTACAATAATATTGTAGTGTTATTATCAGGTTCATAATAAGCCTGCAGATTAAAATAAGATTTGTACATTGGTGTGTTTAGATTATTTGCCGTGAGGTTGTAACTTGAACTCAGGTGTCCCTCTGTTCTTTACATGCTTAACTGTAATGCATAGTGTTGTTATCACAGAGAATATGTGGTGAAGCAATGCAAATTTACTTCTGTAAATCAGAAAGTTTAAATCTTGTCATCCTACATAATCCAATGTGCTACCAGTCCACATGTTAACAATATTCTAACATGTTCATGGGTGAACAATCAGGCTACACAACAATGTACAAGGCAGACAAAAAATTCCTTTACTCTATATAGCTTGGATTATGGTACAATATTCAGCATGGTACAAACCCAAAATTGGTGCTGTATAATAGTCTGCAAATAGAGAACTGAAACACAATAATGTGCAATCTATCAGACTGTAAACAATAATAGTAGATACAGTCACACAGGTGAAATGAAACTTATGTGACAGTGTTCAATGGATGTCAGTAAAGCAATCCCTCATTTAAAAGACACTTAGACAGGTACATGGATAGGAAAGGTTAAGAGGGATGTGGGCCAAATCCGAGACTGGTTCGGTTTTGCAAACCTGGCTGCATGGACAATTTGGACTGATGGGTCTGTTTCTGTGCTGTATGACTCAATGATTCTATTTTACAACATGATTGTTCTTTTCCATTGACTTCCACAGAGAGACAAGCTGTACAAAGTATATAATAGGTTGCTGATCTGTTACCAATCATTTTGCATCTCTGTTAAATTTGAATTCCACTCAAAATATCCATCATATGCTGTAATATGTAGTGCAGGAGCAAAATACCTAAAGAGTGCAGCACAGGCACAGAGTGATCCAACTAATTCACGAGGTATGCGTGAACATAAAACAAACAATAATATGATTTGTGCATTTAAGAAAAAGTAAGACCTTGGATGCCATACCTGAGAATGACCAAATAATAATTGTAAACTGAGAATCCTATGCTGAATAGCAACTTTGATCTGTCAGTCCCTGTTGCAAGTGCTGGCATCTATATTTAGCGGCTTATGTTGATGTATATCAACAATGTATTTACTTAAATGAATTGTCTACTTTTCTTGTTCAGGCACTGTGGCTACAGCAAAGCTGAGCAGGAAGGAGATGAAGAGCTCTATTTCCACTGTAAGTAAACTAATTAACCTTCCAGCTCTCAGAAGCACTTGAGCCATTTTGCTGCCCTAATGTTTCTTATTCTCTGCAGCTCTTGGAGAGTTATTTTTCGTCCTTCCTTTATCACACTTTAAACTTTGCAATAGATAAACATGGCAATAGCATAATATAGAAAGTGGACTCCCAATGTGCTATGCTTCTTACTTAGTTTTTATTGATTATCCTGCATCTCTCCACTGAAGTCCAAGCCTACAAAACTGTTAAATTGTAATTGCTGCTGTCAGTTTAAACTTTATAGAAAATGAAGACATGCAACCATAAAAGAATAAAATAATGATTTTGTTTTAATTTTGTGTACCAATTTTTTGACAGTCTATACTGTGTAACTGGTTGACTTCAATGTAGGCAGCACAGCTATCAAAAGTTAAAAGTAACATAGTTGTAGACATCTGTACAAACAGAAAATGCCAGAAATGAGCAGGAGGTCCAATTGCACTTTGAGACATAAACAACAAATTAATATTGCAGGTACAGATCTTCCAATGGAAATGGTGAAATGTCTACACCACCCCTTTAATCTGCCTATTCTGTTTATCAATGCTGAAGGATCTGCCATGTACTATCAGTATTTCTGTTTTTATCACAAATTTCAAGCATTTATAATTGTTAGCTAATACCCAACATAAATAAAACTATGAGGAAAGTTTCAATTTATGGCTGCAGATTTTCTGCTGCTGTTAACCTTTTGAATATTATGCTGCACCAAAATATTCTAAAATAGCATTGCATACCCATAATGGCTTAGAAAAATTTTAGTCATACAATGTGCCTGCCTGAAAGAACTGGTATGTTACTTAAACGTGTAACTCAAAGTCCAGAACTGGTCAATGGGACCTCAAAAGATATTCCACACTTGCCGTCTTCATGGTACAACTCATTATATCAGATATTAACAGGTCAAACCAACACTTTTTAAAAGGATCTTTAAAAGCTGAGCAAAAATGCACTGAGATATTCAGTTTTGACTTAGTGTATCCAAAAGAAGTAACAGTATACCTCCACATCACATAAAATATTCTCATCCATTCTCACTAGTTTCAAGAGTCGTCTACTCCCTGCCCCACCAGGATTTGTATTCTAGCTGATCTATCAGAGCTAGCTGATTTTCTGCTGTTCCAGGCCAGCAAACAGCAGTGGGATATCTATTTGGTGCCAGCAACTTTTCAATGAGTCTCAAAGACAACTTTGGCTCAGACCCCAGACCACCACAATCCAATAATCAAAAGCGTCACTGTGCCAGTTTTATGCCATTATGGGGGCAAATCAGATTTCTCAGACTTGTATTTTCATTCTTAAAAAAAAAACTTGTTCTTTGTAAATTAGTGTTGGAATTATTTCATGGGCTCTGCTTTATTGTCCACCATCACTTCAGCAGATGATCAGTTGAATCTTCAGAGCAACAGCATAATTGACCATTTATATCATTTCTCCTGGGTTTGTGCCATTCTCCCACTGAAACTGCTGTGGATGATCAGGAGACCTGCCACAGATTTTCCAACTCATCTTTGTAAATTGCATTGAACTGCTCAGCAGTTTGAGTGACACTTACCAGCCCATGTACACACTAGTTTTAAAATGGTTTCTGCTTATCAATGCCAAGATGTGGACATATTAACTTCAGTAATTGAACAGGTCAATGACCAAGAGTTATGAAGAAGGGTTATAATGGACATGAAGGACATGAAATGTTAACTCTGTTTTCCTCTCCACAGATGCTCGCAGACTTGATGTGTTTTTCCAGAACTTTGTGTTTATTTCAATGAGTTTGATTTACTTGATGCTGAATAGCAGCCAAAATTATATATTTGTGAGAAAAGGTGACTCTTGCACTTTTACAGTCAAAATAGAATCCAACCTAAACTGATGGGATGGCAGCCCTTAGTATACAAGAATACCTGTTTTTAGAAATAATTGTGCTACTTTAGTGTAATGAAGCTTTTGCTTTTCCATGAGTAGAGTTAAGACACATCATGGGAGGAGAATGAAAGGAACTTGGCACGCTCCTTGTAATATAAAATAAGACCGTTCCAAAGCACTTCATACAAGTGAAAGCAGGACTAAACACTAGCGAAAGGGAAGACAGGCGGCAAGTGCACAAGCCAAGATAAGTAAAGAAGTTTATTGAGGAAAGATGAGAGAGTAAAATCAGGTGGATGAATGCTTTGACGCTTCAGGGAAAGGCATAGAAGGCTAGAATCAGACAACCAAAAAACACTGGCTGTGACATTGGGCTGTGGCAGGTTGCAGTATTTGAGTCTCATATAGTGATCTATAACTAAGCAATTAATTTCAGGGAAAAAACAGAGTTAACATTTCGCGTCTGGTGACCCTTCCTCAGAACTGCTTTGAGTTCTGAGGAAGGGTCACAGGACCTGAAACGTTAACTCTGTTTTTCCCTTCACAGGTGCTACCAGACCTGCTGAGCTTTTCCAGCAATTTTGTTTTTGTTCCCGATTTACAGCAGCCGCAGATCTTTCGGTTTTTAATTAATTTCAGGGCATTGGCGACAGGAAGTTGGTGGAAGTTGACAAAAAAAGGAGTGAGTTAGTAGTACTTAGCACAGGATGGGTTGCAAAAGCACACATGGGACCATTGACATTAGAAATACGTGAATAGAAGACAAAAATATTAACATTATAGGAAATCTTTATGAATCACTGGTTATACCTCGGCTAGAGATGTGTGTCCAACTCTGGACACTGCACTTTAAAAGCAATGTCTAATGCAGAATGGATTCAGCAGATTGGTACTAGGGATGAAATACATCAGTTGTTCTGACAGACTAGAGAGTCTGGGGTTGCCCTGCTCAGAATTAAGAAAGTTACAGGAAATTCAACAAAGTTATTCCAATTTGAGGAGATTTGACCAAGTATATAGAATACCATGGTTACCACAGGCAGGAGGTTCAATGACCAGAACACATAAATTTAAGTCAATCGGCAACATAGCCAGAGGAGAGATGAGAAAAAAAAACTGTCTATGTTATGATCTGCAAATTACTGTTAAAAGGGTGGTTGAAGCAGAGTCAATGACTTTCACTAACTTCCAAAAGAAAATTGGATACATACTGAAAACGGTTACATTTCAGAGCAAAGCAAATGGATGTGGGAATGTTGGATAGCCCTTTAAGAGAGTAGGCACAGGCAAAATGAACCAAATAGCCTCCTCCACTACTGAATAAGTCTATGGGCTGGACCATTTTTGACCACCTTTTTTTGGTGAAGTCCGAGCTAAGCCTGACTTCCCACCTGTTTCTGCCACAGATCTCGCCACAGCCTGCATTGCTCCAACCCCTGTCAAATTCTTCCCTAAATTACTGATTATTTTAGAAAGGTTAACGTCAGTTGAAATAACTGGCAGAATAATTTCAGCCCATATTTCCAATATCTCCAACTTACACCAATATGTTTAATGGCAATTTGCAGACTTACTTCTCATTATTTCCACACAGTCATTTTAATTATACAACTCATTTATGTTCTAATAATAGAACTATTTAATAATTTTACATTTAGAAATCCTAATATCAAGATAATTTTATATCACTGGCCTAGATATGAATGATCATGAACATTAATCAACAGCATCTCAGACATGCATTTATAAGTATACATTCTTGTGCAAAGCTATTGTACCTGGTCATCATAGCACACATAATGTAGAGTCCAAGGTTAATATTCTGAGGGTGTAAGTTCGAATTCTACCACTGTAGATAGTGGAATTTTAATTTAAGTAGTTATTTTTTTAAAAGCTGAATTAAAATCCAGTCTCAGTAATCGTAGAATTCCTACAGTATGGAAACAGGCCATTCAGCCCCACACCAACCCTCCAAAGAGCATCCCACCCAGACTCGTACCCCTATATTTCCCATGTCTTAACCACCTAACCTAAACATCCCTGAACACTATGGACAATTTAGCATAGCCAATCCACCTACCCTGCATATCTTTGGACTGTGGGAGGAAACTGGAGCACCCAGAGGAAGCCCACACAGACACAGGGAGAATGTGCAAACTCCACACAGACAGTCACTCGAGGCTGGAATCGAACCCAGGTCCCTGGCACTGTGAGGCAGCAGTGCTAACCACTGAGCCACCATGCCCTTGTAATGATGACCAAAAGGCTATCGTTAATTGTTATAAAAGTCCATTTGGCTTCTTTATGGAAAAAGATCTGTCATTCTTAGACAGTCTGGCCTAAATGTGAATCCAAACCACAACAATATACTTCATCACTAATCTGTAAAAGGGTCACTTATGTCTCAAGGGCAATGAGGGATGGGTAACAAATTCCAAACTTGCTAGTAAGTCCATATCCCCTCAAAAAAACAAAGACTTAAGACCAAATTTGTTATTTAAATAGTCAAACAGCTTGTGATAATACATTCATAAATGATTCTTGGACAAATTGCATAGACAAAATAAATATTATCTGGGAGAATCAGTTGGTATCGGTCTGATATAATTCTACAAATTGGTGATAAAGCAAATGCCTCCACTAAAAATAGAATGGTATTTGTGTCATAAGTGTCATATAGATGGGTCTCAATGAAACAGTAAGAGTTTTTGAGTTAATCCCATTGCAATAATATAAAATTAATAAATTTATCTGCCGCACTGTCTCTGGTACTGAAGTGGTTTACAAAGGTTGCAGTGGGTCTCATCCAAGCCTTTCATTTTTCTGTTCTGAATTAAATTCTAGAAACACGTCAACCTTATGACCAATTTTTGCAATCATCAAAATATCAGACATTGCTTTCTTTAAAAGGTTTGAAATTTGAATTCAATTGGCAAGTATCTAATCCTGAACATAAATAAAGTTCTGGATATATTTATAAGTTCCTACAAGCTCCTTTATGTGCCTCTATATAGTGAAACAATAGCTGCCCCTTTTTAGGCACATCCTTATTATTCTCTCATTTAGTTGACATTGTAATGGCTGCCAGCAGACTATTCCACTGTGTGCAATGTGCTGGGGACGGCAGATAGTGGTAGAAGTCACAGCCAAACTTGATCCTGCCCTCACATGACTGCTATATGATTCACATATCAAGTAGAAATGTGTTTGTAGTAATATACTAGCTGGCTTACCATAGTCACATGATCTCTACTTTTGCTGTAATTTGCTTTCACTTTAGTTTGTGGCATACAGTAAATACATTCCTTAAAAAAGAACAGAAGTGGAGATTAAATGAATTTTCAGATTTGAAAGAGAACCAACCACTGTGTACAATTAAAACTGAAATCTGCAATTTTCAGAATTAGTCAGAATATTTGTAAATTTCCCATTCCCTTCTTCTATTCAAATGTAAGTAAAGTCACCATAGTCCTAGAGGAGCACAGGGCTACTGTCTTGTTAGAGAGTAAAAGACAACTGGTGGTGGTTTAACCGGGGTGGGGGGGGTGCACCAGGGCTCAGGTAAGGCAAGGTTAAGAAGGTGGGGCCTTCATGGTAACTTCAGCGAGTATGGAAATTGAACCCGAGCTGTTAGCGTCACTGTGTATTACAAACCAGTTGTCCAGTCAACTAAACTAATCAACCCCTGTGGAATTTAAAAAAGATCTGATAGAGAATCAGAAATCTTCCCATTCTCAGTGGCAAAACCTTTGAAAGAGCTGTAGAATTAAATTAAAAGACAGCAAATAAGAGTTACAACCTATTATCCATGCTGTGGAAAGAGTGCTAAAAACTACATTGCACCCTGCATCTCACTGAGGAGCAGAGAATACAGATAAGTGGGATTTTGAAGGCATGCTTTGAACCCCATATTAATGTGAATATGAGTGCTTTGTGTTAAACATCAGAGCTCGGGGGGAGAGGGTGACTATTTATCAACTGTAAGTTTGGACAATGATGATGATGATGATCTCATCAGAGATAGGATTGTCTTAGGCATAAAACAAAGTACTTCGACTGAGAGAGGAGAAACGTAATCTGAAGAACGTCATGGACTTCTGCAGACAATCTGAGGCTGTCAATCATCAGTTAGAGTGAATTCATGGGTAAAATGACAAGGCTTTGCATTATACCGACAAACAGGCTGAATGCAAATTATTTATTGGAAGAAGAGAAGAAATATTTGCAGACGCAGCTGTAAAAAGATCAAGACCAGAGGGCATGACATAAATTTTGTGGAGGATATCAACAAAAGAAAAGATTGTCTAGAATGAGGAAAACAATGCTCTAACTGCAAGAAACTGAATCACAAGTGTTTAGTTGGATGAACCAAATCAAGCTAATAATGATTGCTGTTGGAGTGACTTTAGATATTAGGGGAGATGATACCATAGTGATAATGTCATTGGTGCTAGGGACATAGATTTGAATCCCACCATGGCAGATGGTGGCATTTAAATTCTATAGAAGTAAGCTTGAAGAATGAGCTGGCCTAATGATGACTAAGTAACCATTACTTTTTTGTTTTAAATACCTATCTGATTCACTAATGTCCTTTAGAGAAGGAAACTACCATCCTCGAGTGGACTGATGTACATGTGACTCTAGATCCACCACAATGTGGCTGGTTTCTATTACCTTCCTGGCAATAAATGCTGTCCTAGCCAGTGATATCAACATGCCATGAGCAAATAAAAAGAAATAATTCCAACAAAACACTCTAGAACATTAAACAGGGTAGAAACAACAGATCAGTTTGTTAGAAAGGCGACTGTGGTAGGACAGCATCAAGAGATTGTGAATTGCCTGATTGACATATGCGTTCCATATAACATCATGAGTTTTGCAGGCAGGTGCGATGTGACTCCTTATGGTGACATAAAAATGAGTCACTGGTAATATTGAGCTAGATGATGGAACACTACTTATCTCAAGTGAACAAGTGAAGCTGACAGTCCAGTGCAATAAGAAGGATAAAGATCCAGATTTCAGATAACAGATATCAATCAAAACCCACTCATCTTGGCTGAAATAAATCTAAAGCTTGTGCAAACAACCTTACAAGAGATTTGCAGTTTCACAGTCCACAGACCCATTTGCTACTGAACAGATCCAAGAAGATTACAAAGATTTTTCACAGATCCTAGATGCCTTCCTGGCAATATCATATTGAAGTAGATGACAGTAAGAGACCAACTCAGCTTCTGCCAAGGAGTTCCAGTTACCCCGAAGTCCAGCATGAAAGATAAGATATCAGAGCTGGAAGAGAAAAGTGTAATTAAAATAATTAACAATTCTGACAGATTCGATTAGCAACATGGCAGCAGTAAAATAACCAGGATCTCAATAAAGCTCTGAAGAGATCTCACATTCCCATGCCAACCATTGAAGAAATTTTGCTATTACTTTCCAAGGCTGAAGTCTTTATTTCCCTTGATGCAAAGGATTTGTTATGGCATATGAAGCTAGACGAAAGCAAGAGTTTTCTAATTGCATTCCGGATGCTGTTCAGGAGATAGATAGTTGTACATTCTGTTTAGAATTTCCACTGCTCCAGAAATCTCATTTCTCAGACAGCATGAGATAATGATCTTTCTGGTGTGGAAGCTACTTTGGAAAATTTGCCACTCTAGGGTTGCAGAAACACAATGGATAAAGCTTTTGCAGAACACTGCTAAAGAGAGCTCTTCAGATGAACCTGAAATTGAATAAGAAAATTACGCAATTGAAAATGCATGATGTTAAGTGCATGGGGCCATGTACTCTCAACAAACTGTCTTCACCTGGGTCCTGGTAAGTTGAAAGTTATAGCAGAGATGCAGCGACCATCAGATGTGAAAGCAGTACAAGGATTTATTGGATTTGTAAAGTTTCTGGGAAAGTTCTTGCTTAACTTTTCGACAGTTTGAATCTCTATACAAACTCACTGCCAAGTATATGCATTGGCATTAAGGCATAGAACAGGAAGCAGTTTCATTCAAATGAAACGAGTGATGACAACTTCAGTGTGGAGGTACTATCACAGCGATGATGAAACCATTTTCCAGAGTTCTGCCAGCAGGACAGGACTTGGAGCAACCTTATGTAGCAAGAACAACCAGTTACAATTACAAGCAGGTTGTTAATGCAAATTTTTCAACATATTGAGAAAGAGTGCCTGGATATTGTTTTTTAATTAGTACCTGTTTGGGAAAGGCAAAGTTACGGTTGGTCTCACAACAAACTACAAAAAGCATTTTCGTCAAACTGCTTCTATCTAATCCAAAATGTTTTTTAAAAATGAATTAATTTGCAGATATATCATCTGGATATGTTATACAATTATGGGAAACAGAATTGAAAGTTAACATGCAATCATGAGCAGCACTCTCAATGAAGAGTATCGAGGATGCTGAGACATAATGTGAGATCTTCCAGATTCATTGAGAAGCAACAACTTGCCATGCTCTGGAAGTCATCAAACTGACATTGCGCTGAAACTTAGGGGATGGAAGACGGCTCAATATCCCACTTTAGAAGGAAAGTCGACTGGAAGCCATCAAATCCACTGGAAGTCTGTTATGTATCCATAATGCATCCCAGGCAGACTATATTGCCTATTTGGAAGCCCTCCAGCCATCAATGAAGAGAAAAGTGTAATGTTGGGAGCTGTCAGTTAATTTAAGTTGTTGGCAGCTCCACCAGTACTTGAAGCTCTGCAAATTCCGTATTGGCGCTGCAGGAAGATCCATCAGAAAGCCCCATGGAACTAGGTTGAAAGGGAGAGTGGGGCATTGGGTCAGGGAAGGTTTAGAAAGCTTGGTGAGGGCATCACAGGGTATGTTCTGCAAAATGTGTGTGAAGTAAGGGGGTGTTATCATCTCAGCGAGGTTTTTTAACAAGCTCAGTTAACCTTTAATTATGATTTACATGATGGGCAGGTCACCCATTCTCCATATTATGGAGATGGTGGGTGAATGGAAAGATAGTGGGCTAATTGCCTAGCCTATATTAAATACCCACCTGCCAAAAACATACTCAATTGCAGCATGTAATAGCCAGCTTATTGAATCTGAGAGACAAACATTTTGCTCAAATCAAGCAAACTTTGCAACAAAGTGCAACTATCCACATGCTGCAGGAACAAAAAATGAAAGGGGGGCCTGAAAATGTTAAGCGGACACCAGTTGCTATAAGGGAGTACTGGAACATACAGCAATGAAGTGATAACTCAAGATGGCATCTTGTAGAAAAAGAAATAGAGTAATCATTCGTAAAGGGATGAGAACCATGACGTTGAAACACATCCTCTCAAGCCATCAAGGAATTGAATCTAATCTGAGGAGGGCCAGAAGAGTTCTCTACTGGGCAAACAGTAACAATAGGATTATGGGCCTGATCAGCCAGTGCAGAGCTTGTAACATCCTAAGCTAAGCACTGCTTATGATGCATGACATCCCAGATGGATTAAGGATAAATCCTGGAGTAGATGTCTTTACTCTTGAAGGAACTGATTATCTTGTCTCAAATACTGGGAGTTGGACCTGATGACATTAATGATTCCAAGTGAGATTGGAATATACCTGAAAGCTCACTTTGGTTGTTACTGAATTCCACTCATTATGAAAAGAGCAAATCCCCTCAATTCGTGACTGAGGAATTTGATGTTACATAATTGATTGGGAAATTCAACACAATGCATTGTTTCCACACCATCCCTAGTCCACTGGAAAGGCTGAGACAGCAGTGAAACTCACCAAATTGATCATAAGGAAATCAAACAAATCCAGCACAATTGTATAAAAAAAAACCATTGATGAAGAAACGGACAAAACTGAAGACATATAAAGTAGTCCAGTTCAAAGACTACTGTCACGCAGCAACCAAATAACTCTTCCGCTAGCAGAAAAGCTTCTGAAGCCATAAGTGGTTAAAGGCAGGAATGACAATATCAAGGGAAAATGACAGAGAGCCAAATTTTAATTCAATAAAACTGCTAAACCATTGCCACAGCCAAGCATTGGAGGGCTAGTCAGAGTGCAACATTAAACACACGGAATAAGTGTTGCCTGTGTAGCAATTTGGGACCTGTGTGTAAAGTAGTTGTCTCCTTAATTGTATGTGATGCACATGATTTTTTTTGGAGCTACAGACAAATACATACCACCAGAGAATCTGGTCCTTCACTTAAGGCAGCTGATCAGGAAAAGGTGATCTCACCATCTGCACAGAGTTCAGAGTGACCATCATTCCCAGCGGTCCACTGTTCTGCAACATTGGAAGTGGATCATCAACAACAGCTACCATGGTGAAAGCACTCACCGCAGCCATGACACTCCCGGGAGAAGGGACATCACCCGAGCAACAGGCAGGTGCCAACTGAACAGCCAATGAAAACACAGATGTACAACGTCCGACACAGTTTAAAGATTATAGAATGAATCTTAAGATATTTGGACCAAGAGTCAATTTTATCAAGGTTCATGGAGGGTTTGTCTCCCCGAGGCCTAGCAAGATTTCACACAGTATCGTTCCAAACTCATCTCATTCCTGAACTTCCACACACCCTGAGACATCATCTCATGCAGTGCTAGCTGGTTCTTGCCGTCATGTACTGCCCAGGAGAACTTGCCACTGGTGAGGTATCCCAAAATACACTGGCATCCTTGGCACTCATGCTGTCTTTAAAAGGCTGTTGTACACCCAAAAAAGCACTGTCAGTGTGAAACTGCCCTACATGGTTTGTGACATTTGCCCCACATATGACAAATAAAGAGCAAATGGCCAGGCACCTTGAGGCCTTAACGGATGGGGCGGTGTAGAGTAGGAATATCCTCCTGGCCCAGCACCAGCCTAGGATGCCACACCATTAGACCCTGCCAGCCTGATCTGAGGTTGCCACCTGGGATATTGCAGTCTCAGCTATCTGGAGGAATGCCCAGCGGTGAAGGAAGAAGATCAATGACCTTCTCTGCTCTGCCAGGAGAAGTGCCACCATCTTCTCTCTGCTACCTCACACCCACTGTTCCTGCTACTATACCTCCATCCCACCAAGGTTCATGCTGTATCTCCTCACTATTACATCCAACATCTTCTCTCACTTGCTCTCGCCCCCCCATAATCTCTGTCTTCTGCTCTACCTACTGACTTGGACACCACCTTTTCCTCAAAAGTGCTAACAGCTATACCACCCACTTCCATCTCATTTAATTCCTCCCTTTCTCTCATTCTAGAAGAAACCAGCCACAAATAGAACCAAGATGAGTAGTGGGCTGCCAAGCATTCAGCTTCTCACCTGCTACGAGGAGAGGATCCTGACCCTGACCGGTCTCAAGCTTCTGGACTGATATCAGAGAATGCCATTGCCTTATTGTACCAGAACCCTTGACTGAAGGCTGTCTTCCTTTACTTGACTGAGGACTGCTGGCAACTATCCTAGCTGTATGCCTGTGCTAAACAGCAAAGCAAGATATAAGTGATGTGAGCCTGGTAACTCTGTCTGGGAGAAGGGAGCAAAGCACAAAAAGGAAAGGCAAGGAAGGGATGCTATGAGCATCCAGGTAGGCAGAAAGTGAGTGAGTTCTGAGAGAGCAAGAGACCTGTCCCAAGATGCTGCCTGGTCCAATCAGTGAGCTAGGAGCTTGTCTCTTTATACAAAGTGTCCTGGCAACAGCATTTCAATGCTAGTTGCTGATGCCCACCAAAAATGCAGCTTTTAAGTTCAGAAGGATCCTGTAAGTGGATCAAAAATGTACCATTAGGGTTGTGAGAGGCTTGAAGTTGACGGAAGCAACAATCCTTGTTAATAAGGAACTCACCAGTCCCTAGCACAAACCGCGTCTCAACACTGGGAAATGTGTTTGAAAATCATTGAATTAGCCCTGACATTGAGAAAGGCCTCACCTTACTTCTCATTAAGTTCTCCCACATTTGTAATCGTAGCCCATATCATTCAGACCCTACAAGATTTTGCCCCATGTGTTTAAAGCCTGTGCAGAGACTGATAAAAGTCGGACTGACTGTAATTACCACAGCTTCCTCAGTGAATGATATTGCTTTTTGACCATGGATATTGTGTAACTTGTAGCTGCAAATGGTCATACATGTATGTTTTCTCTTTTATGTTTGATCTTTATGAGTGTAGATTGCCTAGAGAAATTGATTTATTCGAAGTATACAAGCTAGCTTGCCATAGTCATTTGGGCTGTATCTCGCTGTAATTTGCTTTCACTTTAGTTTGTGGCTCTATTAAAAATATTGTTTTAAATAGTACCCTTACTGAAACAGTAAATCAAACTAACAGAACAGGAGGATGAACATGGGATATCTCTTATCACTAAGCAGAAGCTGCTCATGTGTAAATTTACTGAGAACTTGATGGATTTTACTCATTTTCCACCATGAATAAATGCTGACTTTTTCTACACTACCAGCCAGTTTTCGGATTCTGGTGTTTATATAAATGGTGCTTATTTTGAGGCATTTAACCCCTCTGTGCTCTTCAGGACTCGAAAAGTAGACTAACACTAGCAGCCAACATTTCTTATATTCATTCACAGGATGTGCATAATGCTGGCTAGGCCAACACTTGTTATCCATCCTTAATTGTTCTTGTGGTGATCTACGTTCTGGAACTAAAGCAGTCCAAACATTATAGGTACAGCCACAGTGTGGTTAGGAAGGAAGTTCCAGAATTTTGACCCAGTGACACTGAAGGAACTGTGACATATATATAGCTTAGAGGGAATCTTGCAAGTGTTCATATGTATCTGCTGCCCGTGTCTTTCTAGGAGGTAAAAATGATGTGTTGGAAGGGGCTGTGCACCTTGTTAAGTTGTTGGAGCACACCTTGCAGTTGGTACACATTGCTGCCACTATATGTTAGTGGTGATGGGAGTAAATGTTGAAGATGTTAAGTGGGGTGCCAATCAAGTGTACTGCTTTGAGCTGGATGGTGTCAAATTTCTTGAGTGTTGTTGGAACTGCACCCATCCAGGCAAGTGAAGCGTATTCCATCACGCTCCTGACTTGTTCCTTGTAGATGGTAGATAGGCTTTGAGGGGTCATGTGTTGAGTTACTGACTGTAGAATTCCAAGCCTACAACTACTCTTGTAGCCATAGTATTTGTGTTACTCGTCCAGTTCAGTTACTGGTCAGTGGTAACCCTTAGGGTGTTTACATGAGGTATTCAGTGATAGTAGTGCCATGAAATATCAAGGGTTTTTGGTTGGATTCTCTCTTGTTGAACTTGGGTTTGCTTGGTACTTGTGTTCATTTATTGTCTTCAGAACAGTAGCACAAGTGTCCAAATCCTGTTTTATACATTCTGGATGAATAAAGATGAATATAACAGCCAAAACGTCATTTGGCCTTCAAAGTGAATATGAATAAAATATTGATTAACATATTACAAACAAAATGTTGGCAAGGAAACTAAGAGAAACAATTTTAATTAGGCAAAAAATTTGAATGCTGGAAATTTGAAATGCAGTTTTCATCTTGAGATCCTTATCTAAATCTGAAAAGAATTTATCTGTACACCAAGAAGTAAAAGTCATACACAGACTCAAACTGTTACATGTACTGAGATGTGAGGTGAAGGTAGAGTAGTGGTAATGTGACTTAACCTAATAGTCCTGAGACTCAGGCAGGCTAATGTTCTGGAGCCATAGGTTCAAATCTCACCATGGTAACTGTTGGAATTACAATTCAATTTATAAATTGGAATTGAAAGCTGGTCTGAGTGAAAAAGACTATTATCAGTAATTGTTGTAAAAATCCTTTTGTTTTACTAATGTTCTTTATGGAACAAAAGTTGCCATCCTTACCTGGCTTAATTTTATATGTAACTCCAGACCCACTACAATGTGGTTAACATTTAATTGCCTTCTGAAAAGGCCTTCACAAGCTCCTCAGTTCAAAGGCAATTAGGGATGGGCAACAAATGTTGACCTTGCCAGCAATGCCCACGTCCCATGAAACAATAAAGAACTACTAAATGGAAGATTGCTAGATGATTTGAAAGTCAAGGGGTTATGGTTGGATTTTCTCTTGTTGAACTTGGCTTTGCCTGGCACTTTTCTTGCAACTGTTCTTTGTTCTCTTCAAAATAGTAGCACAAGTCAACAGTCCTGATCTATACTATTATTAGTTTAAATCCAAAGTTGCCGCTCCACCATTTCCCCCAGTCTAACAGAGTTTTGATTTTATCTTCAATCATTTGTAAATAAGCTGAAACAGCAGAATGGTGGTTGTATTTAAAAAAATGCATTCAATAACCTGAAATGAATACCCATCTCAAAATCCTAACTGTTTGCGGGGAGGTGATGGCCTAGTAGTATTATTGTTAGACAATTAATCCAGAGTCCCAGGTAATGGTTTGGTGATCCAGGTTCAAATCCTGCCATTGCAGACAAAGAAATTTGAATTCAATGAAATTCTAGAATTAAGAACCAAATGGGAACCATGAAGCCATTGTTCTTGTTAGGAAAAACCCATCTGGTTCACTAATGTCCTTTAAAAAAGGAAACTGCCTTCCCTAGCTAGTCTGGTCTACATGTAACTAGACCCACAGCAATGTGCTTGACTCCTAACTGCCCTCTGGGCAATTAGGGATGGGCAATAAATGCTGACCCAATCAGCAACATTCACATCCTGTGAATGAATTTAAAACAAAATTGCAAAAGCTCATTTTGGACAGAAGACATTTTGACAGAATCCACTTTGTCTCGGAGCACCTCTAACTGACATGAATCCTTAAGTCATTGATAATGCACCAATGAGTAAATCTGTTTTTTGTGCATTGTTTACAAGATTTCTTTTTAGTCATTCTTTGCCACAGAATGGACTGTTTCAGAACAGATTGAGAAAGATATATGTAGTGATGTTCACATGGATGCAGCAGAACACAGTAATTCATCACAATCAATCTTCCCTCACTTTACTACAGTTAAATTACCAGGTTCAAGAACATACATCGATCCAGAAACCTATGAGGACCCTAACCGGGCTGTCCATCAATTTGCCAAGGAATTAGACACTTCCTGCATTAAGATTGAAAGAGTGATTGGAGCAGGTGAGACTGTTACTATTGGGTGATTGAACTGTTCCACTTCAGTAATATCGAAAGTCATGCATCTTGGATGACAGCAGTGTGTCCTAGAGTATAAGAGTCGAGTAAAATATTTTTCAATCCATTGTGACTCAACAGATATCAAGAGATGCAATAAAGTTCTGGTCTTGTTGTGTATATCTCTACAAGAATTCCAGTGTGAATTTAAAAATCAAGATCAAAAGTTGAAAATGATTATGAATCCTAACAAGCCATCCCTTTTTGTCAGCTTTTAACCATACCTACTTAGCCTTTCTGCTCCTATGATGCTGCTTGGCCTGCTGTGTTCATCCAGCTCTGCACCTTGTTGTCTCTATGCTACAACAGCATTCTTTTCCAAAAACACATCTGTATTGTTATAACTGGAGCCCATTTTTAGTATGCACTTCCATGCTCTTACTAAGTGATATATTTCCTAGCTCTTAAGGAGAGGCAATGGGATAGTGGTATCATCGCTAGACTATTAATCCAGAGGCCCAAATAATGTTCTGGGGACTGAGGTTTGAATCCCATCATGGCAGATGGTGCAATTTGAATTCAGTAAAAATCTGGAAAAAAAGAGTCTTGAAATTGATGCCAATCTTCAGAAGAAATTCATTAATGTCTTTTTTGTGAAAGAAATGTGCCTTCCTTACCTCATCTGACCTACATATGACTCCATAGTGTGGGAAGACTCTCAGCTCAATGGAGTTGGCCTCCCTTTGGCAGGCTTGTAGTCCTAGAAGCACTGTACTCATTTACACATTCATAGGAAGAAAAGACCACCCTATGAGCTCAAAAACAACACCCCCACTCCCCCAAACCCACCCCACCACACCAGGGGGTCTTCACCTGCACATCTCTGATCAGCCTGGCTAACTTTGAGAAGCCTCCCCACAGCAAGTATAGAGCAGCGAATTAAGACCATAAGGCATAGGAGCAGAATAGGCTATTCAACCTATTGAGTCTGTTCTGCCATTCATTCATTTCATGGCTGATCTGATAACCCTCACCTCCACTCTCCTGCCTGGTTGCTTTCAAAAAGGCTATGTCACCTACTGGAAAAGTGTGTCTCCGAATTGCCACCTGCTGAAGACCTGGCTTCTGAAACCCATGGGAAAATCATGTCTAAAATTAACTGAAAACCAAAAATTTATGACTGGAAGAGAATTATGTTTATGTCATTGTCCTTGAAATAGAAATTGTCTTTGTGATTTTCAACATGCAGGCAAATACATTACTGAAGGATAAATGTGACCATTTTCTCTTACTGTTGGCATGGATTGTAAATTAAGGTGCAACATGCTTGATTTCCATTGTGAGAAAGTTTAGATATATAAATATTAAAATTGTGTACTACCCAACTGGATATGACCCAAAATTGGTTCACGACTGTCTTTGGAGGGTTTTCAGCTGTAAGCCATACTGTATTTTTCTCACTGGTAAACGCAGTCAACATTGCCCTTAACAGGCTTTGCATGTAAATTAATCAATTGGAAAACATGTGATTTACTAGCGGTGATTAATAGATGGAAAATACCACGGATGATTTGGTGAGGGGGAGAAAAGAAAAGATTTAGTTGTGCGTAAGAGCACTTCTGGCCACATTAAAAAAATTAAAAACAGCCGAGTAACATTTGACAATCGTAATGGGGCCAGGGACTATAGCCACTCACTGTTGAAGGCTGGTTTATCAGCGACCAAATAAATGTTTATTTTGGAGAAAGAGGAACAGCAGAGTTGCTGCTTCAAGAGTCAGAGAAAACTGTTGCTGATTCATGTAAGGTTTCCCTCTTCATTTTCCTACTCCCTCAAAGCTGCTGATTTACTGAGCATAGGGACAAATTTCCCATACTCCCTGGCTCATGATCAGAAACACAGCCACCCACATGGAGCTTTCCAACAATGTGTAAGTAAGGTTTGAACCTGAAAATGCACCTTCCACCACCAGCTTTAGGCTTGTTTCTCAACTCAAAAGATATCCCAATTTTTCCAAGGGCTGTAATTTATGTTCTTACACCAGCAGGTTGAAAGGCTAGGGTAGGAGTATTCAAAACCTGTTGCACCTGACCTGTCTGAAAATTTTAGTGGATTAGGAGGAGGTGTTGACTCCCCCCCACCACTCCCAACTCAATTGTGGAAGGGGTTGCAGAGGCTAACGCATGCAGGAATCTCAGTCAATGTCAATGTCCATTCCCCCTTTAACCCTCTCGTGAGACTGTAGTGCCCG
Source organism: Rhincodon typus (assembly GCF_021869965.1). Classification (NCBI taxonomy): domain Eukaryota; kingdom Metazoa; phylum Chordata; class Chondrichthyes; order Orectolobiformes; family Rhincodontidae; genus Rhincodon; species Rhincodon typus. The sequence continues at coordinate 47,949,341 of NC_063336.1, forward strand.
CTGCTTGCCGAGAATCCCCTGACACCACCTTTACCTGGGCTCCTCAGTGTGGTGGGTGAAACTTACTGGAGTCCTAACAATTGCCAACATTTTTAGCTGGGACTAGAGAACCGTCAATCATCTAACTGGCCAGAAGCTCTAGGCCAGACCCCTTCCCAAGAGAGGGTCAGAAAACTCCGCTTCAGGTGGCAGTTTGCCATTGGACTGTTGTTGAGGTCAAATCAGGCTCCTCAATAATCTTTTACCTGGGGTGTCGGGACTCCAATGCTAAATATTCTGTCCTATTTGATAACACATCGAATCTTGAATTTTTTAAGACCTTGAATCCATGAACTCATTAATCAGAAATAATACAATCAAACACAAATAATTCAACATTTTAAATCTGCACGATTGGTTTGATAGATTGGATTCTTTGTCAACGCTGCAATTTTTCTTTGTTTTCAAAACCACATAACTCATGTAAGATAGTAGGAACTGCAGATGCTGGAGAATCCGAGACAACAAGGTGCAGGGCTGGATGAACACAGCAGGCCAAGCAGCATCATAGGAGCAGAGAGGCTGATGTTTCGGGCCTAGACCCTTCATCAGAAAAGCTTTTCTTACAAAGAGGCAGGCGTAGCTTGGGCCCATGCGGGTACCCATGGCTACCCCCTTTGTCTGTAGGAAGTGGGAGGAATTGAAAGAGAATTTTCTTACAAAGAGGCAGGCGTAGCTTGGGCCCATGCGGGTACCCATGGCTACCCCCTTTGTCTGTAGGAAGTGGGAGGAATTGATGAAGGGTCTAGGCCCGAAACATCAGCCTCTCTGCTCCTATGATGCTGCTTGGCCTGCTGTGTTCATCCAGCCCTGCACCTTGTTAACTCATCTAACACTGTTTAATTCTTAACATTAAGCCTGTAAAAGAAAAGAAATAAAATTAATGATATTTTAATATAAATAATAATTTGTTGTTGAGTAACAGCTGCGCCATTTTGCTTTTACTAAACACAACTTTGCTTTTACCACTAGATTTGCATTCACTAGGCATACAGTAAGGCCTGGTCAACATTCGAGCAAGTAGCATCTTCTATAAGGAAGAATCCAACCATCTCTCCATGACATTCAGTGGCTTTACCCTAGGTGAAACCCTCACTCTCATTCAGGGATTATCAGTAAACGAAACTGAACTTGGACCACCCATGTAAATGCTGTTGCTCGGAAAGCAAGTCAAAGATTGGGAGTTCTGTGATGATTAATTCACCTCCAATCCCCAATCCCTGTCCACCATATACAAAAAAGCAACAATGTTGGAATGTTCTCCACTTACCTGGCTGAATACAGTTCCAGTAACACCTTAGAAGTTCAACACCATCAAGACAAAACAGCCCACATGATTAGTAACTCATCTGACATCTCCAAAATTTACTCCATTCACCATCAACACACAGTCTGAATCATCTACAAGATGCACTGCAAGTGTTTCCCAAAACTCATTCAACAGCACCTTCCAAAACATCATGTAAACACAACCACCTGTAAGTTCTCCTCCAAGTCACATACCATCCTAACTTGGAACTATATCCATCACTCCTTCTCTGTCACCAGATCAAAATCCTGGAATTCCCTTCCTAAAGCTCTGTGGGTATATCTATACCACATGGTCTGTAACATCCACAAATCACTACACTCTTGTTGAGGGCATGTAGGGATGAACAGTAAATGTTGGCACTGCCAGTGATACTCACATCTTATGTTGGAATAAAAAAAATTTCTGTTCACAGTGCAAAATTATCATCTTGTGCCCACATGTTTAAAAGGATGTTCTACAGATTTAATTAACTATATTTTAGTTTCACCAAATGGTCACATATTGTTGACAGGAAAGAAAAGTCCCTTTAAATCTTAAAATGTTAAAATAACTGAGATCATTGATCATGCTCCTGGGTATGTTCACTTGCCAAGGTTTCATTTTATCTCTGATAACAAAAACAGCATCATTTGTTTGAAATAACAAGGAGTAGAGCTGGATGAACACAGCAG
>NC_063336.1:47951762-48022482 GCF_021869965.1 Rhincodon typus
CCCGAAACGTCAGCTTTCCTGCTCCTCTGATGCTGCTTGGCCTGCTGTGTTCATCCAGCTCTACACCTTGTTATCTCATTTGTTTGAAGTTAACTTTTGAAAAGACACATATTGAAAAAAATAACTTAAATTCTTCAGTTATTAAAGGAAATATTTTGACAACCTGGAAGTAATTGCTTCATAAAAGGAAATATCTTTATTCTCACACATCTCTTTTTACCTCCCCTCTTTTCCACAGGTGAGTTTGGAGAGGTGTGCAGTGGTCGCCTGAAACTGCCAGGTAAAAGGGACATGCCAGTTGCAATTAAAACGTTAAAAGTGGGTTTCACTGAAAAACAACGAAGGGACTTTCTCTGTGAAGCAAGCATCATGGGACAGTTTGATCACCCCAATGTTGTTCATCTGGAAGGAGTCGTTACCAGAGGTATGTATCATACACACTTGCAGCACAGAATGAGATCAATCAGGGCCTCATGTCTGCCTTGTATTTCTTAAAGAGAAATCTGACAAATATTTTCTCATATCCCTGTAACATTGTTCTCCTGTAAGTGTTCAACTAATTCCTTTTTGAAAGCTATATTGATATTGTTTCCATCATCTTTATCATGCAATGTCTTCTAAATCCTAACCATTTATTACAAAATGGTAAGTTTTTACATGTCATCTCTGATTCTTTTGCCACAACTTTAACCTGTGGCCTTCAGTTATTGGCCTTACAGCTATTGGAAACATTTATCTTTATTTATTCTATCCAAACTCTTGTTAAGGCAATCACCACTTCAGCCACAATCTTCGCAAATTAAGACATTATGGCAAATGAACACAGTGCTGCATGTAGTTTAATTAAACCTACTGCTTACAAAGTAAAAGTAGCTACAATAGCAGTTTAGGCTAATCCAGGTAATTCTCTCACTGATGTGTCTGTGCTCCTTTTGAAAATACTGGCTAGATCTTATCATTCTATATTATCAACTTTCCATTTCTACTTCCTTTATGTTCTAATGCGAATGATGTACAATTATAGAAATTGGACAAACTAGTAGTGGCCTGTGCATAGCAACAGAGCCAGCAGCTTGAGATGGGGACACGTGAATAGAACCAGTAGTCTTGGGTGAGCACACACTAATTGAATCAATATCCTGAGATGCGAATACATTAATACAGCCAACAGCCTGCAGTGGGACACATCAGAAGTGGCAACAGAATAAGGTGCCATGTGTTAAAACAATGGAAAGGCTTTTTCATATCTATTATGGCAATGACATTAATCCTAATAAATATTGCTCTTAATCCTTATTTAATTTCTTCTTGAAAATAAAATCTTCCTTCCTTCCGTCCCATTTTTAGACCTGCTTGGGCTGCTGCTTAGTGTGGTACTCACGGTGTATGTTCAAAATCCTTTTGTCTGGGTCAATTTCAAAAAGCAGGACAAAATTAAACCCAATGCTTCCATCCTTTTTCACAATCTTACCAGCAATGAAGAACAGTTCTTCCTTTCCCACAGCTCCTGCTTGAATGCTACAAGCCCAATATATGTACATGGGCGTAAATACAAACATAAAAACTGACTTCATCTACACATTTTAATATCCCACAACCACATCCACATTCCTACCACAAATAAAGTCTGGACAACAGGCTCTTTACTCATTCCAGTCTGACAAAATGCACACAAGACAATGTAGGTCTAAATTTAAAATCTATAACAATGGTGGTACCTTGCCTGACTTGTGAAAATGAGAATGAGAGCTTGTTTGATTTGTATGGGAGAAGTGCAGGATGTATAATATTAATATATCAGAAGCCCTTTAGGCTTCTTGTGCGATTCTATCTCCCAATTATTTGCAGCTTTAAGTGCTTCTTAATTAACATCCTGGAACTATAGCCAGTTCCAAGCATCCACTGCAAGCTGCACCAAGTACTTTGGAAACTACCACATGTATCAAATGAAAAAGCTTTTGCAGTTACCCAGAGGAACTTGACATTTACAGTAAGCTCCCCTTATTGCAGGTAAACCAATTATGATTGTAATCGAATACATGGAGAATGGAGCACTGGATGCATTCCTCCGGGTAAGTGACATAACAACAGAATGCTACACATTTTTGTAAAGATGTGTAATGAAAAATAATCAAAGACTTTGTATCATTTGAAAGAATATAATAGCTTTTGTTCAGAATAGGCTGTCCAAGTTAAATTCACTTCTGAAATGTTAATGTTTGTTTGTATCAATATAAAACAAGTACCAATTAAATTGGTGCTTTTTCTATAAACTTTCAGTAGTTACATTGTGAATTTAAATATTACTTATAAACGTGTTTAAAAGTTAACAAGAATTTCACTGCTGCTTATGAATTGTTAAATAAAGAGTATGGAGAAGGGGGCTGACAACTTCTCCACCCTCAGTAGCAACACATCCAGAAATAGCCAATGTCCAAATTTAAGTAAATTTAATATTTGACCCAAATTTGTTTTGATCTCCATACTCTTCTTCAAATTTGCTCACCTGGGATAATAAGAATGTTCATAGACAGAGTGAATGAAAATGATACTTTACTTTTAAACTGCTTAATAGCCTGTACCTACAACTACCAAGTATCTTTTCTATAGAATCTTATTATTGTTACTGCAAAAAATACGGAGGGTTTTGTTCGTGCGTTAAATTCATAGATCCTCAGTGCTCCTCCATTTCAATCCCCAAATTTCTTGGCACAATCACCTCCTCAAAAAATGGAAACAAAAATCACCATGACAAGTGAAATAAATAATTGATAAATCACCTCCCATTTCTCTACCTATTAAGGCAGAAAATGATTATGTCATTGTTGCAATATTGTATTATCTGGATGCTGTTCCTTAATATTTATGCACAAATGACCAGAAAATAATTGATGCTAAAGTCAACCCTGCAAATGTGTCTTTTGTGCTGGTTGTATTTTTTCAGTACTGTGCACCCCACATGCCACTGTTTAAATGACTATTGTTTTGAAGCTGTCAGGGCAACACCAATCACATGATGTATCCTGTTTCAGAGAACCAAGTGAATGGTCCTGAATTCATATGTTCAGCACACAAAGAAGCAAAATGCAATGCCATCTCTCACTCCTAAATATCACCTTTTCTAGCAATGACATACATTATCTCTTACTCAGATAGAACTCTTACATCGGTGGCAGCTTGTCAAAGCTGAAAATAGCAACTTCTTTATCAATGACAACATGTCCCATCTTTAAAGAATAGCTGCTTCAGCTCCATGCATTAATTGTGTCCTCTCCTGTGCCAATTTTTTTTTCCCTCCTGTCAAGTATCAGTGCCTCCATCAGTGACTCAGCCTGCCCCTCATTTCCCAGCTCCAATGATGCAGTCGATTTTCCACTCAAGTAGTGATGAGTCTCATTAGTCAAGCCATTCAACCCCACTCTCAGGTACAAGTAGAAGCACCTCTGCTGTGTCATCTAACCCAAAAGTATGGTCCATTGGTAAAATTCAGAGCTGGAATTAAGGCACTTTAGCACTTTAGTCATGCATTACCATGTTTCTGTGAATAGTTATTTTACCCAGCATATAGTGTGCAGTCACAGCCTCAGTATTGGACATGTATCAAGTGGGGCCTGAGCATCAAGAATCAGAGTAAATTACTCGGACACTGATGGCATTTGAGCATTAAGGACTACAAAGGTACAGGACACAGAGAAGAATAGAACAAATAAAATTCTGAGTATTAGCGTTTATCCAAAATTCATTTCATTTCTGTTTATTCTATGAACTCTTTGATACATACCATGAATGGGAAACAGTATGATAAATACCGAATTTAAGGTCATATCTGAACAGCAGTACATTCGTCCTCCGTACAGCGTAAGCCTAGGTTCTGCACTCAAATCCTGGAGAGAGGCTCAAAGAAAGAGCTTTCTGATTTGTTGGTCATCAGAGTGCTGTCAAGTTGCCAGACCTCAGATTAATAGTAAAGGCTTACAGTTTCAGCTAGTTTTCTCTTTCAAATGAATTATTCATTAATCACTAATCAGACAGGAATGAGGTCAAGGCATGATGCGATGCGTTAATAATGCGTTGCACAAAACTTATCTTTTAAAGGTTACATGTGTTCATTGCTTTTATCCCATTAGAAACATGACGGACAGTTCACGGTGATTCAGCTAGTGGGAATGCTCCGTGGGATTGCAGCTGGGATGAGATACCTTGCCGATATGGGCTACGTGCACAGGGATCTGGCAGCTCGTAACATTCTGGTCAATAGCAATCTCGTGTGTAAAGTTTCTGATTTTGGTCTCTCGAGAGTTGTAGAAGATGATCCAGAGGCTGTCTACACCACGACAGTAAGTCCAATACATCACACCATTTGTTATAATTCAGAAAGCAGCTTAGTATCTCCACATATTTTCCAAACTCTTAAAGTTTACTATCTGGCTCATAGTCATCAAAACTTTGGCCTGTTGCCGTCTACACTGTTCATGATGACACAGAAATATCGAATAGCAACTTGTTATATTTTTTAGCAGGGAACCTCCAGGGTCTGATCAAAGGTCAATCTTAAATCCTTGAGCCAATGGATATTAAAATGAGTGGTGTGTAAAACCAGTTTACATTACCATGGACAGCGAATTGGCAAATTCACAAATGACATTCATGAAGACTCATCTGTCAATATTGGAGTACAGTTTTGTTTTTAGCTCTCCTGTTGACATTTGCTCAAGGGTTACATCTTGATTTTTAGGGACTAACTGTTGGTTTTCAGAAGGTATTTCATCATTCTCACTAACTTATTTCTTGGGTGATGCAGTCACATAGTGATATTATCTTCTGTGTTTGTGTACAAGTGTGGGCTCTTTGGATTCACACAGTTGCAGAATTAGAAGAATCCAGTAATATTCTCAATAATGATCACTAAGATTTGACCAAAATGAAAGCAACCACATAATTTAGCAACAGAATTTTGTTTTTTTTTTAAATAACTGACACACACTTCGACATGCAAGAAACCAAAACCCTTAGCTTACCTTCCACCCACAGACTGGTAGGATGACGTTTATTTTCATTGCATGTACACAAAGCTGGAAGTTTTTAACCAAAATACCCTTTTTACTATATCTCAGAGCTCAATTTCAGAATTAAATTTAATAATTAACATATCAATTATGTTAAAATCCTCTACAAATTTTCCCAGACAGGATATCCTGAACATATGCAGCCTTAAGTTAGAGGTTCCACAGTCACTTACAAGTAACTACCTCAGTCACTTCACATTTTCATGTCTCCAGTAGTTGAAAATGTATTTGATGACAGGTTTAAAGCTTATCTCCTTTCTTTTCATCACACATCCCTACAGTCTTTTTCTTCCTTCCATCTCACTAGCAGCATCTCTGTCTCTCCCTGCAACCTTCCTCTCCCACTCTAACCCAGCAGCCTTCCGATCTTGCCTCATCCACCGTAGCTTCCCTGTCTTACCCACAACCCCCTCCCATTAGTCTTCCTGTCTCCCCCAGCCCTCATGCAGGTGACCTCCCTACTCTCACTACAACTTTAGACCCAGAAAGTAGCTGTCACAATGAAAACGCAGCTCTGCTGGCTCCTGGACCCTGCTCCCCTTGGCTCTGATCACTTCTGCAGAGATTCCCTAAATGCTCATTGTTCCTCCAGTTACAGGTTTTTTTCACTCTTTTGGAAGAGAAAAAACCTGTAACTGCAGGAACAGTGAGTGTAAATCAGCAAATGAGCAGCAGCACAGGAGAGAATTAGCCTGTGATTGGAGAAACAGATTGTTACTATTTCCTTCCATTCTGCTCTGAATCCAATTGGTTATCCCTATGTGTGATGTTTCCTGACTGTCTTTTTGGAGGCAAATTCACCTGCTGCCTCCACGTTTTTTGAGCAATGGCTGACTTTATAACCTTATATCCACTGCCAGAGGAACTCATGTTATCAGTCAACCTGACTTCCCCAGTGACCAGGATTCTAACCTTCACCAACGCAATGCTTTGACAATTCCTAGCTTGTACTATATCCTACTGAACTATTACTTTCATCTTTGTCAACCTTCATTATCCCCTGCCTTACAATCAAGTCCATGTCTTTTAGTCTCTCTCACTCAAGCATGTACATTCACTCTATTCTTTGATTAATTGCAGGACCTTCAAGCATCTTATGATATCACTTTAAGATTTTCATCCTAAATCAATTTGCCTTACTATGTTTCTGAAGAAGGGTCCCGACCTGAAATGTCAACTTTCCTGCTCCTTTGATGCTGCCTGACCTGCTTTGTTCCTCCAGCTACACACTGTGTTGTCTCTGACTCCAGCATCTGCAGTTCTTGCTATCTGCTGCCTTACTATGTTTCCTACGTTTGAAATGCTCCTTGGAACCTAGTTTTCAATCAGTCTTATGGTTATTTTTCCCAGCACTTTCATGACTACACTCTATGATATGCCTTGCAACAATTTCTGTATTAAAGATACTATCTAGAAGCGGGTTGCTATTAGAAGTACCCTTAGTAACCTTAACCCAGAATGCATTAAAAAGTGTGAAACATGTAGAAGCCTGTTTCAAAGCAGCTGTACTTCTCTAATTTCATACCACACATAAAATGTTTAATAAAAAATAGCCTTGGACAATTAGTGAACCAATGGCAATACAGTTATTTTTTTAAAAGACTTCAATTATAGTGTGGAGTAGGAACAGAAAAGCTTCAAAAGGCTCGTGCTGGCTACTTTTTAACAGGTCTTGAATTTACTTTTATTTCCTTGGTGGCAGAAAAATAAGTCCAGAATTGTATATTTTGTTGTCAAGAAGGTTTTTCTTTAAATTGCATCTTTCTGATTGTAAGTAGGAGCTCGAGCTTGTTCACATGTTTGGAATTTGCATGTGATTGTAAATGTGCAATAAAATGCCATTCACCAATTTCCCTATAGATAAACTGGCCTGTCATCAGAATCACTTGATGTATCACTGGCTTATAACATACCTCGAGGTATGTTATCCTATACCTGGATGCACACAAAGTAAAATTAAGTTCACTTGATCTATTTCAGTTTGAAACATGTGTCAAATGTTACCTTCGCAATAAATTATGATGCACCTAAACTCCCTTTAGCAAGATTTAGTATGTTGTAACTTCCTATTTATACCACAGTAATGATCCGAGTCTTGTGAATAAATACATAAGGGAAAGATTGAAGCATGCAGGGAAGATCCTGACAAGGGAGAATGCAAAGAGGGGAGAAAGGGGAAAACAAAGTTGGGAAGACAAAGAGGAACTTAGAAAATTAAATTGTCAAGGAACATAAAACATACTATATAGGCACAGAAATAAAAAATTAAAGGTTGGGATGGTTAGGACACAACTACAGGTAGTGGTAAAGAACTGGCAGAAATATTAAGGAATTATTTGTTGCAGAATGTACCAGGGAGGTATATCAGATGGATATGACATTATAAAATGTGATTAGAAAGATATAACAACATTTAAAATAAAAAGAGGAATAATATTAAATAAAGTTAACCAACTCAAAAAGAGAACTAACCACCTGGCGGGGATGGATTACATCTGTGTACTATAAAATAATTTAGGAAAGAGATTATAGAAGTACTGTTATAGATATTTAATAATACATTTGAAAAGGTATGCTGCCAGATGACAAGTAGACAGTAAATTAGTTTGCACTATATTTAAGTAGACGGAACAATGTATCCAGTGAACTATAGACCAGTTATTTAACATTGGAGATAGCAAAAATAATGAGCTCCTCATTAAAGGAGAAAATCAAGTGTTGCTTTAAACAAATCTCTCTAATCAGAGATGAGAATGCTACCATCTGAGCTTTAGCTGGTTCTCGATAGTACATCCAAAAAAATTTAGCACGCTTGCTTTCATTGCTCAACCATTGAGTTTAGGAGTTGGGACATCATGTTGAGGTTGTACAGGATGTTGGTGAATCCACTTTTGGAGTACTGTGCGCAGATCTAGTCTCCCTGATATAGGAAAGATATTATTGAATTGGAGAGGGTTCAGAAAAGATGTTGCCAGGAACAGAGGTCTTGAGATAATAAGGAGGGGCAGAATAGGCTGCGACTTTTTTTTACTGGAGCGTAGAGGTTGAGCGGTAACCTTATAAAAGTTTATAAAATCAGAGGGGCATTGATAAGGTGGGTGGGTTCAAAACTAGAGGGTATATTTTTAGGGTGAGAGGAGAAAGATTTAAAAGGGACCTGAGGGGTAGGGGGTGGCTCGCATGTGGAATAAACTTCCAGAAGAAGTGGTAGATGCATGTACAATTACAACATTTAAAAGACATTTGGACAGGTTCATGAGTAGGAAAGGTTTAGAGGGATATGGGCCAAAAACAGGAAAGTGAAGCTGGTTTAGTTGGGAAACTTGGTCGGCATGGACTAGTTGGACCGAAGGATTTGTTTCCATGCTGTATGACACTATGACTCTATCATTGTGTATGCAGGTAGGTGTTAGAAACTAAGTAAGAAGAAATATGTTAGATAGAAAAATTATGAAGCTTCTGAATTTTGAAGTAGAGTTTTCAGAAATAGGAGGTATGGATAGATTCTAGACTCCTGATTCAGTCAAACTGTAGTGGGAATCTAAACACACAGAGATCAATGAAGAGCATCCAAAACTGAAAGGTTGATATAACCAGTACAAGCTGATACTAAAATCCATTCTCACTGCATAAACATGTTGAGAAACTATAGGCATGCCATCTATGAGTGTCCATTCATTGATGTTTTACATATAAGGTTCTCCACCAGCTGCTCATATTCGCCATTCCCACTGAATTCTGGGGCTGGGAAGAGTGATGATCTGTTAGACTGCCTGTGGGAGAGAGCTGGAATTTAAGGTAGAGCCATGGTCCCAATAGTACCATTGAAAATCTAGTACTCTTGGTTAGATGATATATGACACCAATCCATTAATTTGTAGATTTATTACACTGTCTTTCCAATGAAGAGAATGCATGTGGCACATTTGCCTCCTTCACACCACAATTATACAAAGGAAACTTGTACATTTCTGGTGTCCCATGTTACTAGGATCAGAGTCTGGAAGGGATAAGGAACTTGAAAAGGATCATATCCATTGTTTCAGCATTGTTAAAACTTCAGAAAAAAAAAGGCCAGATAAGTTTTTTTTTCCCCTTTTTCCTTTAACTCTACAGGACCAGAGCTGCTTTGGCAATGTGTGACAACACAAATCCTCTCTACAACAAAACAGAACAGTTCTGAGGAAGAGTCACCAGACCCGAAACGTTAACTCTGTTATTTCCTTCACAGATGCTGCCAGACCTGCTGAGCTTTTCCAGCAACTTTGTTTTTGTTCCTGATTTACAGCATCCACAGTTCTTTCAGTTTTTACAAATCTTCTCTACCTCAGTGAGCCAGAAGATGGAAATGGTGTACATATTGACCCTTAACATTTAAATTACCAAAATGTCTGGATCTGGGACTGATGCAGTGTTTTCATCACTGGGATTAGAGAAGTTCTGCTCTGCTTAAGATGTATTATTTATTTAAATGATTTGGATGTGAATACAGCAGAAATGGGTAGTAAATTTGCACCAAAATTGGCGATGTAGTGAACCTTGATCAGATCAGCCGCTGCGCTGAGTTGTGGCACATAGAGTTTAAGTTAGATAAATGTGAGATGTCGCATTTTGTTCAGGAAAATCAGGGCAGGACTTGTGCAATTAATGGTAGGGTCCTGGGGAGTGTTGTTGAACAAGGAGGCCTTGGGATACAGATTCTTAGTTCCTTGAAGGCATCCATCTATCACCATCTCACCTACCCTTCCCCCAGCCCCACTTCCTCCATTTATTTCTTGGCTCCCCTCCCCATCCCCAGTCTTGACGAAGGGTTTCAGCCTGAAACATTGACTTTCCTGATCCTCGGATGCTGTCTGACCTACTGTGCTCTTCCAGCCTCACACCTATAGACTCTGTCTTTCAGCATCTGCAGTCCTTATTGTCTTCAAGACAAAGACTAGTGAAGAAAGTGTTTGGCTCACTTGTCTTTTATTGGTCAGTGCATTGAGTATAGCAGTTGGGATGTCATGTTGTGGCTGTACAAGACATTGGTTAGGCCAGTTTTTGAATACTGCATTCAATTCTGGTCTCCCTGCTATAGAAAAGTTAAACTTGAAAAGGGTGCAGAAAAAATTTAAAAGGATGTTTCCAGGGTTGGAAGGTTTGAGCTATAGGGAGAGACTGAATAGGCTTGGGCTATTCTCCCTGGAGCGTCAGAGGCTGAGGGGTGACCTTACAGAGGTTTATAAAATCATGAGGGGTATGGATAGGGTGAACAGACAAAGTCTTTTTCCCAGGGCAGGGGAGTCCAAAACTGGAGGTTGTAGGTTTACCATGAGAGGGGAAAGATTTAAAAGGACCTAAAAGGCAACATTTTTACACAGAGGGTGCTGCATGTATGTAATGAGCTGCCAGAGGAAGTGGTGAAGGCTGGTACAATTACAACATTTAAAAAGCATCTTGGATGGCTACATGAATAGGAAGGGTTCAGAAGGATATGGGCCAAATGCCGGCAAATAGTACTGGATTAATTTAGGATATCTAATCAGCATGGACGAGGCGGGCCAAAGGGTCTGTTTCCATGCTGTACATCTCTATGACTACTTCAATTAAAAGCCTCACAGGAATGTAGGAGCCAAAGTGTATGAAAGAAAGCAAATTGCTTTGTGTGTATATTGCCAAAATGAACTCCTTGGAAGTATTGCCAAAAACATAACTTGTATTCTGGATTTGAGCTCATTAAGCATTTATATCCCTGTGAATATCTAATTGTACCTACATACAATCTTGGCATTTTTAAAGTCACCAAATCAAAGCAGTATTTAACTTGGTCTTGGACAACCTTTGACAATCTGTCCTTTGTTCACCTAGGGTGGTAAAATTCCAGTTCGGTGGACTGCTCCTGAAGCTATTCAGTACCGTAAGTTTACATCAGCCAGCGATGTGTGGAGCTATGGCATTGTAATGTGGGAAGTAATGTCCTATGGAGAGCGACCCTACTGGGATATGTCCAACCAGGATGTAAGTTACTCTTTATGACTGATGGATCAGTTAGCGCTGCACTTCCTTAGTGCGCGCAAAGAATCAGCTTCTTATTGAACTGTTGGTTAACAATCTGCAATTCCAATGCCAAGTAGTTGTTACAGATACTGAGTGCTACAAGCTTAAGAGACAAAGTCATCTGAGGAGGAGCAATGCACCTCTATCAAGCTGATTTTTAATCAATGCATTCACTGTGTAAATAGATTCCAACCATATGTCAGGCCCCCGATTAGTCTTTGCTAAGGAAAGAAATAGCAATTAATTCAATGCAACTCACACTCTTAAAAATAATTGAATTATTTCTCATTGTAAATGCAAGTCATTTCATGATTTGTTAGCTCTGTTGATTGAGATGGCATACATCAAAGACACGTTCTGAAACACTGACACATATCAAGTGGAGAAGTCTTTGTATAGCACGTAAGCAGCTCTATTCTGAGAGAGTCGTATCAACAGCAGGCACACGGTTTTCTGACTATCGCCGCTCATGGCCATGACACTGCTGATCTCCACAAATCAGAAGACCTTGTAGATCCAGATTTTGATGAGTCTTGAAAGACATGACCAGATTAGGTACCTAATGTATTGACCTCCCAAGTTCCTGGGGCATGAAAAAACATGGCATGCAGTCGCTGCAATTACTCGAGACACATGTCAACCAATGTCCTACGGAAAGTTGAATCAAAGGGAGAGTGTCTAAGTTGCGTAAGCTCCTAGTGGTCCCTAAGGCAGAATCTTGGGTTCCCACCTGCATGCTACTTTTTACAAATCCTTTCTTGGTATGTGAGCATTGCTGGCTTAGGCCAGCATTTGTCACCCATCCTAATTACCCTTGAAAAGATGATGGAGACCCAGCTATCTGAATCACTGCAGTTCATGTGTTGAAGGTATATTCACAATCTTATTGGAAAGGAGTTCCAGGACTTTCACCTTGTAACAGTGAAGGAGTGGTGATATAGTCCAAAGATAGAATGATGTGTGGCTTGGTGGAGAACTTGCTGGTGGATCATTGGGTAGAATGCCAATCAATTGGGTGGCTTTGTTCTCAGTGGTGTTGAGCTTCTTGAATGCTGTTGGAGCTGCAGTCATTCAGGCAAGTGGAGAGTATTCTATTAGACTTCTGACTTGTGCCTTTGGCAGTAATGGACAGGCTTTAGGGAATCTGGATGCCAGTCACTTAGTGCGGGATTCCTAACCCTGACCATCTCTTGTAGCCACAGTATTTATATGGTGGGTCAAGTTCTATCTCTGGTCAATGGTGAGTCCCAGAATGTTGTTAGTGCGAGATTCAGTAATGGTAATGCTATTGAATGTCAAGGGGCAATGATTCACTTTTCTCTCATGCTGGAGATGGTCATTGCCTGGCTCTTGTATGGTACGAATATTACTTACCACTTACCAGATCAAGTTGATTGTTTGTCAGTGTGGCAGTAATTAAGGAAGATGAGCATGTCCCATTTTGGGTGCTGCGCCCTGGGCTAAACATAACGTCAACTGATAGGTGATAGGTCTTGCTGTTAAAGGTAACTTGGTGTTAAAGGAAAGAGGAAGATAGATGGTTGGCAAAGGAGCAGCAGACAATTCATTTCCATTTCCTAATCAGAGCGGACTAGAGAGCCTCATTCTCTGTCACCACTCCTCCATATGTTATTGCTAGATTCGCCTGACAACTCTTCAGATAACTCCAAGGTCAGTCAGGTTTGCTTCCTCCTCCTTAAAATGGGCCTAGTTTTATTCATCAAGTTGATTGTAATATATCAGTTTTCATAACCTTTCTCAAGATGTATACGGTACTAAAAAGAAGCTATTTTGGGGACAGCATGGGTACCTGGATGGAATAATGTTGATTGCTATAAGCCCTGGCGTATGTGTGGCCTGTTACTTTAAATCACTATTTGCTGCAATCAGCTAATAAAGTAGAGATGGTGCAAGAGTATTTTTCTCAACAAGAATCAAAGTTTTTCACTCAATATTTTAGGGTTCAAGTAAGATTTGTATCCAGTTTGTAAATTCGGTGTGAATTATTATTATGCTGTCAATAAATTCTGTTCAATTGTGGAAACTGTTTGATTTACCCATACATGAATTCACTTCCACGTGAACAACTTCCTTTCCCTGTTTAGGTTATAAAAGCTATTGAGGAGGGCTATCGTCTCCCTGCTCCCATGGACTGCCCACCTGGCCTCCATCAGCTGATGCTGGACTGCTGGCAGCAGGAACGCAGTGAGAGACCCAAGTTCGATCAAATAGTTGGGATCCTGGACAAAATGATCCGTAATCCAAACAGTCTGAAGGTTCCCCTGGGTACCTGCAGTAGGTGAGGAAAAACTTGAACATGAATCGGTCATACTGGATTCCAAATAACTGAAGGGTTGCTAAGATATTAATGGCACTGTTGATCATCAGTGGATGAACTCTGTCTATAATTACCAAGGTACCAGTTTAGTCATCACAGCGTACCTTAAGAGGTGGCATACAAGCTTTGGGTCATTGCAAGCTAAACCTCCGATGTGATGACGCACTCGGGGCTGAATTGTCTGGACTCAGAGGGAGGGGACTTAGAGGTGAGATTAATGATATCCAATCCACAACGCCTTCCCATCTCACCAAAATTAAGTATTGTGCAAAACGGTCCATTGACAACATTTTCACTGTACTGCTAATTGAGACCCCTATGTGGCTAAATAACAGTTTGACTGACAGAAAATGCTACAGACCTTTCTCAGAAGATGAGGTACTGATATGTCACCAGTTTTGTGAGTGCTTGGGAGATCCACACTGCAACAGGAAGCAAAAGAGTGAGTGGAGGCTGGAGGCATGTGATCAGAAATATTAAAAACACTACAGTCAGTATGTTAAAGTGATTGTTTGTTTTATGATGTTATGCAGAACTTAACATTCTATGTCCAACATACACCCGAAAGAAATCTGAGCCGTTATTGAATGGGATTATCTTTAAGGTGTCTGCGCTAGCTGCTTGAAAACAATATTTAATCCCCTTCATGCTCTCAGGCAAACCCATTACTTTTATAAAAGGGCACTGGTGCCTCAGTATTGTAGAATAATAAAATATTTCCAGGTACAAACGACAATGGGATTGCCCAAGAACCTAGAAGACTCATCTTTCAGAAACACTGGAAGATTACAACTTTAAAGGTTACAGTTTTGTCCCCTAATCTGATCAGCGATCGTGGGAAAGGCTCATATTCAGTGGTTGCTTTACTCCTCATTTAATATTACAGCCAATTCGCGTCTTACCCATAGAGTTGCTGAGAAGTGGCTAGGATTAGGTTAAAATCAGGGCTAGCGTGTTGAGGAGGACATTACTAAGGTAGCTAATGAACATAATTTTACCTGTGGTGTCAGTTAGGATAATTGATATGCAAAGCTATGCAGTCTATTGCTCATCACGTGCTTTGTGCAACCTTTTTCAAGAATGTAACTAATCAGAGTATTACATAACATTGTTTTTTTTTGTTTAAAGCAGCATTGACTTATGTTTTAATATGAGAACTTTTATCCCTCTTGTCAATGTAGAATTTTGTGTATTTTATAGGGTTTTGATTCCATTATTGTTTTCCCTTTCCATGTTAAATTTAATTCAGGAAAGTTCCAGCCCCTCTCAAATTGTCACTGTTCTTGTGCCACTAATGAGTGTCAGAAAGGAACGCAACTGAAGAGCTACTAAGACTGAGTTTAGACTTAAACCTTACCTGATAGCCAGATGCTCTTATTATACAGCACAAGTTAATGGGTAGTGCTCAAGAGCAAGAACCCCAGCAGTGAATGTCTGTAGTCTGCCTTCATACCTAGCCATATTGCAGATAGGTCCAACAGAAGTTATAAGTGCTGGAGGGTCTTGAGATTTGCTTCACATTTTAATATTCATAATTAGGTAATTTAGTCTATTTGTGAGTAACACATTTTATGACGTGTGAATTATTTGATAATGCAGTAATGGGTGTATATTAACTGTGTTCATGATCATTGTTTTCCCTGTCCACATACAGGCCGATTAATCCTCTTTTAGATCAGAACACACCTGATTTCACCTCCTTCCGCTGTGTAGGTGACTGGCTGGAAGCCATCAAGATGGAACGGTACAAGGATAACTTTACAGCTGCAGGGTATAGCACATTGGAATCCGTAGCAAGGATGACCGTTGAGTGAGTTCACCACTAAGATAAAAACCTCTGTTTGTTCCAGTTTGATTTGTTGTGGTGTGCTATTGCTGTTCATATTGCAAAGAAATGAAAATAAAGCTAATTATTTTTCATTCAGTAGTCAGTTGAGGAAATATTTATTTGAGGCAAGACCATAGCAAGACCACTTGGTTTTCAATAAAATTGGATGGATGTATTTCCTAAAACACCAGTTAAAAATCCCCAGCCTCTTGTGATAAGAGCAGTATTTATTTTCATGACTCATAATGAAATGTGCCAATGATCTTAGGAAATAACAATCCTTTGCACATTGCAGGATATGTGATTAATTTTTCATTTTTACATTGATAAAGATGGGATTGCATTATACAGGCCCAAAAGACTTAAGAATCCCATGCAATAAAATGTAATTTGATTTTGAATCTAATTTGTTTGTTTTGTTTTAAATTCTGTACCTTCTGCTTTAAATCTAATTAAAAAGAAAGTACTTTAAAGTAAAGCTGGCAAAATAAAAATGGTATCCTTTAAACACAGGATAGAAGACTCCATAAAGCTGCTGACTGTTGACATAGATTTTGCAATTAATTTGTGCAGATTTGTGTCCTGATATTTTTGTTCTGTTTCTACCACAAATATTCCAACATCATGCCAAAGTACAGAGGTGTAAGTTAGTAATAGTGTACAAAAATTAAAAAATGCACAGGAGTTAAAAGTAATCATAATACAAATCATATAAAACCTTAGTGCCAGATTCTCATGAAATCATGAAGATTCTCAGACATCTTAAAGATGGTGGATAGCACCTGGATCGAGAACCCAACCCCATTTCCAACAGATCCAGTTTTTACCAGTAGGGGAACAAGTGAGAGATGTGACTGATTTTTGTGAATCCCTAACTCGGCAGAGCCATTCAGTGCTGAGTTTAAACAGACCACGTTTTGTTTAGCAAGTGCCTTATTCCATTGTGTGGCAATCACAAACTTGTGGGCAGATATGACATTCAGAACTGTCAAGCTGTGAAGCTATTTAAATCTCCAGCCCTTTTAAAAATTAAAAATTGTAGACTAACTGGGTAAGTGAGAAGTTTAAAAAATTGCCCTCATAGTTACAGTAAATGTTTGTTGATTTTATTTTAAGACGTTGTTACATCATTATTAATTCTTGGCTGACTACGATTTCACCAATGTGTGATAAAAAAATCTATCATCTCTATTCATTGCTCCTGGCTGCCATATCCATGTAATTGTATATGACGTCAACAACTCTAATTTGCACTGAATGTCCAGCCAATTTCAATCTGTATGGAGGCAGAGCTCCTGGCAATAGCACAGAACCTACCTCTTTACAGTACCCACGGTGGAGGTCATTACACCATCGGCTGGACCTGACTTTTAGCAGAGAACTGAAGAGGGAAAGGATAGGATCAGTAATGGTGACCATCTAGCTCTTTGATTGTAGTAAATACCTATCTGGTTCACTGATGCCTTCTAAAGAAGAAAGTCTGTTGTTCTTACATGGTCTGGCTTATATGTGACTCCAAACCCACAACGATGTGGTTGACTATTTCTTCCCTCTGAAATGGCTCAGTAAGCCACTGAACTGGCAAGAAGGTCATTCACCCTCATCTTTTGAAAAGTCACATATGGCTGGGCAAGTGACGGTCATACCCACATTCCATTAAAGTATTGAAAAAAAGTCCTCATCCCTGAAAATAGGCTGACTCATTTGTGGGTGCCAGATTTATGCCTCTCTTCTCTGCATAAACTCTTTAACATGTGTCAGTTGTCTGTAAATAGAATAAATTCAAATTAATGTCATTTGTTGTTTTCTAACTCAGAAACATTCTGATACTTTTGTTCCGTTCACATCCATTAGAGTTGATGTTATGATTCATCATAATCTTCTACATATCCGTATACCTTTCTTTCTCTTCCAATGTTCTTTTCTTTCCAGTTATTTCTGTCCATAGCATCAAGAGTTCTTTTTAGTCTTGCTCAAATGGCTGCAGTTCAAATGAGTAGATTTATAATGGCTATTGACAAGCTGCTCTGCAATTAAAGCCAAGCTGATTCCTATTCTTACCTGTTATCATGCAGTCTTCGTCTCCAGATTATTAGCTAACAATCTCTGGGAACAGTTAACAAATAATTTCTTCTCTGGTTTTGTGATACTAAAACATGTCTTTTAGAACATCAGTTATATGTAAGCTAAACTCAGATAAACGTATGAGTCTTGGATCTCAAGTGGGACAATTTATTCTGCTTGTTTCCATACTACATGTGTATTTTCCTATTGGTCTATCTATCAAGGACAGACTTATATTATTGCAGCAAGGACTACGACAGAGCACAGGATATGAGGAGTATGGAAGAAAATGCCCAGTATATTCTGCAACGGTTATTGCTCTATAAATTGCATTTAGACTATATCTGTATTCACACTGAAAGCCATCATTAGATTTGAGCAATCATTAAAAGATTGAACATTTAGTTTTCATAAGGACCAAGTAGAGTGAATGTAAAACTAGTAATAGCCATGAGGGTGGAAGTAGAAGAAGCTTTGGTATAAACTCTTAATTGCTTGTTGGGTATGGAGTTGATTTGTAGATGGGGTGTTGGTTGGACAGTGATGATGGAGTGATGTTCTCAAAAGATAAGAAAACAACTAGTTGTAGACTTGATTTAAAAAGGTGACTAATAAGATCCTGCAAAACCAAAGCTTGAAAAGGATAAATCATGTAACATTTTCTAAAGGAACTAATTATTGTTATTTAATATAGTACTTTAGTAAATATAGTACCTCTAAATCAATACGAGCAGGTTATAATTATTTTGGGTAGTGTTGTACAACAGAGGGACCTAGGGGTTCAGGTTCATAATTCATTTATGTTTGTGTCACATATAGACAGAGTGGCTTTAAGGCGTTTGGCATGCTTGCCTTTGTTGCTCAGTCCTTTGAGTACAGGAGTTGGGAAATCATGTTGAGGTTATAAAGAACATCGGTGAGATCTCTTCTGGAGTACTGCGTCCCATTCTGATCGCCCTGTTACAGGAAGGATATTATTAAGCTAGAGAGGGTTCAGAAGAGATTTACCAGGATGTTGCCAGGTATGGAAGGTTTGTGTTATAAATAAAGTCTAGGTAGGCTGGGACTTGTTTCACTGAGCATAGGAGGTTGAGAGGTGACCTTACAGAGGTTTATAAAATTATGAGGGATAAAGATAGGGTTAATGGTATGGGTCTTTTCCCCAGGATGGGGGATTTCAAGACTAGGGGACATATTTTTAAGGGGAGAGGAGAAAGATTTTAAAAAGACTTGAGGGGCAAATTGTTTACACAGAGGGTGGAGCACGTGTGGAGTGAACTTCCTGAGGAAATGGTGGATGTGGATACAGTTGCAACATTTAAAAGAAACTTAGATAAGTACATAAATAAGAAGGGTTTGGAGGGATATGGGCTAGGAGCAGGCAGATGGGACTTGTTTAGTTTGGGATTATGTTCGGCAAGGACTGTTTGGACCAAAGAGACTGTTTCTGTTCTGTATGACTCTATGAGGAAGATATTGTAAGGTAAACTGTCCAAATACAGAATTGTGCTTGTTGAGAGAATATAAAGAGAAATTGTGCTCTAAGAGCTTATAGCTTTCTACTCATTAAGTGATGGGCTGTGGGTGTGCAATCTCCCGATGTGTGTAAATATACCCAAGGAACAGCAAAATGGAAAATTTACCCTTGCACATTTTGACTTTCAACAAGCATTTGATGAGGTCTACTGAATAATCTTATGTTCCAATAAAAGCAAAGATGTTGTAAATTTAAGAACAAATTGTGTGGATAATGGAAAATGAGAGCAGTTATTAATAGTGGCACTTCTGATTGGACAGTGTGACCTTTAAACGCTGCAGGGATTGACCGTTAGTAGTCACTGCGGGTCATAATATTTATAAATGACCTCAGTGAGGGCATTGCAATTAAAATTTTGTGTTTAGAGCTATTTCCAGATTGTCTGGGAAAGCAGGATGAGCAGTTTAAAAAGGTGAAATTCAAAGTGACCTACAGACACATACCTACTGAAAAGTGAAATGGCAAGATGTGTTTGATTTTGAGAAATACAAGACAATGCAGATCAGCGGTAAAAACCGTGAATATGATTACAACATGATGGAATTAACAGCCGACAAAATACTTGGCAGTGCTTAGAAATGCAAAGTAGGCATTATAAAGGCAAACAAATTGCTGTTGTACAGATAAATTCAAAGGAAAAGTGTGCTCTTTTTCAGGAAAAGAAATAGATTGCAGCAAGAGTGTAAAATGATGAAAGAAGTCAATAAAATTAATGAAGGTCTTCAGCAGACTGAAACACAGAGTCTGTGGTGCTATCAGCCAACATTAAGCTATGAGCTAAATCCAGCCTGAAAGCATAACTTAGATTTGCCACCAGGTTATTGCAAATTTTCTGAAGGAGGTCGCTGAATTAGAAGGCATTGGGAAAAATTTAAATTGACACAGGCATGAGCACAAGAGGGAGATGCTAATAAAAATGGTCGGTAAAGGACATGTAAGAGGATCAATTGGCAGAACAACCTTGATGCAATGAATATATGCATTTCATTCCTATTTCCTCATCGCCTTCAATATTATTGTTCTGTTTCATAACTATAGTTTTAACTTAATGTATTGCATTCTCCTTGTATTGTTCATCAGTGTGCCTTTCTGTTATACAGGGATGTGCTGAGTTTGGGAATTACATTAGTTGGCCACCAGAAGAAAATCCTGAGCAGCATTCAGACTATGAGAGCCCAGATGCTGCACTTGCATGGCACAGGGATCCAAGTGTAGATCATTTTTCTCTTCATGCAAAGGGAAACAGACTTCCTGAAAATTTGAAGAAAAGTACCATCTGCTGCTACGTACTGTCAGTACCAACATTCTTCTAACTTCCTTCCTATTGTGGATCAGAGATTCAAGGGAAGATGTGCGACAGTGTTCCTCTAACCCACCTAAAGAAAAACAAAGAAGATTTATAACAGTACATAATGAGAGTGGCTGGAACATGCACATTATGAAGAAACTACTACCTGCAACATTTCGAACTTTATACAAAAACAAAACAAAACAAAAACATTGAGCGTTCTAACCTCCTTTTTACCTACTGGGCTTTTTAAAAATGTACATATCAATTTACGTAGATATATTTGTCAAAGGCATCCACTATGTTACGATTAATCAATTAAATTGTTTTTGAGATTTGTGCTTGCTGAATGGTGTTCATTCAGCCATCTTCTCATTCCTGACCTGCAACATTGGGCAGAAGCCAAAGAATGTTGTTTCTGTCCTAGATTCTTAACTAATCATCAATCCATCTCTATCTTCTCCGTTTATTTTATTCATTTGATTTTAAAACTTCTGTGTCACTTGTAGAACATATAGGCATTGACCAATTTAGTTTAAATTTAATGACTTTTTCTTTTTTGGTACATATGTAGCATTCTCAAACATTTCCACATATTATTTATTAGTGTCGGTGAAACCATTTCAATACACTACAAGCAGAAACTTGCAGTTCCTAAGCCTTCCATTGTCCCAAATGATTTTAGGCAATGAGACCCAAATACATAGAGCTTGATTATCGAAATGAAGTTAAAGTTCTTTGAATCAGATTTTTGTTTTTGTTTTCAGTAAATATAGCTAGTCCATGTTTTATAGCATGGTACTTTAGCAAATATATTGATTGTGAAAATGTTCTAACAATAAAATTAGGAAGAAATTCATCAAAACACTGCAGTTAATTGTAAACTGACTGGTAAAAGCAGGCATCCCTTTATTAACTTGATTTGGCCAGCCTTAGGTGAGAGAGAATCGTGAAGTGCAAAACATAACGTGTCACGTGAAGCAATGGAGGAAGTCTGGTGTTTGGCATTAGGTAATGAAGTCTTGAGTGAGCTATGGGGACTTAGGGCATAGAATGAATATGGGCCTGTCCAAAGGTCCGAAATAGAAAGTGACAACAATCTGCGAATCCACAGAAAGATGGTTGAAGCAATCAAACTTTTTAAACTCTGATCAAATGTCTTCCCTTAGAGGAATGTGGGCCAAAGTTCACACCCAGAAATTTGTGATTGGCACAATCCTCTACTCATTGAATTTTCTTACTTGTGTTTCTACTCAACCATAGCAGAGGTGATGGTAGCCTGGTCAGCACTGACTATTCGAGGATTCCAAAGAGTGGAGCTGTTTAAGTTGATTTCGATTGTATGATGAGATATCCCACTGCTCAAATCAGAATTCTACTCTCATCTGCTTGTGTTGTGGGATGTTAACACTTTTATGTAAAAGTTGTAATTTATTTATACTGTCATTTTTTTTACACAGGTCTGTCTGTAGTGAACTCAATACACATTGAAAATGCACTATATTTTTCTATTTCACTGACAGAGAATCACAGACAACTCATTTATTTTCAGTTGTACATAATAAGTAAAAAGAAAGTCACATTTAGGACCAAAGAAGGTTGCAGATTAGCAAACATTGTCTAAAAAGCAAAGTTCTGAAGAGATGCCATTTTTCTGACTTTTTCAGATCATTGTACAGTGATTTTATAATTGTGTTTTTCTCATTTTGGGGGTTGTTATGCATTCTATTATTTATTTTTATTTGATTCGAAAACAGTGGCCCTGAGGTTCTACAGAGGGAGGGGGGAGGTTCAAAGAGGGACTTGTAGGAAACGAGGAGGAGCCAACTGTAGCCCAGAGAAACAGCGCAGATAAAGATTGAGGTTACAGCATCATTCTTTTGGAGTTAATGGGAAAAGACCAGCAGAACTCCCACAGAATGTCAGGAACCAGTATAATTTCACAGCAATATTTTTTTCTCTCACCAGGATTTGTTGTATTCTCTTAACTCAGAATGTGCATAAATATTTCATTAGCTTTTTTGTGGTTATTCTGATGGTCTTATTTTTCAATTCTTTATAAAAGACTGTAAATATATTTTTTGAAAAGTGCTTCCATGCTATCCAGTGGTTTGATTTTGGTTGCTTTTATGTACTTGTTGATAGTTATGTTTGACATTCTATAAGCCAGGCCATAATAAACTGCCACCATTAAATAAACTATAAGTCCAAAAAGGAAATGGAAAGATTTTAGATAAATGTAAGTCTTTCATGAATCAGGTTACCTGCCACAATGTTTTTTTTAAAAGTGTGGTTATAGAGAAAATTGTGTTTTGTGAGGTTCCATAAACAGGAATGTAATAGCTTGATAATATCTCTGCAATGTTGGTTGAAGGAAATTACTGGCCAAGTATAGCGAATAATTCCTCCGACCTTCAAAATAGTTTCATGGGATCATTCATGCCCAGCTTGTAGACCAGTTGGACCTCCAGTCTGATGTCTCACCCAAATAATAACACCTTGAATTCTTCAGATCCTTCAGTAATGCGCTAGAGTGTCCACCTTCTATTTTTGAGCTCAGATGGCTAGAATAGTTCTTGGACCTAGCAATGTTGAAGCAGCAAATAGATTTTGTGAATTTTTGGGATTGTTTTGGTGCTGTGCAATTGAACACTTTTTCTTTAAGAAAGCCTGCAGACATCAAAGGTGTGCATGTAACAAGTTGAGCGGTTTGTGGAATGTCACTCTCTTGGGGAAAAGGCAGGAAAGTGGACATGAGGAATGTCGGATAAGCCATGATCCTATTGAATGGCGGAATATGCTCGAGTGGCCAATTGGCCTACCCCTGTTTCTATTTCTTATGGTTCTGTGATCTTACTTAACAATCCAGTTCAAGTGAATACAATGAGAGCTTCTCATTTCATTCGAAGCAGATAATTCCTGATGATCAGTGATGTTAATCAATTTATTTCCTGTCTAAGATTGGGAGACATGTTTACACCAAAGGTGGATGGTTCTGTTCACACAGACATAACTATGTTGCTTTCTGGGTTCAAAATTTTACAAAAGAAACAAAAAATTCTGTACTTGGAGGTCGTCAGGCTTTAAACACGATATTGTGAGATTGAGTTCTGTGCCCAAGTTTGAGACGTTTCTGCTATTAATAGGTAAAAAGAAAAGGCAAAAAAGGGACAGAATGAATGACTTGTTATTTGTTTGTCTTTTTCAAGGTGGGGGGGAGGCTATTGAGATTGAGTGAATTAATTTTAGCATCATTTGGTTGGTTTTAGCCACAAGTAAAAGATGCACACAGGCTCAACACAATGAGTACGCCAACCATATAACTGCTAAAGGCTGTCAGGCAACACAAAAAAAAGAAGGTTTTCAGAAACAGCTCAATGCACTTCACTGATGATGAATGACTTTGCAGTGCAGTCACCCTGATGTTGATTGTTGTTATGTGGGGAAACAATTAACACAATTATTGTTTAAAATAATCCATTAGAGAAACTGCACACATTCGTTTCTCAAAGTACAAATCAATTTCAGTTTTGCTCACAATGTTTATATTTGTTAAAAAATTATGCAAATAGCATTACTGTTTGTTATAATTCTGCAACAAAATAATCAGTCCCAGAGGCTGCCACTGCCTGTCAGAAAATGATAGCTTTATTCTAGAAAATATTTTGCAGGATTTGACTAAGTGGGTGGAGTTTGGCGCAGAAGCAAACAGCAGGCATCACATCAGGGATGCAGTTTGTTTCATTACTCTAAGGATGCAGCACACAAGGCTGCTTGTACTAGGGCATACGTGACAAGATTGCATGTCTGAAAATAATGCTGACAGGCAAATAAACCACTCCAAAGATACAAAAAATAATCTATATCCACACACCCAGAACAAATGTGTGTCATCTTCAAACCAGTGTTAGTGCATTTCTGATGCTTTACCCAGCGGACATTCACAGGATTACGGATGATGCTGTGGTGTTAGGAAACTATGACATTGCTCTTCAGCTCTGGTGCTTTTGCTGGTGTGTCATATCATTAAAAATTGCAAAGAAAATCCAGAGGTACGTTCTTGTAGAGTCGAAGGCATTATAAAACTGATATCTTTTCTGCTTCTTTTGGCATCATTTTTCTTTGGCAAAGTGGAGCATTGGTCATTGCTGAAAATTGCAATTACATCATCATTTTGCAGTATGTTAAACTTTGCACTCACGTTGAATAATATTGATAGTTATCATCAAATAAGTTTTTTTGTATTTCTTTTATTTTTACGTGCAGGAATTGTGCCCTCATTCATTCAGAGACCATTATTTCTGTTGTTGGAAATATTCTATTTAAATAGATAGCCATACATCAAGGGGTCAATCTCCTATTCCAGACAAGCTCAGCGCTAACCATCCAGTATCTGGGTCAGCTTAAGTGCAGGCTTGAAAGGTCTGTCACTGTGCCAAATGCTGTCAAGGAATTAAGGTCAGGCTGGTAATGGGCAATCGCAACATTCGTAGAACTAGAAGATGGCTCATACTGCATGCCTATTAAAGATATAGGACAAAACTGCCTGTAATTGATTTTGAAAATATTTTCTTTTGTGATAATTTTTTAGATAGAATCATAATGCAACAATAATTCTAGCCTAAATATTTGTGCTGCCAATATTAGCTGACACTAATCTCTTCATTTTTATTCACTTGAAATGTTGAAAAAACCTACATTTATATCATAACTTTGAGGACAGGCAGATTTTTAAACAATAAAACTAACTTATTTTGACATTTTGTGCACCTGCTAATTTCATTCTCATGAGATTGCCTGCTGTCCTGCATTTTCTGCTTCTACAAATTTAACCCAAGCCTTTTAATTATTGCAGAAATCTGAATGGACTCTAGCATTTATAAGAAATGGTTTATAAATAGCCCCTGGGTTCCAGCTACCCAAGTTCTTCAGATCTGATTAGTGACTATCCATCTATTTCTGGCAATGAGTTATTCAGGAAAGATTGGAAAGGAGATAACAAGGTGTAGAGCTGGATGAACACAGCAGGCCAAGCAGCATCAGAGGAGCAGGAAGGCTGACAGTGGAAAAGAAGGGCCCAGACCCGAAACATCAGCCTTGCTGCTCCTTTGATGCTGCTTGGCCTGCTGTGTTCATTCAGCTCTAAACCTTGTTATCTCAGATTCTCCAGCATCGGCAGTTCCTACTATCTCTGAAGACAGGAAAGGAGGAAGGTTAGCAGTGTTGATTTAGGAGAGTGCTGGAGAATAAGAGGGTCATGGACGGAATCAATTTGGCAAGCATAATGGAATAAAAAAGATGCAATTACATTGCTCAACGTAGTCTAGAGACCATCAAATAGTGTAACGGATGTAGAGGGACAAATCTGCAAGAAATTACAGAGAAATGCCGGCAGTTATAATGGGAAACTTCAAATATAACCGAATATAGACTGGGATATTAGTAGTGTAAGGGGTAACAAGGGGGCAAGCTTTCTTAGAGTGTGTTCAGGAGATTTTCCTTTAGCAATGTGTGTCCAGTCCAACAAGGAAGGATGCACTGTTGGACCTGGTCCTTGGAAATGAGCTGGATCAAGTGTCAGTGTGTAAATCTTTAGGAGACAGTGACCATTGTATGGTAAGAATCAGGATGGTATTGGAGAATGACATGCGACAATCTAGAGTAAGAAAGATCAGTTTGTGGAGAGCTGCCTTTTATGAGTCAAGAACAAAGCAGGATTGATTGAACTAAGAGGTTGATGGTAAGATCAGTAACTGAACAATGGGCCACCTTCAAGGAGAAAGTGGTTTGGTACATTCAAGATATATTTTCTCTGACAGAAAAAGTAGGGCAAATGAATCCAGAGTTCCCTGGATGACAAGGGAGGGAGATATCAAGTTTGGAAGAAGTTGTGTGCATATGACAGGTGTAAGGCAGAAAATACAGTTGAGAATCAATAGGAGTATTGAAGGTTTAGGGGGAGGTGAAAAAGCAAATCAAAGTAGCAAAGAGAGCTGAGAAAAGACCAGCAGCTAACATAAAGCGAAATTTCAAAGTCTTCTATAGAAATATGAATAGTAAGAGAGTGGTTAAAGGAGAAGTAGGGCTGATTAGAGACTAAAAAGGGCATTACTACATGGAGGCAGTGGCATAGCCAAGGTGTTAAGTGAATACTTTGTATCGATCCTTACAAAACAGGAGGATGCTGCCAAGGACATAGTGACAGAGGAGGAAACTCTGTCACTGGAAGAGTTCAAAATTAACAAGGAAAACATCTTGGATTGATTCTGACACTTAAATTTGGCAAGGCACCAGGACTGGGTGAGTTAAATCCAAGGATTTTAAAAGAAGTAACAGTAGAAATTGTGGGATACACAGCCTTTCAGTCTTCCCTGGACTTGGGGAGGTGCCAAAAGACTGGAGGATTGCTAACATTATGGCTTGTTCAAAAAAAATGTGGTAAGGATAATCACAGTAATTACAGACGATACAGTAACTTCAGTGGCAGGAAATCTTCTAGAAGCAATTATTCAGGATAAGATTAATAATCACATTGAAAAAGGTGGATTGATTACGAAGAGTTTCAGCAGGATTTCTAAAGAGCAAATTGTGTTTAACTAACATACTTTTGTGGAGATGTAACAGGCTTAATGAAGGAAACACTATTGCTGTGGTATACATAGACTTTCAGAAGTAATTTGATACAGTGCTACACAACAGATTTGTTAGGAAAGTTATAGGTCATGGTATAAAAGAACCAGTAGCAATGTGGATACAAAATTGGCAGAGTGATAGGAATCAGAGAGTAATGGTCAATAGATAGATTTTGGGATATTGGAAGATGTGTGGTCAAATTCCCCAGGGCTTTTCCTGATAAATATATTAATGATCCAGATCTTGGTGTGCAGGGGACAATTTCAAAATTTGTAGATGACACTAAACTTGTAAGAACTGCAAACTGTGAGGAGGACAGTATTGACATTGACAGTTTAGTGGAATTAGCGGATAAGTGGCATCTTCATCCAATTCTCAACTGCACAATGAAAATGAAAAATGATTGCCAGCACACTCAGAGTGGACAAAGTACATTTGTTTTTGTTCATGGGAGCAGCCTCTACTTGTGAGTAATGTGAGGCTCGTTAAGACAATTGTATTAAGACATTCGTAGATTCAAGATGGAAGACATTTGCAATCACAACATTCTATATGTGCACCTCATGCATTGACCAACTATGCCAAAAACAATCATTGATCATTTTAAATTTAATTAAATGACATTACAAATGAATCCTAGTAATGTCAGCAAGGCAGAAGTTATCACAGGCAACCTTTCAAGTGTCAAATGGAATCAGCAATTCCTAAACATTTTCCAAGTTCTCATAGTCTACACAAGAGTGCAGAACTGCTTCCTCATGCATCAAATTATCTCAAAGCATGCTCTTCTGGGAAATGCTGCCTTTCTTGTGTGAAGTGCGGAATGGGGAGAGAGGCTATGAGGTTTCAGTAATCCAACCACATTTAAAATCTTCTGTTTTATTTGTGAGACATGTTTTCTACTGCATACATCAGAATAAGGTCTAATCTTTCCGAGGTCTATGTCAGGACATCCCATTGCCCTCCCTGCTGGAGGCCTTAATTGACACTATACTAGATGTGAGTTGGGTGACATATCATTCATTGACTATAAAATTGCTGTTGCTCTGACAAGCAGCTCCTGTTTGTTCCAAAAAGAAAATGCACCTTTTCTTATGTCTATGCTCTGCTTGTTTTTCCTGTTGTTTAATACAGATTAATGTTAACAACTGTATGAAGGCTTCACAATATCAGATGCTTGATGAATAATGTATTATTCAAGTTGGGCATTATAGAAAGAGGTGCAGTTCTGCAAATAAGGTTCTAACATCATTCTTGAAGAAGGGTCCCAACCCGAAACGTCAGCTTTCCTGTTCCTCTGATGCTGCCTGGCCTGCTGTGTTCCTCCATCTCCACACTTTGTTATATTTAACATCATACTAACGAAGGACGGCTTCTGTATCTTAATTCATGTATCCACAGCTAAATGAGAGTCAACCAGAAAGGTGATGATTTACAGTGCTGATATGTAATTAAGTGTGATATTCTACATACAATGAAATGTCACCCATGCCATCAATGTGTCCTCAGAACATTTTCTTTGTTCTTGCCCACCTACTACATCTAGGGTCTGTCCCAGGGTACACAGCTATGCTGTGGGAGCCTGATTTTTAAAGGCATCTGTTGACTTTGAAGTTTTGGGTGGCTGATCCTGAGGGTGTTTATGGCTAGAGGACTCAGATGTGCTGAGGGTGTTCTGGTCAGATGCAAACTCATCCTCCTTGGCTTGAATTTCCACAGGGATGAGGATCACAGACAGGATGGAGGTGGAGATATCGAACACTTCAGGAGCATCCTAATAGGAGACTTCTGGGATGTTGATGTGTGGTGGTTACCTCCGTGAGAGGAGTGGGCACCTGGTGAGGGGTTGTGGCTCCAATTATGCCACTATTGCCTTGGCAGCATTGGCGGCTGAAGTGATGGAAGACAGATGTGCATGCACTTCCAGCGGCCAATGACCAATCTGATAGACCTGACTTTCAATGGCAGCTGCCCATGAAGACTGTCAGATGCTTGCACCAGCACAGTCAAAATAACGTTAGCATCCTTCTCCAACCATCCATACTGTTTACTGTGTGTTTCTGACAAAGCTGTCTGCTGTTCCCCTGTCGTTTATGCTTTTGTACAAAGTTATTCATTGCTGACACAACTGGGTCCTCTCCCACCTGGGGCTGTGGAGGTGCCTGTTCTTGGGCAGTCCACTGAGTGCCAGTGACCTGGGACTTTGTTACATGTACAGCCGCAGGTACATGCCAGCATTGTGCTCACCAGAATATGCTCCTGACTCTAATCCAACCAACGTACCCACCGAGCTATCAGTTTCTGAGCTGATGCAGGGTGCAGAGATAGCCATATTTGTACATCCTCTGAGAAGCCTGTACCCTCTTCCTCCAGAGGTAGAGGTGAAGGTGCTGCCCGAAGGGGCTGATACCTAATGAGCGGTGGCTGTGTAGATGCTGCCACTGCCTACAGAAGGTAAGAGAATGAGTTGTGTAGTTGGAGCGGAAGCTTGAGCATCAATGAATGTTCACAATGATGGACATAGTAGAGCAGCCTGGTAGAATGAAACTTACCTGGTTGCCAGCATGTGGAGGTCTTGGCATCCCTGCATGGATCGTGTGTATCCTCCCTCATTAATTCATGGATTCTCGCCTAGTAAAAGGGGAGGAGGCTGTGGATAAATACCAGTCAAGTAGCCGTCTGCCTTCAATTACTCAGCCCTGTAGGGGGCTGTTTCCTTTCTGGAATGAGGGATAGGGAGGGATTGAATGAGGTGAAAGTGGCTGGCACAGCAGTTGATGCAGACTGCAGAAAAACGCAGTGCAGTGCCCCAAGTAAGCAAGTAGGAAACGTAGAGGGGAGGAAGCTGGCTGAGAGGCATTGGAGGGAAAACACAGCATGCTACAGTCAGTGGGCTGACCATGACCCTGGATTGGAAATAAGTGCCCTGGCAGAGTCAGTGAATGAGGCAGCAGAGAGAAGGATGGCTGTCACTCACAATCTTGCAGCATTGCTATACATCCCCCCAGCTTATGGGTACCACACTGACCCAGATAATAAATTCAGAGCAGCGTGACAGGATTTGCTGCTGTGGTGTCTGAGAAAGTAGGATAGCCCTCCTGATCACCACACCCCCCACCAGGACCACTAGTCCCGTGTCAACTAATCGAGGTTCCAAATTGCCCCTCTGAGACATGGTTTTTGCAAATGTGCAGGATCACACATGAAGGGCAATTCTGGCTTGCAGTATCTGACATGCTGTGCAGCTAGGGTTTAACTATTGTGCCTGTGGCTTAAATTCTGAAAGGCCCCAGTAATGGTGAACGGGTCCACCTCTGGTAAACTCAAGAGCAGTGTCATGCTAGCGGGCTGAATAATTAATAAATCAACAACAGAAAATTGCGTGTAGAAAAACCACCAGGGCTTACAGAGGGAAGCTATTCATGAAACTCCAAGAAATTGACACTTAACCAAAATGTCAAGAAAATCAGCCCGTAGGCATTGAACAAGACCTTTGCTACATAGACTAAGGCATAAGGTACAATGCAATTCCTCTTTGATTTCATCTTAAATTTTATAAAGGATGAATCTGCATCAGAGGAATATAAAATTCATCAAGACGTACTTGTCAGGCAGAACAAAAGGTTTAAATATTGCTTGGGTGTGTAACCCTCAGTGTACACTTATGAACCTGGTTTTGCATATCTGATAACAGTGTTTTGCAACACAATAGAAGAAATAGGAAGCAGGTGTAGGCCATTCAAGTCAAGGCTGCTCTGACATTCAATAAGGTTGTAACTGATCTGCCCTAGGCCTCAAGTCATCTTTTGGGCCAATGCCTATAGCTCTCAACTCTCCATTATTTCAAAACTCCATCTACTTCCTGTTTGAATACTTTCGCTGATCTAGCTTGGACAACACCATGGGGCCGAGAATTCCGGAGATTCACTGCAATCTGGAAGAAAAATGATTGGATTTTTAAACACTTTTTTTACTCAATTCAACATGTATTTGACTACACATAAAGCTATGAAGAAATAAACTATTCAGATCTCTTGAGTTAACAAGTTAATTTTAATTTTATTTTAAAATAACTCAGTTAAAAGTACAAACATTATTTGAAGGTTTCAGTAGAGTTGCAGATTAATGGTTGTTCTTTCAGTGATAATTCTTCTTAATTGCAATCTGTCATTTTCAAGAAAGAATGCTGTGGAACTTGAAGATACTTTAATTTTTAAATTCTTTCTCTGTGATGTTTTCCAACTTGTAACAGTGATAGGGTCCAAGATTGCAATGAAGTTGGGACAGGCAACTGCTGTCTATTCAAGCCTCCAGGCATTTTTAATATTGCTCCTTTCTGTAACAAATAGACCAGTTTATAATGTTCTTTCTTTCCTGCTGCAGTTTTGGTCATGTTACAGCTGATGAATGCCACAGAATGGACGGCCATACATGTTAGCAAGGAAGTTATGATCTTGCAGTATCAATGGCATCAAGGTGCCATTAAAGCAGTTTGGGGATCTCAACACCTGTGTTTGCTTAATTGGTTTGGGCAGGGTTTCTTTTGTCTCTGTTTTTTCTTGCAAATGAGATGTTTGTGGCTTAGTCTCTGTTTCAACCATGTTAATTCAAAACAATGCCTTAGGAGTATTGTTTAGGCATCAATTTTGTAATTTCCAGCGCAGCTTGGCCACCTGTAGTTCAGCCATATTAAAATAGTGTGACAGTAGCCTGCTTCATTTAGAAGTGTTTTAGTTCCAGAGATTAAGTTGCTTGATGGGATTAAAGTTACTGAATCACAGAATTATGAGGGTGCAGAACGAGGTCATTTGGCCCATCATGTCTGCACTGGCTCTATTGTCTAGTCCTTTTTCTCATATTCCTGAAGATCATTACTATCCAATGCCCTCTTGAGTGTCTCAATTAAACCAGCCTCCAACAGGTTTCCAGGCAGTACATTCCATACCCTAACTACTCACTTTGTGACTTTTTTTTCTGTCACATCACTCTAGTTTTGCATATCACTTTAAATCTATGCCCTTTTATTCTTGTTTCTTTTGCATCCACACATGACAACTTCATGCCAAATGGTTGCAGTGGCCAGCATACATTCATTTCAAGGGGGATCTAGATTAGTACAAAGAAGAAAGAAATCAAAGGCAGTGCTAAAATTATTTGATTAGGTTGGGTGGATGGAGACTAGTGTCAACCATAAACACTGATATATAGGCCAGTACACCTCTTTATGTGCTGTAACGTTTTGTAAGTAATTGAAGGAAAATTACATTAAATTCTTTCCTGCTCTTAGAAAACCTGTAAAAGCATTCTAACCCATTAGCAGTCTTTGACAAGGGTGAAAGGGGAATTGGGAAGACTGAGATGTATCAGACCAAAAGACGGGAAATGAACTCCAACGGCTCAGTCTGAATCTTCAATAAAATGTTGTGCCAGCCTAAGACTCAAATCAGCTTGTTGGTTATTGAAGTTAATTTGGCTGTGAGGATGATGGCTCTGTCTACAATACGATTACCATTTCCAGAAGTCAGCATGTCTGGAAAGAGGCGCCAACAGGTTTAAAGCTGCAGCTGAATATTATTGTTGCTGACCATGCCAAAGCTAAGTGTGAATTAACTTCAAGTATCCTTGCAGGAGATGGCACAAGAGTATAAGAAATTGGAGTAAGGGTATATCATGTGGTTCCTGAGGCTTACTCCCTATTGAATAAGATCACAGCACATCAAATCTACTTTCCAACCCTATCTCCATGTCTTGATTCTCAGTGAATTCAGTTCCTTCCAGGTAGCCATGTCAAGGAAAGCAGATGTAACACGAAGCATTTTGACTAATGAAGGCAGCCAGGTTGTTGAATGTTCTCAAGCTGGCATTCCTCCTTTCACACATGACATACTATGCTTTCAATGAATTAATATAGCTAGTCAGGTGTTAATAAGTTCCATTTGTGCCAATGGACCCTTTTTGGGAATTGAAATCTCTGCACACCTTTAGCTGAAGCCAGAGGAAGGTTACTTCCATTTGACTGACAGTGGACCAGCAGGTGAAGAGAGGACAGTAATGGTGCAGGAGCACCAGCAGGATGTATCTCACTGATTCCTCCCTTGGTTTTTCTAAGATGTTTCCAGTTATTCAAGTTCTCCCTCGGGCACCCACTATAGTTGTATGGGATGGGGTTGATGGAGGAGAAAGGAGGGAGTAAG
This sequence comes from Rhincodon typus, assembly GCF_021869965.1. NCBI lineage: Eukaryota > Metazoa > Chordata > Chondrichthyes > Orectolobiformes > Rhincodontidae > Rhincodon > Rhincodon typus. The sequence goes on from NC_063336.1 coordinate 47,984,750, forward strand.
GTGGGCAGGAAAGGCTACAGAAAAGTTGCTCAAGTATCCCAGACTTTCCATAGTGCAGAATGAAGCCATTCAATCCATTGTGCCTGCACTGGTTCTAATAACCAATGCCAATCTCCTGCCTTTTCCCCAAAACCCTGCACACCATTTCTATCCAAATAATCATGCAATGCCCTCCTGAAAAACTAAATAGTAATTTAATGAAAATTGATGCAGAATTGAGCTTAAAAAACTTCTGTGCTGTGCTTTATCTCCCATTTTAAATATTTTTAAACACAAATGTTCACATTGCACAAATTTGGCAGACATCCAGTGGAACAAAACTGAACCCCAATAAGTACTCACAGGAGATTTTTTTTGATACTTCTTCCCTAAGCCATTGATAGCCTGAGCAATTATCTGTGTCCCTGGTTTACAGACGACTATAGCTGAAGGGAAATCACTTCTTTGCTCACTGCCTGCAAGACTAGGCTCTAACAAGGATTAGCTGGGTTCAGCAGTTTATCATTTATACGATACTAATTTCCAGCAGCTCCAAGAATGATCTTGCTGAATCTGCAATTTGGAAAAAAGTCTGTCTCACCATATTTATGGCAGCAGAGTTGCCAAAGAGGAAATTCTCAGCCAGTTAAATGAGAAAATTTAATCCTACCTACAAATCCTATGAAAATTCAATTGCATGTAGCAGGAAATCACTTTAGATATATCTGTGATTCAGACCAGAGCCACGATGTTTGTTATGGATTCTCACATTTTACAAAGCACTGAGAGGAGGCAATGGCCTTGTGGTATTATTACTAATCCAGAAACTCAGCTAATGCTCAGGGAACCTGGGTTCAAATCCTACCACAGTATGTAGAGTCATAGAGACGTACAGCATGGAGAACAGACACTTTGGTTCAACACATCCATGCTGACCAGATATCCTAAATAAATCTGCTCCCATTTGGCCCATATCCCTCTAAAGCCTTCCTATTCATATACCCATCCAGATGCCTTTTAAATGTTATAGTTTTACCAGCCTCCACCACTTCCTCTGGCAACTCATTCCATACACGCACCACCCTCTGTGTGAAAAAGTTGCCCCTTAGGTCCCTTTTAAATCTTTCCCCTCTCACCTTAAACCTATGCCCTCTAGTTTTGGACTCCCCCAGCCCAGGGAAAAGACCTTGGCTATCCACCCTATCTATGCCCCTCATGATTTTATAAACCTCGATACGGTAACCCCTCAGCCTTCAACGCTCCAGGGAAAAATAGCCCCAGCCTATTCAGCCTCTCCCTATAGCTCTAAACCTCCAACCCTGGCAACATCCTTGTAAAACTTTTCTGAATCCTTTCAAGTTTAACAACATCATTCCTATGGCAGGGAGACCAGAACTGTGCATAGTATTCCAAAAGTGGCCTGACCAATGTCTTGTACAGCCACAACATGACCTCCCAACTCCTACATTCAATGCTCTGAACAATAAAGACAAGCATACCAAACACCTTCTTCACTATCCTATCTAACTGTGACTACACTTTCAAGGAATAGTGCAATTTGAATTCAATAAATGATATGTGGAATTAAGAAACTACTGATGAGCATGAAACCATTGTTGGTTATCAGGAAAACCCAAACTGGCTCACTAACATCCTTCAGGGAAGGAAATCGGCCATCCTCACCTGGTCGCGAGCCACAGCAATGTGGTTGACTCTCAACTGCCCCTTGAAATGGTCTCACAACCCAATCAGTTGTACCAATCACTATGAAGTTTCAATAAAGAATAAAACTGTTTGGACCACCTGGCATAGACCTCAGCACCAGAATAGACAATGGCAGAAAAAACCCCTACGAGCCTGCATATTCCTCCTTAGTAACATCTAGGGGCTAGTGCCAAAATTAGGAGAGTTGTCTCACAGACTAATCAAGCAACAGCCTGACATAGTCATACCCAAGGACTCATACATTACAATGTCCCAGACACCACCATCACCATCCCTGGAAATGATGTGGAGGTGGCGATGTTGGACTGGGATGGACAAGCTCAGAAGGCATGGTATATTGGTGAAAACCATGCAGAGGCTATGACAACAGATAAACGGACACCGCGCAACAATTGTCAGACAGGAATGTTCCGTCCCAGTCAGGGAACACTTCAGCGGTCAAGGACATGCAGCCTCTGATTTTCGTGTAAACATTCTCCAAGCAGCCTTTGAGATACACAATAACGCAGAATCAAACAGCAGAAACTGATAGCCAAGTTCTGTACCCATGAAGACAGCCTCAGCCATGATTTTGGGTTCATGTTGCGCTACAGATGACTCCACCACACTTCTGTATCTGTAAAATCTTCCTTTCTGTCCTGTTTTGACATCATCACCTTGATAAATTGTTATGATCTCTAGACCTTAATTAGTTTGTACAGTTTTAGATTGCTTATTACTTTGGTTAGACCCTTGGCATGTTTCTCTTATACCTATTATGTTATTCCAGTCATTTGGTATGTCTTCAGCATCACTTTATTTTTAATTTTTTGTAGTTATCGCTCTGCCTCATTTAATCAGATTATAGGACATCCTTTCTCTTGTTATTCAGCTATTGACACTTTACTCACACTGTCTGACACTCTTGATCACCTGCAGAGACCTACTATGCAGCCTGTCGACCCTCCACTCATACCAGCAGTATGATCTTTTGATCACTCTGCTTTTAAACTCTGTGTCTGTGTGCTTCCCTCTCACTTCACCTGATGAAGGTGAAATCCTCCAAAAGCTTGTGATTTCAAATAAACCTGTTGGACTACAACCTGGTGTCATCTGACCTTATCCCTGGAAAAGTGACAGCACAGTGTATACAATGGGGAGTGAGTTGCCCTGAGAGTCCTCATCAATGACACCAGACCTCATGAAGTCTCATGGCTTCAGGTTAAACATGGGCAAGGGAACATCCTACTTGTTATCACATATCAGCCTCCTTCAGCTGATGAATCAATACTTCTCCGTGTTGAACAGCACTTGGAGGAAGCACTGAGGGTGGAAAGGGCACAAAATGTGTTCTGGATGATTTCAATGTGCAACACCAAGATTGGCTCGGCAGCAACATGACTGATCGAGCTGGTCAGTTACTGAAGGACATAGCAAGGAACATTTTCAGGGCACAAACTCACTGCTGGTTGGAGTCATACCTGGTGCATAGGAAAATGGTTGAGGTTGTTGGTGGTCAGTCATATCAACTCGCAGACATCTCTGCAGGAGTTCCTCAGGGTAGTGTCTTAGGCCCAACAATCTTCAGTTGCTTCATCATGACCTTCCCTCCATCATAAGGTCAGAAGTGGGGATATTTGCCAATGATTGCACAATGTTCAGCACCATTTACAACTCCTCAGATACTGAAGCAGTCTGTGTTCAAATGCAACAAGATCCAGACAATATCTGGTTTGGGTTGAGACATGCCAAGTAACATTTGCCCCACACAAAATCAGGGCAATAATCATCTCCAAAAAGAGACAATTTAAGCACTGCCCCTTGATAATCATGTTACCATCACTGAATCCCTCACTATTAATATCTTTGGAGTTACAATTGAGCAGAAATTCAACTGGATTGCTGTATAAATACAATGGCTACAACAGCAGGTCAGAAGCTAAGAATACTGTAGCAAGTGACTCACCTCCTGATTCCCTAAAGCTTGTCCATCATCTACAAGACGCAAGTCAGGAGTGCGATGGAATACTCCCAAATTGTCTGGATGAGTGCAGCTTCAACAATATTCAAAAAGCTTGACACAATCCAGGACAAAGCAGCCTGCTTGATTAGCACCACATTGATCCACAAGTGTCCATTCCCTCCACCACTGATGCTCAGTAGGAACAGTGTATTCTATCTACAAGATGCACTGCAGAAATCCACCAAAAATCCTGACTCAGCACCTTCCAAGCCCAAGACCTCTTCTGTCTAGAAGGACAAGAGCAGGTGATATGGGAACACTACCACCTGCAAGGTCCCCTCCAAGCCATTCACCATCTTGGCTTGGAAATCTATCACCATTCCTTCTCTGTCACTGGATCAAAATCTTGGAATTCCCTCCCTGATGAATTGTGAGTCAATCCACATCAGGGAGACTGCAGCAGTTCAAGAAGGCAACACACCACCACCTTCTCAAAGGCAGCTAGGTGTGGGAAATAAATACTGGCCAGCCAGTAATGCCCATGGCCCATGACTAAATAAAAATAAACACGGTGTCTGCCAGTCTATCTCTGTGTGCAGTTATGATCAAGGAAGATTGGTCTTAAATCATAGATTTTATTAGATTACCTTGCCTTGCTTTAGCTTTGTCTTGCTAAAGTTACAGTATTAATAACTGTACATTTTTGCTAAGTTCTAAACTTGGTGTCCAGGATTTGTTATTCATAATGTCCGGTTAGAAACAATTGGGCAATTTTGATGGTCATTACATATTTTAATTTCACTGTGTTGCGAATCCAGCGACAGGAAGGCCAATTTGGTTTGGCTTGCTATCTCTGGTGGTAATATTGTGGAAAATAAGGATATGTGCAAAGCTATTAAATGACTAATGTCATTTAATAGGTTGACTTGTGCTCTCATAAGATGTTAATGATTGTATGATGATGCTTAAACTCACCTTGCACAGCAACAAGCAAGCATTTCTCACTGTGTCCACCTTGAAAATGACCAATGCTAATGAAAGCAAGGATATATTTATTCTATGTTGACCTCCGCTACCTGATTGCTACTGTACTAAAATCAGACAAGTTCACCATTCTTGGTGACTTCAATGCAAGAATTAATGCAGATCACCAAGTATGTGAAGGAGTTATCAGAAAAAAGTAGAGATAGCACGGTAACAACAATGTTCCCCTTTTGCTGAAGATGTGTACTGAACATGAACTCTTCTTTTGAGCTCATAATCAGCCACACAGTTTTCTGACTCCTAAATTCCAAGATATCTTGCATATCATTCTGTTCTTTGCGTCGATATCATCACCAGGAAGACAATCTGCATGTGTCTCTAAAGCCAAGTGCTGCACTAGCTGCTGGCCTGACCATCGTTTTACATCTAATTGAATCACCCAGATCTATCCTCCTACATCCAGGGCATCGAGGTCCAAAACTAGCAATATCCCAATGGCTTGGGCTTGGAAAATGTCATGTAAAGAAGCTCAACTAATTCCACTTGAGCTGCTTTCAAAATCTTCTGAAAATCAGGTGCAGGACAAACAGCTAGACACTGAAGCACTCACCTAAGCTGGGATACAAAGCATCTATGCTATATCAGACAATCAATGCTGAAATGAGCTGGTCACGTAGACAGAACACTTGATAACCACTTACTAATGAAAACAAATCGTCTATATAGAGGTCGGGTCTGGATGAACTTCTTATGGTAGTCAAAGGAAGCACTACAAAGACAAAGGAGTTTTATTCTTGACTTCGCGCTCTAAGGTTAAGTTTACCCAGGACGATTGCATCTGATGTAACCAAATAAACACAGGACAACCTCCTTTGAAAGCAAGTACCTATCAGAGACAGAGGGAAACCCAGGGAGAGGAAATGCCAAGCCAGCAACTCATCTAAAATTCAATCATCTGTATCATCCAGTCCCACGATATTTGCAGAACATTATAGCACATACCAGTTTTAGCGGTTACCTGTGAATCTACTGGAGCCTTGCCCAACACCACACATGGTGAACATGGTTATCTTCACATCCAAGGACAAACAAGATTATCATTACTTACACAAAGCAAAGTTTGCTGCTTTTATTTAAATCTCTTCTTTCCCATGGCAGTCAGTTGATAGTAACAGCTGCTAAGTTTATGCAGCAAATTGCGTGATTTCTCTATGGGGTTGTCTGGCTTGTTCAGTCAGTAAGTTGTTGATTTTCATAGGCAGGTTTTGGCTGTGGTATCATGTCCACTGTGTCTGAGCTGGCTGAATCACAACTCACCTGCGAAGTTCAACAGCTGTCAGAAAATGTGACCTTTCTTCACCCGCTCTGGGCTGAATTTAGATCCAAGCCTCCAAACATGAAGAGCAGACATTTATACCAAATCACCAACTGTTTTCTGTCTTTACCAAAATGTCTTGGTTAGCAATGCTACTTGCTTTATCTTGTATTTTAAGCCAATATTATTTCCTGCTCATTGAGCTGACTGCCTCGTATATTTTAAATGTGGGTGTCTGCACATACACTATCCCTGAGGCTGCTTGGTTCTATTCCCTCAGAAAGGGTCTTCAACTCCTTATGTATTGTAACGTTCCTTTATTTACATCTACGCACAGTAAATTATCAGAAGTAGCTCTCTAATGTAGGGTCTTAAGGCCTCTCTCTTCACAGTCTCGTTCTAGACTGGTGTTGTTTTCCTTACAAATATCAGAGTGATGTGATCAGTTATACCATCATAATTGATAGCAATGTCATTATAACACACGACCTGAGGATAAAGACAAAAGGCTTACTTTAACATTTTGTAGAAATGAGAGCTTATTGATTGGCCATTCATTATAAATGCATCAATTAAACAGTAGGAACCAATATTGTCATTTAAGTACAAATTAATGAAAGCAAAAGGACTGTCTGCTTTTGACCAAGGCACCTTGCTAACATCCATGGACCAGTACCAAAATTGGTAGAGCTGGGTCACTGAAGAGGTAACAACAGCCTGACATAGTCATTTTCATGAATTCATATCTTACACACAACGTGGCAAACTCCACCATCACCATCCCTGGGTATGTTCTGTCCCAGGCCCAGCAGAGGTGGCAGCACAGTTACGTACAGTCAGGAGAGAATTTTCCTTGGGAATTCTCAGCATTGATTCTGAGATTCTGGACATCATAAAGCCTCATGGCATCAGGTGAAACATGAGCAAGGATGTCTCTAGCTGTTTACCACATGATGTGATCCTATACAGTACAGAGAAGCCTATTTGATTGGCACCATGTTCACAAAAACTACCTAAAAACTCAATAGCAGCACTGTATACCATCTACAAGATGCACTGCAGAAATTCACCAAGGCTCCTTAGACGACTTTGGAAGATTCCTTAATAGCCAGGAAAGGTAAGAGCATTAAAGCCTGCTAATTCACTATAAAACTGACCCCCAGTCACTCACAATGACACTACATCAAACACCCCTCATTCCATTCAATCTAGAACTAGGGATCATAGTTTAAAACTAAAGGCGTGTCCATTTAAAACCCAGATGAGGGAACATTTTTTTCTCTCTAGGAGGGTTGTGTGTCTTTGGAATTAATTTCCTGAAAGGTAGTGGATGCAGAATATTTAAATGTTTTTAAGGCAGAGGTAGATAGATTCTTGATTTCCAAGGGGATGAAAGATTATTGGGGATATGCAGGAATGTAGAGTTGACGTTAATATCAGATCAGCCATGAATCTTATTGAATGAGTAGTGCAGATTCAAAGGACTGAGTGGTCTACTTTTGTTCCTTGTTCATTTTTTCTACTTCACTTCTGTTATGCCATCCACTTCTACCTCTTACATCTCATCTGCTGTTGAAAACAATATCCATGCTTGAAGTTATGTCCAGACTTGACTGGTGTAATTTTTGTTGACCAGACTGTCATCTTCCACCACTCATTAAGGTCCATCAGAACTTGACTGTCCACATCCTAACATACTGTCCTCTTTGCTCCAGGCCAACACTGCATCATTTCAAAATTCTCATTCTCCTGTTCAAATCAAAGACCTTATTCCTCTTTATCTCTGTAACCTCCTCCAGCTCTACAAATCTGCAGGATCTCTACACTCTTTTACTTGTTGTTGCTTATCCATTCCACTATTTCCCTTGTCCCTTCATTGGGCACTTTCTGTGTTGTAGATTCTGGAGTTCACTCACCAACCCTCTCCACTCTTTCTCTTCTTTTGAGAAGCTCCTTAAAACATATCTCCTTGAATAAGCTTTTGACCAAGTTACCTGAATGACTCGTTAATTAACTAAGTGTCAAATTTAGTCTAAGTATGCTGTGTGAAGTGTCTTGGGACATGTTGCTGTACAAAATGTGTTATATAAATACAAGTCTTTTTAGATAATCAAAATCACTGAAGTGCAAAATGGAACTCATACAATTGTCAGGGCTATTCACAGTAGATCAGGGTTACCCTCTATATCCATGGTAATATAGTTTCTCTAAAGGTGCCCTGATATTGAAGGATAACCCACCCCTATCCCCTATCACCTCCATGACTTTGGCACTAAATCAGTGTGTGTGTAAAACAGCCATGGCTGTGCACATTGTTTTCGATGATTCCAGAGCAAAATTCTGTGCGTACATATATGCTCCAAATGAATGTAGAGTTGAATACATTCATAAGAATACTGGAGGGGACACTAACCTTGATCTTGCTCTTGACACCAGTGCACCTCTTTCTACCAGGCCCAGGAAGTCATTGATTGAATTGACTCAAGGAAGAATCACTTTACGCTCCATTGGCACTCTGAACTTTTACCAGATGGTCATCCTTAGGCCCAAATAATATCAACCCCTCTTGAGGTAATCATGGGTCCATTGAGAAAACCATTTAACAGCAGAGAGACACATGAGCTCTGTGTACCTTCTACAGTAGGAGCTTTCACCCTTCAGCATCAAACAGGACAATATGTCTCCTCCGTGCCTTTCATGACAAACTGCAGCCATTTAACTTTCTAAGCAGGTATTATTCTCCCATTTAAGTGTGTTTTAGATCAACCTCCATGGGCATAACAATAAATTATTCAAAAAGGGAGCCTGCCTTCTGTCACAAGATTCAACACAGAATAACCATGGGCTATGGTCACAGACTTGCCAGCACACTCCTAAAATCATTTCTCACTCAAAATCAGGGCTCCGTACTGACCATAGCTGTGGTTCAAATAGGCTGCTGTTTCAGCTATTGCTTCTCAACATGGCCACAGCATGAAGCTGATGGTTCCAAGCTGTCCAGTCCTTCATTTCTAGAAGGTTGAAAATGATTCAGATTTACATGGAAAGAGGGTTTTATCATGAAACTCAAAAAAAACAAACAAGTTAATTTTACCAGTGTCATTGATCTGATTTAGCACAGTGTTTAATCCCTTCTTGTAATTTTGAGTTTAGTGATAGTATGAAATGACAAGCGAGCAAGAAGTTACAAAATTCAAAACTAAGTGGCCAGTGTGGTGACACAGTTCATTTTAACAGCTCACATCAGCAATTGAACAGTGATTTGGTTTTGTGTAGTTTTGGAAAGAAAAATAGGGTGAGACGGAAAACAGCTGGCAGACCTGTTGCTGACCCATTCTCACCTGAAGCTAAATGTAACAGTAAAGAAAGAGTAAAATTCGACACCTATTTTTTCACTGCTCTATGCCATTTCTTACCTGGGTCTTTTTGTTCTCATCTTCCTTCATATATAGAAGTGTGTGTTATATATATAGTCTTCATATATCACGACTTGCCTCGCAGGAATGTTCATGTGTATATACTGTATTATTGACGAAGTGCAAAATGTCTGCTTATCCAACACAGCTATTCATCCCACCCACACAGATACTGAATTGCTTTGGAAGATTTTTGCATTTCCATTGTACACACATAAGCAGCCAGGTATTGTCAGAGTTGGTCTCTGACTTCTAATCTCTCTAAGGAGCTTACCAACCTCGGTAGGTAAGTACAAGGAGAGAGGTGACTATACTTCAACTATTGTGAAGCTTGATAGGGAAGGCCGGATATTCCTGCTGTGAAAGGGTTTATAACTGAACTGAACGCCAGTCTTTCAAGAGAGAAACAATAAAGAGGAATTAGATGAAGTTCTTTATATCCCAGACTGACAGAATCAGATGTGACTTGCTTGTACTCTGTGTGACAAATATCGGGAACAGTGCAGTGTTAATTGAATCAGCTTTGATAACAGCTTATTTGAAAGGTATGCCAGGTTTAAGCTACCAAGTCTAGAACAAAATCTTGGTGTTTACAGTTACACAAACCCTGATTCATTTGACATGGCAGACAGCATTAAGTTACCAGTCGCTGTTTGCTAGGCTGGCTTTTGAGAGTCAGCAGAGTTGAAAACTCAACATAACCTTGGGAGTTTTTGTTCCTCATTAGTACAATAAGTTTGGAGAATCCTGTGGGAGGCAGAAAAAGTACAAGTTCCTTAACTTATCGCATTCTAAAATTTAAATTTCCTGATCTGGTTGGCCAGTGATGCATTTTGTGCCATATATAAAGCATGAGAGCCTTTTTTACCAATTTAAATCAGATTCCAAATACTGATTAATGAGGGAGCCTGTGATTTTCTGCATCTGCAATGCATTAATCTTTCCTATTTTAAATGGATGTTAAAGGATAGCCATGTTCTTGCATGTGGAGAACAGATTCCTTCAAGCTACATCGCCTTTTGTTGCCACAACTTGAAACCAATAAGGATTGCTTTCATTGTGCCCCACTAGATTTAATGGAAAAGAATGGAAAAAAAGAAAAAAAAAGAATAGTTATAGCACAGAAGGAGGCCATCTGGCCTGTTGTGTCCATTTGACTTTCTGAAAATGCAACTCTGGCATCCTCACTCCCTAACCTTTACCTCTTGGCTGTCCTTTTTTTTTGCTTATAGACTTGTCCAATTTCCTTTTGAAAGCCATCACTGACTCTGATCCAATCCACACTCTCTGGCAGTGCATTCCAAATCCTAATGACTTGCTGCAATAAAAAGATTTTCTTCATGTTGCCATTGGTTTCTTATTGCCAATAACCTTAAATCAGTGTCTTTTCCAGTTCTCAACTCTAATACTAATTTTAACAGTTACTCTCTGATTACCCCTCATGTTTCCTTTCTCTAAGAAAGAACAGTCCCAATTTCCCCATGGTTGAATTAGACAGATTTTTTTTGATCTGCAGGAGAGTCAAAGGCTATAAGGGTCTGGCAGGAAATTGAAGTTGAAACCACAATCAGATCAGACAAGATCCTATTGAATACCAGAGCAGGCTCAAGGGGCAGAATGACCTACTCCTGCTCTCATTCCTTATATTCTTATGATCTTAATTTATTCAGCCACTTTATACTATGTCAATACTTTTAATGAAGTGAATTTTCCAAGTGGACGCAAGTCCAACTGGAACTGGGTTTGAGCTTGTATTCAGCCAAATAAATCTGCACTTATTTTGTATAGTACTTCAGCTTCAGTTTCATTATAATGTTGTGAGTGAACTACAAGCAGCACAAAGCCCATGCAGCAGCTCTGGGAAGGTTGAAAAGGAACAGTATAGAAGGCAGGTATCACTTTCATTGCAGCAAACAAATTTCAAAGAAGCAAAAACTTAAGAAAGCAGTGACCCAACATTTTCAGAGGAAGTTGACAATTTATAGAAGAGTACAGGCCAGAGGAGAGAGAGCACCATTTGCCACAGTAGGTTTTCGATTCGAAAGTAATTGTTCACCAGGAACAGAGGGGGGTGTTCAGGGCAATGATATACCAAGCTGGATATCTCCACCCAAAGCCCAGCAATGCTGAAAGAAAATAATGATCTCATCAAGTCTGGTAAGGCAAGAGGCTTAACTTCTAAGAATGAACTGTACTAAACCTGTTTGGGATTTACAACAACCTCTGTCTTAAGTTAACACTGTGTTAACTTCTTTTAATCATTTCCTATTAGTGGTCACAAGGCAGCCTTTATGTCCTTATTCATCAATGGCAGAGGTTTTCTTTTCCAAGTATTTGAACTCCAGTAAATCAGAATAAAATTCACTGTTTCATTTGCCTGTTAGATCCTCAGTAAAGAAAAATCTACTTTTAATGTCTGCTTTTTCAAAGAAAAAAGTCTTTAACTATTGGAGCACCTCAGCTGATAGCTCTCTGAAATATTGGCATTTCATCCACTGTGACACTCAAATTCCGAAACCCAAGTGCAAGAGGTTCTAAGTTATTTTACAGGCTTAAGGATATATGCAAACTTCAAGTTTTTACTTGATCCTTGCCATGTATAAATTAATTCATAACTTTTCTAAATTGCACTGGTAACTGACCTTCAAAAACTATAATGCATTTTAAGGTGTCCTGTGATTTTGATAAACTCTATGTTGATGGATTAACAAAGACCATAAAACAACATAAGTAGTCCATCAAGTATACTCTACTATACAATGAGATCATAGCTGATAATCCTCAAATCTACTTTCCTGCCTTTTCTCTATAACCTTTGATTCCCATAACAACTTCAGACTATGACCACTGTCTTCTATTTTGATTACAACATCCTCATCCCCTCTCAAGAACTCATTTGTATGATTTGCCGTCAGTTGGATTTTTCCTGCTATTATCAACCACAATTAACACCTTCTATTCATCTATATCTCTTCTCCATGATATTAGCACTCCCTTTGTCTTTTGCTCTGGGCACCTTTACCATCTGTTCCAATTGCTTCTCCTCTCCCTGTTTTCAATAGCATAAAAGAAACTATCACTTCCCTAGTCCTCTTCAGTTCCAAAGAAAAATCATATTGTACTCAAAACATTAGCTTTATTTCTTTCTCTGTAGATGCTGCCAGATATGCTGAGTTTTGTCAGCACTTTATTTTTCCTTCAGCTCTCCAGCATCTGCAGCACTTTGCTTTTATTTGAATATTTTCATAAATCTGTTCCACTCGTATACAGAGACTATTTATAACATTCAGCAGAAAGACAGTTCCCAAGAAGTCATTGAACAGAAACGCTAACTCTGTTTCTCTGCCCTCAGATGCTGAGGTTGTTCAGGATTTTCTTCTTTCAATGCAGCAATAAAACAGGACAGGTGTTATCTCTGCAAATGCTGAAGCAACTGTCAGATTGTAAGGAGGTGACTCTTACCCTGTCATGCATGAGTCATCAAAAGTGTAGGCAAAGATATGTTTTGAGGTATTTTGCCATCATCCAACAATATCCCCCATCTATAGTCATCCTTCATGCAACAATTCCCTTTTTAAATCCCCTCAGCAGAGGTTGTATGAATGTTCTTTGAAGGAAAACAATGTAGCAGTGGATAATCCTCATTGGAATTCATTCATAACCTCAGATTTTTGCATCAGTCTCACTGCTTTGCAGCATCTCCATTTAAATCACTTTCTTCTTTCCTTCATTTTTCCTTAGGGCATGGAGGCAAAGTCCTGTTACATGTTATCTTCTCTCTGGAGGGCGTACAGCAAATGGCAATTTATCATTTGATAGTACAGAGCCTGCATATTGCCGAAAAAAGACATATTTTTTGAACCTTTTGTCTTGCAACGATTAGCACAATTCACAAGAATACTAATTTAAGGGTAAAACCAATGTTCTTACTGCATGAGAGAACAGTGCTGATTGATGGATCACTCGGAATCATAAAATAATCTAGGCTCTGTCAATTACTACAGAATGTTAATATCCTTTGTACTCCCTGAATAATGGACATTAATGTGTAGGATCAAGTTTCTGAAGTCTGAAATCAACTGAGCATTTAGAAAGTGATATTCTTTTTTTATTATCAAATGAAACTTCTGTTGAGGGCATGGTCCCCATATCCCAGGGTGAGCCTGTCTCTAGCTAGTTTCCTGGCTTCAGCACTTTAGTTTTTTGGATAATGGTTTTTCAAGTGGGAGAAAGTTGGATTTCACTCCAACTCAAGGAGGAGGTCCTGCCTTAAGTGCCCGACAGTGCCAAGCAAGTGCAGTGGCCATTGCTAGTACTGCAGGTAGGACAGGAGGTGGAGTTCAATGATTGAGCTGAACACTGAGGGAAATCGGAAATTTCTCTAGGGCCAGGCTGACAGTCTCTGGCGAAGGACAATAGGGTGGGATCATGTTAAACAGGAGAGGAGCTAGTGTGGGTGTGCAAAGTAAAATTGTGGGGGAAGGACATTGTGGACCAAGAAATAAGGCACCCCTCCATTCACTGGCCACCAGCTCATCGGGCTCTAAATTGGGTGCAGGCCTTTTCCACCACCTATTTACAGCATAATCTTGTATCTTCATAATCCATGTTCTCTAACCCTTAGAAGGTTAAGGAAAGCAGATAGGTGAGTGCACCATCAACTGCAAGTTCTGCTGCAAACCATATCATCCTTTACTTCAAATCATATTGCCGTTCCTTCACTGCCCCAGGGTCAAAATCGTGGCATTCCCTCCCAAGTAGCACTGAGTGTACTTACACCTATTCTGCCGCAGCATTTAAAGATGGTAGCTTGTCACCACCTTTTCAAGGCAATTAAGGATAGACAATAAATGCTGACTTAGCCAATGATGCCCACATCCCGTGAGTGATTAGATAATTAAAAAAAAACATGCATTTGACGTAGCAGTCATACTGATCATTCATTCCATCCATAGTTATGCCTCAAAAATTGTCTATATTAGGAATTGAGCACAGCGGGCTTGAGCCTTGATTTCCCTGACCAATGTACACCAGCAAAGAATCTCTTCATCACTGGAAGATCCTTGAGAATTTACCATCACAGATGTTTACCCTTCATCTGGAAATTTTAAATGAGAAAAGTTCACATCCCATTGGACTTCTTAGCTATACGAATATCAGAACCATTCCAATTTGTTATATTGTATAAATTCTTAAATTGTGACATCATTTTTTGTTCGCAAATTAATACACCACAGATGCTTGAGTAAAATCCAGCCCTTTTGATTCAAAGTTGCTAAATTCAATTACTTGATAATTTAATTCTTTCAGCAATATATTTCCATTTTCCAATGTTATTTACATTGCTTTATTCCAATTATTAGATAATTCAATCTTTTGTGCAAAAACATCTTTAAATTATTGATGTACTTTTTAGAGCTAGCTTTTCTGATTTGAATTGGTTTATTTAGTAACTACAAAAACCTCTTATCACTTGATCTGATGGTGAAGTATTTATAGCTTTTTCTGCTGTTTATTTATCTCAAAGATCGTTCTCATTATTTAGAGAAATATGAAGAGAGAGAAAATGGGAGCGCAGAGAAGGAAGGAAGTAACAGGGAGGCTCCCTTACACAGCACTCTTTTCAAAGATTGCAGAAAATAATGGTCAAGACATTACAGGCTCACCATAAATAGAGGTTCATTGGGGAAATCATACAATCATAGAAAGATTCAGCACACAGAGGCCATTATCCCAATGTGCCTGTGCTGGTCGGCAATATTCTAACTATTATACTTGTAGGTCTGCTTACACCACTCTTTTAGGCAGTATATACCAGATCCAACAATTTGCTGTATAACCTCTTGTCCTTTTTTCAAACTGTGCCCTCTCATTACCTAACTAGTTGTTATAGGAAACAATTTCTCCTTATTTACACCATCAAAAGTATTCATGATTTTGAATACCTCTCTCAAACATTTTTCATAACCCCCTCTGCTTAAGGAAGAAAACCCCCAGTTTCTCCAGTCTCTTCACATATCCAAAAGTGCCCATCCCTGGTACCAATCTAATAAATCGTTTTGACATCCATCCTAAATTGTGGCCTTCGGAATCGAAGACTGAAGGCCTATTTTACAGGTTCAGCAAAACTGCTTTTTTTTCCCTCTGTAGCTGTATTAGTAAAGTTATTCCTAATGTAAATCCTTAAGTATGCTCAACCTCATAGCCAACTTCAAGGATTTGGGTACATACAGTCCTGACTCTTTCATTTGCTGCATTCCCCTCTACTTTAAAATTGTACCATTTAGTTCATGTTGCCTCTTCTCATTCTTTCTACTAATGTGGATCATCTCACATTTTTCCATGTTAAATTTCGCCCATTATGTTCTTCCCCAATTTGCTAGTTCATGTCCTCTTGAAAATTATTGGAATTCTCAACATTGTTTATTATAATTCTGAATAGGGTACCATCTGCAAATTTGGTCATAACTTCTGTGAATATTCTAATCAACTCTGAGAAAATGGGAAAAAGAGAAGAAAATAGTGAATCAGAATCTGAAAGGTAAGGAGAATCATCGTCATATTGGACAGCCTCCAATTAAAGAACAGAAACATTGACTGGAATGATTTCTTCCCGTCTAACATGGGATATTCTGTCCCCACAGAGGTTTGTCCTTCTTTTTCAAATTCAGGCATAAGTTGCAGTTCGTCCCTGCCTCCCTAACCTGTTCTTCCACCCACCTATCCCCTCCTCCCACCTCAAGCCGCACCTCCATCTCCTACCGACCAACCTCATCCCGCCCTCTTGACCTGTCCGTCCTCCCTGGACTGACCTATCCCCTTCCTAACTCCCTACCTACACTCACCTTTACTGGCTCCATCCCCGCCTCTTCGACCTGTTTGTTTCCTCTCCACCTATCCTCTCCTCTATCCCTCTTCTATCCGCCTCCCACTCTCTCCCTATTTATTTCAAAACCCCCTTCCCCTCCCCCTTTTCTGATGAAGGGTCTAGGCCCGAAACGTCAGCCTCTCTGCTCCTATGATGCTGCTTGGCCTGCTGTGTTCATCCAGCCCTGCACCTTGTTGTCATAAGTTGCAGATTGACATGTTAGGGGAAAGGGCACTTCTAGAGTTTAACCAGCTAAAAGCACGCAGCTTGTTATTGCATGGTAAATGTGTTGCTATATAAATATAAGTTCCAGTTGTTTCATAACTAATAGCCTATCATGAAAATTCAAAGAAGAGCCTAGCAAAACATACAAAAAATAAAAGATATACATATTTTATTTGTTAATCTTTTCCGATCTAGTTTAGTGAGAAAGAATGTAGAGACATTGAAACATAGAAAATGAGAACAGGAGAAGGCCATTCAGCCCTTTGCGCCTGCTCAGCCATTCAATATAATCATGGTTAATCATCCAACTCAGTACCCTGTTCTGGCTTTCTCCCCGTACCCTTTAATCTGTTTAGTCCTAAGAACTGTATCTAATTCCTCTTGAAAACATTCAATGCTTTGGCCTTTGTCGCTTTTAGTAGCAGAGAGTTCCACGTGCTTACCACTTTTTTGGATGAAGAAATTTCTCCTCATCTCAGTCCTAAATGGCCTACCTTGCACCCTTAAACAATTTTACAAGCACCTGGAAAAAATGAGTCCATCGGTTGTCCCCATTTTGCATGTCACATCAATTTGTGGAAATTAGGCAGATACAATTCATTGTGACTGACTGATTCAAATATCTGTTCAATGATCAAATATCGAGAATTTGGAACAAATTCAAGTCAGTTCTGACAGGAAAATCTTTTGTCTTTCATTCTTTGCTTAGCTGGAACACATTTCAGCTGAGGCTGTAAAAACTTGAAAAGGTATTAAGAAGCAAGGGCTTGTTTTGTTCACTTACATTCAGTCATTGATTATTTAGTCTTCTATTGGATAGATAGAGTGGAAACACATTTTGCATTCATTGCTGTTTAATCTTATATTCTCAATAAAAATAGTGCATGAGTTTTGATTGAAATCAAACCACTATTCACACCCAGACATTGTTAACAAATCCAACGTAGAATTAACTGCAGCATTCACTTCTGTGACTCATGGCAAGGTCATCTCACGACAGTCTTTCTGAAGAAGAGTAAATTCCCCAATTATAAAAACAAAGTGGTTTTGCTGCATCAGACATTACCTTGCTTCACTTCAATTTGAGTCCACGCCTCTTCTCATTAACTTTCTTTAAGTGATTATATTATCTCCCCCCAGGGCACACAAATGCTACAGGACTTAGCACGACAAAGCAATAAAAAGTGAACAATTGGAAATAAAGCACAGAAACAGGATGGTGAATTAACTCTTTACTATCCCATCTCTACCAGTAATGTGTTGTAAAATTTATTACCACAGGAAGACAATAGTTCACATCACCATCATATTTTCCATTACCAGCAACTGATATTCCATTTCTGGTACAAGTAGTGGAGCTGTAAATGTGTTTAAATCAAATTTATTCTTTTTTTTCTTAACTTGAAGAATCTTAATCCTTTTGCAGAAATCATGCAACACTCAATTTCCTCTGAACACATGACTAAAAAGCTCTGATCCATTTTTGGAAGTGATAATTACTATTTGAAATTTCAAGTGTGAAATTCAATTGTAGGAAATATATGTTTATTTTGTTAGAATTTTATGTAATGTGCTGTTTTCTTTGCCATGTCACTCCTGATTGCTAAGAGAAAAGGGCAAACTGAATAGCTGCAAGCTCAGTAAATTAGTAACAGTAGCTAGAGTCAGTTGTCAGAGGATTTAGACTTTGGGTCCATTGACTGTGTACTAAAAGGTCTCCTGTGATTCCACTTCAGAATTAAAGACAAATGAACAAACACAGAAGTACGATCGATCCTAAAGATCAACCATCAACTTTAAATTTAGTAGAAGACAGATCTCACTAGGAACTACAGATAACTAAACCAAGAAACAACCAATGAGAGAGCTCTGTACTTGTAAGCCTCTTAAAGAACATAAAGTTTCAGAAGACCTGGTAAATTTAAGGAGGGGAGCAGAAATCCCAAACATTCTTTCCCCTAAAGCAGATTATAAAACACAGCGCAGGCATCAGTATATGAGAAAAAAATTAAGATCTAAAGGAATAGTGGTCACATTAATTAAAGTACCAATGTGTAATATAAGAACTTCCAAAGAAAATGAATGATTGATGAGAATTCCTAAAAGGTGTATCTGAGTGAAATTTAACAAAAAGGGAGATAGAGAAATGAAAGTTAGGTATTGAAAATAATGGAATTCATTCCCATTTGATGTTTCTGATTAAAAATATGGTTTAAAACACACGTTCAGTGGTAGAAAGGTTGTTTATTTATCGACAAGCTCAAATAAAGGGTTCTGTCTGTCTAGAAACAATTATCAAGGGGACTTCAATATGTAAGTAGACTGGGAAAATCAGGTTAGTAGAGGATCTCAAGAAAAGAAATTTGTACAATGTCCATAAGTCTTTTTTTGGAGCAGCTTATGGTAGTCCCCACTGGGGAACATGCAATTCTGGATTTGGTGATTCGTAAGAGGCAGACTTGATTAGGAAGGTTAAGTTGAAGGAACTCCTATGGACAGTGATTATAATATGATGGAATTCACCCTGCAGTTTTAGATGGAGAAGTTGGAATCAGATGTAACTGTATTACAATTGAGTAAAGCTAACTACAAAGACATGAGGGAGGAGCTGGCCAGAGTTAATTGGAAGGGGAGCCTAGCAGGGAAGACAGTAGAGCAGTAATGGCAGGAGTTTCTGGGCATAATTCAGGAGGCAGAGCAGAAATTTACCCCAAGGAAGAAGAAACATGCTAAGGGGAGGATGACGAAGTTGTGGCAGTCAAGGGAAGTCAGGGGCAGCATAAAAGCAGAAATAAAAGCATAAGATGTTGTACAGATTAGTGGGAAGCCAGAAGATTTGGAGCTTTTAACAACCAGCAGAGCATAGCTTAAAAAGCATTAAGGGGGGAGAAGATTAAACATGGGGGTAAGCTAGCTTGTGATATGAAAGGAGATTGCAAGAGTTGTTGCTTACATATATAAAAAGTAAGAGAGAGACGAGAGTAGACATTGAACCCATATAAAAGCTAGAGAACCCAAATAAAGCTAGAGAAGTAGTAATGGAAATAAAGAAATAGTGAAGGAACTGAATAGGTACTTTACATCAGTTTTTGCAGTGGAAGCGGCCAGCAACGTACCAGAACTTCAAAAGAATCTGTACATATCACTAAGGAGAAGATACTGGGGAAGCTGAAACATCTGAAGGTGGATAAATCACCTGGACCAGATGGACTACACCCCAAAGTTTGGAAGAATACAACTGAGGAAGTTGTGGAGGTATTGATGGTGTTCTTTCAGGCATGACTGTAGTCAGGGAGGGTCTCAAAGGACAGGAAAATGGCTAATGTAACTCCCTTTTTAAGAAGGAAGTGAGACAGAAAACAGGAAATTATAGGCCAATTAGCCTGACTTTACTCCTTGGTAAGATTTTAGAGTCCATTATTAAGTATGAGATTGTGAAATACTTGGAAATGCGTGGTAAAATAGGATTAAGTCAGCATGGCTTCATCAAGAAGAAGTCATGTTTGACAAATCTGTTCGAATTCTTTGAGGAGATGACGAGGAAGTTAGACACTGAAAAACCACTGGATGTGATCCATTAGTAATTCCAAAAGGTCTTTGACAATATGCTGCATAGAAGGCTGCTAAATACGATAAAAAGAGCCCCTAGTATTAAAGGCAGGGTACTGGCAGAAGGGAGAGAGTAGGGCTAAAGGAGACCTTTTCAGGATGGCAGCCAGCAATGAGTAGAGCTCCATAGGGGGTCAGTGTTGTGGCCACAACTATTCATGTTATACATTCACAATCTGGATGAAGAAACTAAGGGCATTATTGCTAAGTTTGCAGATGGCACAAAGATAATTGGAGGAACAGGTAATGTTGAGGAAGTGGGCAGACTGCAGAGAGAATTTGACATGCTGGAAGAATGGGCAAGGAAGTGGCAGATAGAATACAATGTGGGAAAGTGTGAGGTTGTGCACTTTGGTGGGAAGAATAGAGACATAAATTAATTTCTAAATAGACAAAGGCTTTGGAAATCTAAAGCACGAATGGACTTGGGAGCCCTAGATCAGGATTCTCTGAAGGTTTACGTGCAGATTCAGTGGCAGTTAAGAAGGCAACTGTAATTTAGCATTCATTCAAGAATGCAAGAGCAGAGATGTACTGCTAAGGCTGTATAAGACACTGGTCAGGCTGCATTTGGAATATTGTTAGCCGTTTCGGGCCTTGTATCTAAAGAAAGGTGTGTAAGTGTTGGAGGGGATCCAGAGGAGTATTAAGAGAAGGATCCTGGGGATGAAGGGCTTGTCGTATTAGGAGCAGTTGAGGACTCTGTGTCTGAACTTGGGGGAGTTTAGTCGGATGAGGGGCATCCAAGAGGCTAGATGTAGGGGAGTCCAAGACCCAAGGGCACAGCCTCAGAGTGAAGGGATGAAGCTATAAGATTTTTGATCGGTGCTGGGTGGTCCACTGCTTTTTGTCATTTATATAAATGATTTGGATGTGAACATAAGAGGTATAGTCAGTAAGTATGTGGATGACAAGACAATTGCTGCTGTAGTAGACAGCGAAGAAGGTTACTTCAGAGTATAACGGGACCTTGATCAGATTGGCTAATGGGCTGAGGAGTGGCAGATGGAGTTTAATTTAGATAAACGTGAGGTGCTGCATTTTGGAAAGGCAAATCAGGGTTGCTGAACAAAGAGACCTTGGAGTGCAGGTTCATAGTTCCTTGAAAATAATGTCCCAGATAGACAGGATGGTGAAGAAGGCATTTGGTACACTTGCCTTTATTGATCAGTGCATTGAGTATAGGGATTGGGAGGTCATGTTGCGGCTGTACAGAACATTGGTTAGGCCAATTCTGGTCTCCCTGCTATAAGAAGGATGCTGTGAAACTTGCAAGGATTCAGAAAAGATTTATAAGGATGTTGCCAGGATTGGAGAGTTTGAGCTACAGGGTGAGGTGAAATAAGCTGGGGCTATTTTCTTTGGAGTGTTGGAGGCTGAGGGTTGACCTCATAGAAGTTCATAAAATCATGAGAGGAATAGATAGGGTGAATAGCCAAGGTCTTTTCCCCAACGTAGTTGAGTCCAAACCTTGAAGGCTTAGTTTTAAGATGAGAGGGGAAAGATTTAAAAAGGATCTAAGGGGCAGCTTTTTCATACAGATGGAGATGTATGTATGGAATGAGTTTCCAGAGGAAGTGGTGGAGGCTGGTACAATTACAACATTTAAAAGGCATCTAGATGGTACACGAATAGGAAGGGTTTAGAGGGATATGGGCCAAATGCTGGCAAATGGAACTAGATTGATTTAGGGTATCTGGTCAGCATGGAAGAGTTAGACTGAGGGGTCTGTTTCCGTTCTGTACAGCTCTATGACTCTATGGATGTACCTGAGACAAGAAGGAATTTCTTCAGCCAGATGGTGGTGAATCTATGGAACTCATTGCCACAGAATGCTGTGGAAGCCAAGTCATTGCGTGTATTTAAGACAGAGATAGATAGGTTCTTGATTAGTAAATGGATCAATGGTTATAGAGCGAAGACAGGAGAATGGGGTTGAGAAACATATTAGCCATGATCGAATGGCAGAGCAAAATTGATGGACTAAATAGCATAATTCTGCTCCTATATTTTATGGTCTTATGGAAACTTGCAAGAACAGATATAAGAAGGAGTTTATTAAAGAAAATGGATAGTACTTCTTTGGACTGTAAGTCACCATAGATGAGGAACAAAGTTGAAGCTATCACTAAACTTTGAGGATGAACTAATAGGGAGTGTAGTGATTGGAATGAGGTCAGCCAGGTGGACCTCATAGAATACGGAGAATATGGTCCAATCAAGGAGTTCTAGCTGGCAGATATAAATAGAAGTGTCAGGTGTTCTGGTCACACTAGGTGCTGGGTCTGAGTTAGCTGGGTCAGTGATATTGACTATGCATGTGGAAATAAAGAGTGACTTGATGACAGGATACTGGCCTTCGTGGAGTTATTCAGGCAACCAAGTTAGAGGATGGGATTATTAAGGAAAGGCTTGTTATGATCTGCAGAGAACCCAATGAAAACCCAATGATGCTGAATGCATCAACTGGTAAAATAATGAATAAAGTAAAAACAGATGTACTGAATTATTAACAATATAATTGTTGTAATAATAAATTGAAATAAGCCACTGTTTTTAAAGATTAAATAAAACAAGAGAGTCAATTTGAACTTTTGATACAGGCAAAAAGATGGGCAATTGTGGATTTGCAAACAATAATCATTTTTCTTCAATTCAGTTCCAGTTGGAGTGAATGCAATAGAAAATCAAATATGTGTATGATAGCTGTTTGGATCATCAACAAATGTTAAAGTAATACCTTAGGATTACAAAGAAGATTTAATCAGAAAAACAGAAAAGACAACTTTGACAATTAAATAAAAGAGCAATTTACAACTCAGTGGGAAATTGTAAACAAGAGGCTTTCTTTTGCAGGAAACAGATATATGTCTTTCAAGACAATCATTTGTATTGCCTATAATCTCCCAATGTAGTTTTGGCAGAAATAGACTGAACCTTCAAATAAATGTTTTGTTTGCAGAGACACAGGCCATAATCTTCCAATTCTCCTTAGACTCAGAGAGATGAGGAGTTGCAAAAGTTGCTCCTTTACTCAGAAAAAGAGATAAAAGTTAAGCCGACAGGGTAACCAGTTTAACCTAGATGATAGAAAAACTTTAAGAAATGACAACTTAGGACAAATTAATTTGGATAGATAAAGATTTAAGAAGTAAAAACAGCAAAGATTTGTTAAATATGGATAGCTTACCAAGTCGTTTGGGTTTTTGATTGAATTAACAAAGAGGCATAATGATAGTAATGTGGTTGATGAGGCATGGACTTCCAAAAAGCATTTGATAAATGTCACCAAAAATTTTTGTCCGTAAAGTAAAATCCATGGAATTGCAGGAAAAAGTAGCAAACATGGACAGGAAGTTGGAGATGAGTGACAGGATGGACGGTATTGGTAGATGTTTCTTTATGGACTGGAAGAAGATACAGAGTGACCTTCCTCGGGGAGTAGTACTAGGACTGTTGGGGTTTTTTTGATTGATATCAATGACCTTTACTAAGTTGTGCCATCTCCATTTCAAAATCTGTAGATGATATAAAACTTGTAAGTCATATATACCACGAGAAGGATTGTGCTAAATATCAAGAGCACACATACAGGTTAGTGAAATGGGCAGACATGTAGAAGATATAATTTAATGCAGAAAACGTGAAGTGATACATTTTTGTGAAGGGTCCAGACCCGAAATGTCAACTTTCCTTCTCCTCTGATGCTGCCTGACCTGCTGTGTTCATCCAGCTCTACACCTTTTTATCTCAGATTCTCCAGCATCGGCAGTTCCTACTATCTCCTAGTGAAACATAGTGTCAGTTTTGGCTCAGCTTGTAATATCTCTTATTGATAAAATCTTCTAGATGAACTCTTATTCCAGTCTTCAACACAATAACCAAGCTAACATGCAGTGCACTATTGATAGGATGCTACACTTTTAGAGGTACATTCGATAAAATGAGATGTTAAATCTATGCCCCGTCTGATAAGGTGGATATAAAAGCAATGTCTCCTGACAACTGGATCGCTTAGAACTGCAAGTTTGCCAATCTGGAAGCACAGACGTGTAGAATGCCAGACATGTTACATCATCAGGTAGAGTTCTGATGATATCTTACGCAAAGGAGGTGCACACGTGCAGATCAGAAGTGCAATACTGAAATGGAGTTCAGTGAAGATGGGCAGAAATGAAGATGATAGTGAGAGGAAGTGAGGATACAGGAGGGGGATAATGAGGATGCAGGGCAGGGATTTTGACAACATGAGCGGGGGGTGTGAGGACCAGGGCAGAAGCAGTGAGGACACAGAGGTGAGGGAAATGGTGATGGGGCCAGAGGTGACCACTGACCCCACATCTTCATAGCTCCCCCGGCCCCGTGTTTATTCCTCAATCAATAACAGGAAAACAGGTAATCTGGTCATGATCACATGACTGAATGTTGGAGCACAAATTGACTGCCATGTTTCTTATACTACAATAGCGAATATATCACTAAAGTTCATCATTGGCTGTAAAGCAATTTGAAAGGTCCAGTGATCATGACTCAAGGTTTGGGAGAATTGTTGAAAAGATAGGTGTTTTCTAAATCATCCCTTCCACCACGTTAAAACCCCATTTAACACTTTCACTCCATCCATCACAAAAACAGATTAGCAGTAGCGCGTACAAAGTGCACCATAGCAACTCACCAATGGCCCTTCTACATTACTTTCCAAATGCACGAATTCTACTGCTTAGTAGGCAAAGACACACAAACATAACACCCCTCCAAGTCACAAACCATCCTGACTTGAACATATATTATTCATTCATTGTTGCTGGGTCCAAACCCTGGAATTCCCTTCCTAACACCATGATGGATACGCAGACACCACATAGACTGTGGTGGTTTAAGAAGTTACCATCTTCTCGAGAGGAATTAAAATGGGTGATGAACGCTGGCCTAGCCATTGATGCCTATCTCCCATGAATGACTGAAATAGGATGAACACCTAACTTTACTCAAGCTTCTCCTTCGGTAGAACTGGGGCATCAGGAAACAATCCTTCAGCTTCCAAGAGTGGAAGGAAAAAATACAAGCATTTAAAGGGGCCTCACAGATGTCAAAAATAAGTCCAAAGTCCACAGCAGCCATTGCTACATCACAGATCATGATCCTAAAATCTTGTCTCATGACCAACCAAGAATTGTGAACCACAGTTTAGGAAGACCTACATCAGCCCCTTTGGGAATCTTCCTGTTGAAATGTTCCAGAGAGAATAGGATCTGTAGCTTTTGTTGCTATTTTACCCTGTAAAAGGGTACCAGCTGTTTGCAGCCACAATACACCCCATTTAAGAGGTGCTGTAATTGGTACCAGGAGCCAGCTCTTCTGATTATTCAGACAGGAGCAATGCCAATATACAATACAGGCAGTGCTGTCTGCATAACTATCCGATTACAATGAAATCCCAATGCAAATTTCCCATCATCTCAGTACCACTTAAATAGTTGCATAACCCATAGACATGCTTCTGGTCACAATCAAATTACTGGGCAATGGATAAAGGCTGTGGCTACGAATATTGAAAGTATAAGAGATAACAAAACATACTTACTCCCATTGCTACAACTTTAGAAATGGCCTACAGCAGAAGCTGCTGGTTTAAGTACCGTCAATGTGAGCTCGATAAAACCAAATAGAGTTAGCTGGTGGTGGCCAGACAGTTTCAAAATAGAACAAGACATTCCTCAGCGTATTGAGAAAATTATTCGACAAACCCATTCAGTTTTCATTTCAAAATATCAGATTAAGTTAGCTAAATAAATAAATCAGCAAGCATTGAAATTAAAGTAAAAATCCATGTAACATGGTTTTATGTTTATGTTGTAGAGAAACTGCAGTGGCATTACAATGACTAATTTTCTGAGTTCAGCCATGGAAGATGAGAAGTAATGCTTGCACATACCAAAGGCCAATTATTTACAGTGATACACAATATCACAGTTACATTACCATGATCGTGTTGGAATGAAATTGATTGAATTCCAGAGTAAATTTGACTGTATAACTGCAGCTGAATTGCACATCCTAGAGTGTGGGTTTCATATAATCGTCAATCAAGATACATTCCAGTGCGAAAAGGCAAGTAATCATTGGAGGCCAATTTTTTTGACAGGCATGAAGACTGACAGAGGCCATATTCCTGCCTGTCAATCAGCCTTAACAGGGCTATGTAACATGTACATATGACACCTATATTCATTCTCTTCCTCAGTATGCAATTACATTCATTGTCTCTGCCCACGTGCAATGTCCATCAAACTTTCCATTAGAGTTTCAAAAGTTAAATAGGACAGACTTATTTTTCCTTTGAGCCTAATTTTTAACATTTCACTTGTATTGCGGTAACTCGGTCTTTGGAAAAATATAATTGCTACATTTTCCCTTTATATCAGTTGCCATCCAATTCCCTTTCCCCATAGACAGAAATAATTCACAACTGTTTGAACATTCGCGGAAAAGACTGTCTTATCAGTAATAGAAGTATTCTGTTATGGGAGATATAAAAGGTGGCAGTTCCACTTAATTTAGTCTTAAATAGCTACAACTGAAGGTGAATTTATCGAATGACAATCAGAAGAGTCCGCAGTTTAGAGATAAAGCATCATTGTGCCCATTCTCTTGACCTGTTTATAATGGCTGCCCATGGAGACTGTGGAGCTGGTGAAGTTTTCCCTTAATTTAATTTCATACTAAGCCTGCAGGGAAGAACTCCACCAAAAGCTGTCAACAGAGCCATGTGCAAACAGATGGGAGGTGCTATTTTCTCTCTCCTATGACAGCGAAACAGTGGAAGAAGGAGTGTAAAGCAAGGAATCAGAGCAGTGACATTACCTTTCTAATTCTGGGCTACAGAGCCAAAATTACTGATCACTTACTTAATTAGAATGGCAACACAGCCTTCTGTTTTATCTGGAACTAGAGGTGAGAACATTGCTTACAAGCTCATCTTGCATAAGATCCATGAAATGCTCGTCCTCTGATGTTACAGAGTACTGCTAGCTTTTGTCTTCCATAACTACCAGCTGCCAAATGGGAGATAGCTTTCATGTACTTGTCTTCACCTAATGACAGGAGGACTACATGGAGTTATACACCTGGCCCACCATTCAATATGAAAGTTAACTGACCATCTCAAGTTCCAAACTTAGTTACTGATATAGCATAATTCCTCATATTCCCAACAATGTAGCCTATCAGACCATTCTCTATGCAGCGATGAGCTAACTTCCTTTTCTATCTATTCACAAATAAGCAAATTCTATAGTTTATAGTATGCATTTTTAAAGGAAAATTGCTGGCATATTGTAAATTTAAAAGTATAAGATGCTAGGAAACAAAGACTTTAAGCTGAATTTTGCCAGACAAGGCTCACCACTGGGGCTGAAAAAAGAAATGACAACTGCTTGAGTGGGGTGTCGGGACCTTGGGGAGACACATTTTGGCAGCAGTTAAATAAAATACTGTCACAGCTGCATGGCAGCCAGTCATAGGGCCATGAACCCAACTCTTGGCAGCACCACTGCTAGTCGTCACCATTGCTGAGGCTGCACAATGGAACAGAGGAAGATTGATAAGATTTTTGGCAGAAGGTGTACAAGTCATGGTAATCGGGAGGTTGGGAGATGGTTTGTTTTGCCAGTGTGCTTTGGGTGCAGTACAATCATTGCCTATGGAGGAACCTGGCTGTGGCAAGGATGTGCCCATCAAGCAAGTTACCCTCTGTCTGAGGTTCACTGGGAGTCTTCTGTCATGTGGTTTTATGCCCTCATCCATGAGTCTATGTTCAAGATAGACTGGTTGATGAAAGAAGATTTGGGCTTCTTCATAACACTGTTTATTACATATTAAGATAAAATACTACAATGCATGGTATGCAGAGAAATAACACGCTTTTTCTTAACTCCACTCCCACTGTGTTATTTACGTGCAGTGAGGAAAAGCTCTCGGCCATCAGAGCAATGTTTCTCCTATGTCCTAAAGGCCTGACACAGCAGTCAGGCTTTGTTTTGTTGTTTTCCCATGTGATGGTGGCCACTTGTATCACTGGTAAAATGTTGCTGCTGTATGAAGTGCCCTTAATGGGGCAATTAAGTGCCTCGGTTGTCTGCCCAGTGGTTGCGCCACAGAGATTCCTGTCATTGGTAATAGGCAAAGTGAAGGGAAGCTATTTGGCTCCTTTCTTAGCACCTTACCTCACCATATTGTCAGCCCTTCAATCTCCTTGCCTATAACATAAGGCTGACAATTCAGTCCTTGTGCCAGCAGTGATTTATTTGGAATAAAGCTCATTCACAGATAGTTTTCTGTGGGGCTCATGCCCAGTGGAAATTGAACTAAAATGCTTATATTTCCAGAACAAGTCTGCTACGGCGAAGGCTGTACATGGTTAAAATGGCAAGGTCGAGGTATGAGGTGCCCTCCTAATACAATTTTCCACATCACAGTTTTCAGAATGTTGATTCAGTACAATTGTCCTGCGTATGTTTGCTGTATGAAAAGCTACAGTTCTGAGAATAATCTATGCAAGTTCCAAGTCAATGAACAATGAGAAGTATTTCAGGTAAAGCTGTTCCACATTAAAAGACATACATCATCTCTCATTTGGAGCATTAGAATAGGTGTTACAATTGGTTTTGCTGCACTGCTGGATAAGAGATTGAAATATCAATAGTTGAATACAAGTTAGGCAGCCATTATACATATTAACTGAACTGATAACGTCAACATTAGTAACACAGTGAGTTAATTAAAGGTCATTATGTTCAGCCTGCGAGCTGGAAATGTAGAATGGCGGCTGAGGTCCTTTAAAAATAATAACACTTTCAACACTGTCTAAACTTTCACTAATATAAAACAAAAATAATTCTGCACCTCACTGAGCCAGTTGTTGACCAGCTGTGATGTAACTGACTTTAAATCAGCCTAGAGTAAACAATCTGGTTTTAATCTCCACTATATATCAATCACCCCAGACACGCACTGCCATGTCTGTCAGACTGTAACCTGATACTGCACCACAACAGGTGTGTACCATAAGGCCAACTCAAACCATGGGTTGTGAAAATAAATCAGCCTTGCCACTTCGCTTTAAGAAAGACCCTTGAAGTATAAATAGAATCACAGAATTGTTACAGAGCAGACTGAGGCCATTTGACCCACATGCATGCAGTGGTTCTACTACCTAGTGCAAATATCCTGCCTTCTCTCCATATCCCTGCATACCATCACTGTTCAAGTAACCATCCAAAGCTCTCCTGAATGCTTCAATTAAATCTACCTTTACCACATTTCTAGTAGTTTATTGCAGACCTAAACTACTTCAATTACTCACTATGAAAAAATATTTTTCACATAATCCTTACTTCTTTAACACATCACTTTCAGTGATACAAACAAAATTTTAAATTTCTATAATATATGTTAATATAATAATATATTAATATTTCATATTGCTATTAAGATCCTCGGCACTACGATTTGCTCTCTCTGGATTCTACTGAACTGATATCCAGCATTTTCTGTGCTTATTATCCTTAAATCCCCTATAAGGTTTTTTTTTTAATTGCAGAATTTCTCAAAAGCATATGGAAAAAAATAAACAATTTTTCAGGCTTTTGAATAAGAAGAACATCAATTTGTTCAAATTGTGGATTGGATTCTTCTTGTTCTACCATTCAATGAGATCAACACTGATCTGTACCTCAACTTGATTTACTTGCCTTTGCTTCACAGCCTCTTGATATTCTCACACAAAAACATCTCCGTAGGAGCAAATGGGAAGGCCTGTGAGTGTGCAGGCAGCAAAATTACCCTGTAAACTGAAGTCTTTTTAGCAGGCCAGAAAATTGAAATTTAGCACTGCATGGGTCAGGTATTATTTTTAGGTAGCAGTCAGAGACTTTGAATCTCATGACCAGACTCATTGTTGGAGACCTTTCAAAGGAAAACATTTTTAGGTTCATAAATCTGGTTGTTAAAGCAATTTACAACTGTTTATTAGCCTAACACATGGAAACATTTTCCTCCTCTCTGTTATTTAATGCTGGAATCCATTTTTTTGTCTTCAATTTCAATTAATTTGCCTTCATCCTTCCACTTACTTCTGAGATCATCTTCTCCATCTTAATACTTTCTAGACCCTTTCCTTGCCCTACTCACTGCAAATCCCAGATTTTCTTTAATGTTGCAACTGCTTTTGGAATAAAATGCTAAAGAAGAGTGTCAGAACTCCTGTTTCAACAGGACTGAGCATATTTATGCTCTGTATTCATGTATTCATGTATGTGAATATCACTGAGAAGACCAACATTTGCCACCCATTTTTAGTTGCCTTTCAAAAAGGGACAGTGTACTGCCTTCTTGAACCTCTGCAGTCCATTTCCTGTAGGAAGTCCCACAATGCCTTGATGGAGGGAATTCCAGGATTTTGACCCAATAAGACTGAAATAATGGTCATATATTTCCCATACAGGATGGTGAGTGACTTGTGTGTGGTGGCAATCCCATTTATCTGCTGCCCTTATCTATCAAAGTGGAAGTGATCATGGGTTTGGAAGGTGCTGTCTAGAGAGTTTCGATGAATTTGAGCGTGCATCTTGTTGATGATATGCACTGCTGCTACGGAGTGTTGGTGGTGAAAAGAGTGGATATTTTTTGCTGTGGTGCAAATCAAATTGGACTGCTTTATCATGGATGGGGTCAGTCTTCTTGTTTGCTGTTGGAGCTGCACCCATCCAAACAAGTGGGGAATATTCCATCATACTCCT
Source organism: Rhincodon typus (assembly GCF_021869965.1). Taxonomy (NCBI): domain Eukaryota; kingdom Metazoa; phylum Chordata; class Chondrichthyes; order Orectolobiformes; family Rhincodontidae; genus Rhincodon; species Rhincodon typus. The sequence continues at coordinate 48,015,612 of NC_063336.1, forward strand.
TAATTATGCCTTTTAGTTAGTGGATGGCTTGGGGGGATTCAGGAAGCGAGAACCTCACAGTAGGATTCCTAACCCCTGATCTGCTCGTCTAGCCACTATAATTTTGTGGCAAGTCCAGTTCAGTTTTTGATCAATGGCAATCCCACCCTGTAGTGCACTGACTGTTATTAAAGATGAACGTGTATCATTTGTTGTAGATTTATGGTTGTTAGCTACCTGATACCTTCAGTATCAAGTTGGCATCTGTGTGATGGCTGGTTTGTCATATACAGTTCAGATATATCATCTATTTCTTCATTAAGTCTTGACCAATACCTATTCAACATCATATAACTTCAGCTTGACATATTGACATAGCATATTTCAAGAACCCACGTGTTGTATGAGAATCTCAAACTCATACACTTCAGCATGATTCAAGTTGGGGTAACTGACTTTGAAAAAAAAAGTGCTATTTCTTTGTGTTATTATCTTTAACCTTTCTCATGATCTTCCCCTTGGAGCTTTACTTTCTCCTTGGAAAGTTTCAAATCTAGGTATACCGAAATTTCCACTTAAATGTCTGCCACTGCATCTATACTGACCTATCCCTTAATATCACTTGCCAATTCTCTTTAGCTCAAACTGCTTTCATTCCCTCATATCTGCCCTTATTCAAATTTACAATACTTGTCTTAGACCCACTGTTCTTTCCCTTAAGTTGAATGTCAATTTTAATATATTATAGAGCCTGTTACCTAGGATTGCCTTCTCTATGGAGTTGTTAATTAGTCCTATCTCGTTGCACAATGCCATCTGGCACAACCAGGTTTCTGGTTAGCTACAGGATATGTTGTTTGAAGAAGCTATTCCAAAAACATTCCATGAACTCCTCATCTGGACTATCTTTGCCAACCTGACTTTCCAGTGCATAAATGGATTAAAATCCCATATGATTATTGCTGTACCTTTCTGACAAGCTCCTAGTGTTTCTTCCTTTTATATTCCATCCTACCACGTGGTTACTGTAATAGGGCATGTACTACAAGTGAGTTCTTGCCTTTGTAATTTCTTATTTTTACATTTCCTGAATGTAGGTCTTCTCTCATTATTCTCTTTAATACCATCATTAATTGAAAAAGATCCATCCTTCTTTTTTAACTTCTTGTTCTTCCAAATGTCATGAATTCTTCAAAAATCAGATCCTTATCTCTGTCAGTCTATGGCCATGTCTCTTTAATGACCACCAAATCATTATGTATTTCTTTCTATGTGCTTATCTGTTAAACTGTTTGTTTCAATAGCTATTTGTACTTTTTTAAATGTTAATTATTTCGGTAACCTCTGGCCTTATTAATTAATTTACACTAAGATTTGTATCCACATTCCTTTCCTATTATGGTTTGTTTATGATTTATTAATTTAACTGTTTATCAATACCTTTGCCTATACTCATTGATTTGCCTCATCTTCCCTAATTTGATCCATTATTCACTTTAAAGCCTTCTTTAATTCCCTAATTATTTGAATTGCTAGATCACCAACCCCAGCAAGGTTCAGGTGTTCTTTATCCCAACAGTTCGGCTCCACTTTCCTCAGTATTAGATGCCAGTGCCTCTCAAACTGGACACCACTTCCACTGAACCAGTCTTTGAGACCTACATTGGTTTTTTTCTAATCTTGTTTACCTGATGCCTCAGGTCTTTGGTTTTGCTCCTTAATTTGGTGCCCAGCTCCTTATACTGATTCTGCAAAACCTCTTCCCTTGTGCTGCCTGTATTCTTGGTTCCTACATGGACCAGAATGACTGGATGTCCCTCTCTAACTGCCAGCTTGATCTGCTGCCCAGAGCAGATGTCCCAAATCCTGGCATTGGGAAGGCAATGCAGCCTTCTGTACTGTTGTCCTTTGATTCAGAGTATTGTGTTAACCCCCTGAATATATTTTATCCTGTATTATTAAAACATTCCTTTTGCTCCTGTCATGTGAATGGATTTCTGTTTCATGATGCCATCCTGCTGTATTCACTCCCATCCAAACAAGCTGGAAGAACCTCAAACCCTGTTGGAAAATTGCAATGGCTGAGGCTCCTGTCCTTCAGCTATTTGGGTCCTTTTACCTGGCCTAGTTGAAGTCACACCCACATTTCCCTGAAAGATTTATGGCATTGGTAATGACACCTTCTTTGCTGATGGTTGAGAGTATACTGATGGGGCAGTAATAGTCAGAATGGCTTTTTAGATAATGGTTCACATTTTTGGCTTGGTGTCAGTGTTGTAACTGTTGTGGAATAGCTTGGGAATTGCATCTTTGCAGCAGCATCATTAGGTAGGGCGGCAGTAAGGGGTGAAATGGAACAAAAGTTGTTGATGTGGATTTGAATGGCTAATATGCCATTGTGTTCTTGCAATGCCATCAAGGATACTTACTTCAGAAAAGCCTCTGATATTAGTCCTAAAGTTAACTTTTATATTGATTTGAACATATATGTTCTTGTCCTATTGTTTTACATATTTTCTTTTATGCATATTTTATCAAATGTTCTTTGAATACTTAAATACATTTAAGTTTATTGCAGTCAAATTGGATTGTCACTTCCTCAAAAAATCAAGAACTTTAGTCAGAAATTATTACAAATGTTGAATTTTCTGTGGTTTACTGGGTTGTTTTTGCAGAGATAATCCTTACATTTTTTTGCCATTACTTAACATGAAACTGAATTAAGACTAATAGCTGCCTATGTTTTTTCAGTGATTCCTTTTGAAAATGGGAAACCACATTAGACTGTTTCTAATCTACTCGTACCTCTGCAGCAATTCCTTCATAATGATTGACATGCCTGACCAATTTTCTTTTTAGTTTCTCTCAACACTCTCAAATAAATATTATATGACCCTCGGATTGATTCAACTTATAGCCTGACCAGGACTTCATTCTTTTTTGTATCAAAATCTTACACTATATTCACTACTGCATTTTATGGAGTGGTATATCGTTTGGCTCAAGTTCAAGTAGAGTGCTGTGGGTCATCCTGCTTTGTAAGAATGAATTAGACCAATTGCTTTAAAATGCTTTTATAAATTCTGGTGATGTGATGAGGACATACAAATTATTTTCTTCACACAATTTGGGTTAAGGTCCAGGGACATACAAGATCCAGTGAGATTTAAAACCTCTGCTAAAATCATGGATTGAGAAATTTCAGACTAACACATTAAATTGAAATGTGTAGTAATATCAGGATGTGATTATTTTCGCATTATGAAGGACTTTATGAAAATGGATGAGAAATTCTTTGTTGGAAATAATTGTTTGTTGGATGGAAATAATTATTTTCCTACGCTGAAGAAATCTCGGTGAGGTGGGGCAAAGAAAGTGTCAAATGTAGACATTTCATGAACATATTATAACTGCCTCACTCACAAATCGCCTTTATGTGACTTTATATATGATCTCCATGTATGGAATTTGTCATAGACTAATTATTGTAAGCCTGTCCAAAAAAGGAAGAAAAACTCCAAATCAAAAAATGTAAATGTCTAAAAGGTAATCATTGCATGTAAATGAAAAGCAGACTAATCAGGTAATTACTGAAACTTGCTTTCTTAGAAATCTCTTGTGACATTCTAAAATGTTGCACTAGTAAGCCCTGTCTTGGCTTAGTTTAATTCCATTTCATGAGAAGAAATGGTCAGGTACTGACTATTAATTACCTCATGGTCATTCACTAGTCTTTAGCAATAAGCACAAACACACAGAGCAAGTATTCACAATCATTCTGTTACCTTACTTGGGATTCCTATCAAACTGAAGAGATTTCTCACCTAAAAGTAAAACAGAACTAATATGTTGGGGCAAGAAAGCATAACAACAATGTGTATTTTTATCATAAGAAATTATCCCACAAGGCTTTTCTTATTGAAGTAAAATCAAATACTGATCACTACTGTCAACATACGTAATCAAAGCACAATCAAGCAGAACATTTTAAGGAATCTTTTGGAGGAAAGAGGCCTGGTAGCAGTTAGGGAGCTTTACTAATAGTGGTTCAGAGTCAGATGCTGAGACAGTTGCTGAAGGATCTGAGACCAAATGTTAGGTAAAGAAAGAGGAATTCAAAGCATATATGAGTCAGGAAATTGGACGACAGTGGCATGTCAAGCTGGAGGAAAAATTAGAAATAGCGAAGGGTTAGACTGAGGAAACTTGTACATGAGAACATGAATTGCAAATTTGTGTAGTTTGGGATGAGAAGCCAGTTGAAATTGGTGAGGCCATGGAATTATTAGGAAGTCTAATTTAAGGTGGAATCGAAGAGTAAAGATTGAACAAGTTGTAGGTTATGATGGTGGTTCTAAGGAGACTGATATTAGAGCTTTGAAATTGTCAAGCCTACTGAGAATGGCATCAAATATAAGATTGTCAATGACATTGGAGAATGAGGTACAATAGAAATGTATGAAGGTAGAAATGGGCATTATCTTTGCTATAAATAATGCTGAGATTGGTACAAATAATATAGTTAGATGACAAATCATGGAGCAAGCATCAATGCAGCAAAATCAAATCAGTGACAATAATGAAGAATTTATAGCAGAAGTCAAAATGGATTGCATCGATCTTGCTGAAACAGTATTTGTGAATTTATTGCATCTCCAAACTTGATGCCAGAAAAAGAGTTAGGAAGTACAATGGTGGCAACTGAGCCAAGGATGGTGGTAGAGAGCTGGAACTTAGTGTAATCAATAAAAATTTGGAAGCTGAAACTAATCCCTACTGATGTGGGGCAAGTGTTGGGCAAGATGCATGTGTGGCCAGCCTGGAAACTCAACAAGGAGTGGACGGTGCTTCACCTTCCATGACAGAGACAATGAGGTGGGAGAAATGGACCCAGATTTCAGCCCAAGGTCTGTGGGTCAGGGATTTGGGGGCACAGGAGTGGAAGAAATGTTCTATGGAAACTCAAATTTCTATCTTGTATTGACAATGATTACTATTATAAACAGCTTTTATATAGGATTAGGAGAGGGTTAATCAGTAAGAGAAACAGGCTTATCAGGAAAGGGCAGGAAAATGGAGTTAAGGATTATCAGGTTAGCCATGATCTCATTGAATGGCAAAACAGCCTTGATGAGCTGAATGGCCTACTTCTGCGCCTATGTCTTATGGTCTGATGGTTCTGCCAGCGATAGCACGTAGACAAGGATACACCTTAGGTGACTGTAGGCTTAGACGGAGTAAACATTGTTGATGTACTAGCTGCATTGAGACAGCTAATAATGGAGCCAAGCAAACTCTGTACCAGACAAGTGAACATCAGAGGAGAAATGATAGAAGAGAATGAAATGACTAACTGTGTCAAACACAGGAGAGAGGGGACAGAGGATGAGAACTAACAGTGCATCACAATGACAGTCACAACAAAGTATTGACATTGTGGAAACTAGACTGAGAGGATTCAGATTGGGATTTAACAGGGCCGTTGGATATGGAACAGGGTGAAGATTGAAGAAAACTGTGGCTGGATTATTTGCAGAGGGCAAGCGCTGCTCATAACTTTGAAGGGCAGGAAGAAAGGAGGCATCAAGGTAGCAAGCTGTTGAAAATGCCAACAAATATTATGAGAAACAGTCTGCGAGGAACTAGAGATAAAAACAGAATTTGCTGGAAAAACTCAGCCGGTCTGGCAGCATCTGTGGAGAGAAATCAGAGTTAACGTTTCGGGGCGAGTGACCCTTCCTCAGAACTGATGGCAGCTAGTGTAAAGTTGTTTTTTTTTTTCATGCAGAAGAGGGGGTGGGGGGAGGGGATAACGAGGAAACAATAGGTGGAAATAGAGCCTAAAGAGAGAGAAGAACAGATGGATAGACAAAGGAGTGGATGTTGATCTATAAGAATCTAGATTAGGAGAGTGAGTCTCAAGTATCAAATCAGTTTAGTGAGGGTCAGGGAAGTTGAGAAAAAAACAACCCAATGATGTGCATTGAACAGAAGTTGAGGAAAAAATGGAAATCTGAGGTAGCTAAGTCGATAATTTTGACCGTAAAACTAAAATCTATTATCTCCCCGTTTGTTTATGCAGTTGAGTGCTATTATCTACAAGGCTATGGACCATCAGCTTAAATGGGATTCACCTGGGTAGCTTTAATTCGGCTGGGACAGATACAATGAGGCAGATGGCCACCTTCTGTACCACAAAGTTCTGTAATTCTATGAATCAATCAGATTTCTCCATACATCATCAATTATCACTGGGAAGTTGGTGGCATAATGGCAATCTCACTGGACTAGTAACCCAGAGTTCCAGGCTAAAGTATATGGTTTAAATCCCACCATGGCAAACAGTGAGATTTGAATTCAATTAAATCCTCTGGAATATAAAGCCAGTCTAATAGTAACCATGTAACCACTGCCTGATTGTTATGAAGATCCATTTTGTTTACTAATACCCTTTAGGGCTTGAAATCTGCCATTCTTCCATGCCTGGTCTCCATGTAATACCAACACATGATGCGCAGAGCAATGTGATTGACTCTAAGACACATCAGTAGGCATTTTTCCATGTCTATCTTTGCTTTCCTTTGTTGTACCATCTGTGACAAGTATATGTAAAATAATATCTCTAGTAATTGTTTCATACATATCCTCAAGAGAAATTAGGAACAGTAAATACTGACCTTATCAGCAGCACCCACAATTTATTAATGAATCAAAAAATAAAGGAGAGATTGTTGCAGCATGACATTTAAATGCCATTGAATCCTTCTAATCCCAGCCAATTAGCAATGCACATCTGTATCAGACAAGCATCAAAGACTGAGATAACAAGGTGTAGAGCTGGATGAACACAGCAGGCCAAGCAGCACCAGAGGAGCAGGAAGGCCGACATTTC